>NC_090931.1:1283232380-1283535410 GCF_040938575.1 Ambystoma mexicanum | reverse complement strand
TTGAGAGGTTCCTTCTGTATAACGATGGGTCCAGGGGGTTGATATCCAATATAATCTTGGACGAGGCCACCACCAGGGGCCAATGGCGATATATGCGGAGGTGGGAGCAGATCATAGGAAGGGAAATTGAGCGAGAAGAGTGGGATAGGCTATGGAGGAAAATCCCCAAATTGGTGAAGGCATCGCAACTTCAGGAAGCTTTCAGGCCCATTGAGAAGACCCCCACGAAGTCCTCGTTGGAAAAGGTGAGGGAGTGGCTGGTAGCCATCGTGGATACGGACACGACCTCTGAAGAAGAGCTCATCGAAGTCGGGGAAGAGGCCCAGCCCATCGGGAGTGATCCCGACGAGGGCGACGACGAGAGCGACAGGGTCGCCGACATGGCTCCTCAAGAGCCCTCGCGCCCGTCGTTTCCGGCGCCGTAGGACACTTCGGCGGCCATTTTGACAACGATTCAGTCCTTATGTTCGGAGATAAGGACAAGGTTGCCCCTCCCCCCGACCGAGGTACCTGAGCCAGACCCGAGGGGGGAACCGGAGCCAGGACCTTCGGAAAGTCCACCGCATAAGAGGAGGAGGACGCATCCTACGCCACCTCTCCCACCTCTGCGGCCTGCTCTGCCTTCCCCCCGGTCTACTACCCACGGGGATGATACAGGCACGGACACGGCTACGACAGGTACAGATGACGACGTAGGCGACAACGGGACGTGTCCCCCGTTACCCCCTGCTCGGGCATCCCCGCCCAACGAGATTGGATCCTTTCATGCCATGATTTCCAGGGCATCCAAGCTCTTCCAGCTCTGCCCGCTACAACAGGGAGTTGTGGTTCAAAATCGCCCCTCTGTTGGACTTCCTTCCGGACGCCAAAAGGGCTGAGGCCCTTGAAATCCTACAGGACGGTGAGATTTATTCGGACCACGCCATCACGGTGGCAACGGACATCGCCAACACCGGTTTCCGTCAGTTGGGCAACAGCGTTTGCTTGAGACGACGAGGATGGCTCAAGGCCACGGATTTCCGCCAGGACGTACAAGGCAAGGTTTTGGACATGCCCTTCGACGGGAACAACCTGTTTGGGAAGGCGGTTGATGAGTCCCTTCAGGCCATCAAGACAGACACAGAGACTGCCCGGGCACTGGGAGTGCTCCAACAACGACGGCCGTCCTTTCGGAGCTCCAGAGGCAGACAAGGTGCCTCCAAGGGATCCGGCAGTGGCTCCTCCACGTACCGCCAAGCTGCAAGATCTTCGTCCCAGGAAGCCTACAGGGGGCGGGGCAAGTCAGGTGGTGCCTGTCGTCGTCGACAGGGAGGTCAAGGAGGCAAGGCGGCCTCCAAACAAGATTGAACCGACCGTGGGGTCGGGCCCCCGCCGAAGCACCCCGGTGGCAGGCCGGCTGGCGAGGTTCGTCAGCGTGTGGGAGTCCATCTCCACCAACCGTTGGGTGCTGGACACCCTGGCCCAAGGGCATGCCCTTGAGTTTCAGAAGAAGTGCCCTTGCGTTCCACCCGTGGCCAGGAAGGAAAATCACGTCCCTCAACTACTGTTGGAAGTAAGGGCGATGCTCAAGAAGGGTGCCATCAAGCTGGTCCCAAAGAGGCTTCGGGGCTCCGGAGTTTACTCAAGGTACTTCTTCGTAAAAAAGAAGACAGGAGGATGGCGCCCCATCCTGGACCTACGACGACTGAACAAGTACATCAAGGCACAGAAGTTCCGTTTGGTCACCCTCCAGCACGTGCTGGGACAGCTGGAGGAGGGCGATTTCCTGTCATCGTTGGACTTGGAGGATGCGTACTTCCACATCCCCATTCTAAAAAGACACCGAAAGTTCCCCAGGTTCGTGGTCCAAGGGCGGCACTACCAGTTCAGAGCCCTCCCGTTCGGATTGAAGTCGGCACCCAGGGTGTTCACCAAGTGCCTCGCACCAGTGGCGGCGCGGCTGCGCCTACAGGGGATCCACGTCTACCCCTACCTGGACGACTGGCGCATCCGGGCAAGGACAAGGGAGCTCGCCGTGGAGTACACTGTGAAGACCGTCCAGCTGCTCACGGACCTGGGATTCTCCATCAACTTTCCAAAATCCCACCTGGTTCCTTCGCAAATCGCCCTGTTTCTGGGAGCCAAGCTCGACACAGTGGCGCGGCTGGCCTCGCCGTCGGAGGACCATTCTGGGCAAGGTGCAGCATCTGCTGGCCACGGACATGGCCAGGGTAAGATCTATCAAATCCTTCCTCGGGATGATGTCCTCCTACATTTATCTGGTGCACCTTTGCAGGCTTCGGATGCGCCCCTTACAAGAGTTCCTCGACGCCCGCTGGGTCCAGTCGACGGGCATCTTCGAGGACAGGATCCCTCTCAATGAGACGTTCTGTCAGGCGATCCGGTGGTGGGGTACCCGCTCCCATCTGTCGGCGGGTACGGACTTTCAGACCCCAGCTCACCAGGTGATGGTGACGACGGACGCCTCCCTGGAAGGTTGGGGAGCGCACTCCGGAGATCTTAACGCGAGAGGCCTTTGGCTCCCGGAGAAGTCTCTCCACATCAACATCTTGGAGTTCCGCGCAGTGTTCTGGGCCCTCAGGTCCTTTCTTCCGTCCCTCAAGGGCAAGGTGGTGAGGATCTTCACCGACAACACCACCACGATGTTCTACATCCGGAAGCAGGGCGGAACCAGGTCCCCTACCCTATCCAAGGAAGCCCAGGATCTGTGGCATTGGGCCGTCGCCCAGGGGATGTTTCTGGTGCCTCTTCATCTGGCAGGAATAAAAAACACGATCACCGACTCACTCAGCAGGGAGCTGCGCTTGTGCCACGAGTGGGAACTACGCCAGGATCAAGTGGATCGACTCTTCTGACGATGGGGCGAACCCCAAATCGATCTCTTCGCGACGGCGACGAATTCCAAGTGCCGGAGGTTCGCCAGCAGGTTCCCCCAGCCGAGGAGCATGGGCGATGCTTTCTCGTTCCCCTGGGACGGCCTATTTCTTTATGCGTTCCCTCCGCTGCCGTTGCTGCTCCGGCTCATCAACCAGCTCAAGAGGTCCCGGTGCAGGATGATCCTCAGATGAGACAGATCTGGTTCCTGGACCTTCTGGACTTGTCAACATTCCCACCAGTCAAGCTGCCGACAGACGCAGACCTTCTCTCCAGAGAAGGAGGCGCCATTCTTCACCACAACCCGGAGTCGCTGAACTTGCAGGCCTGGCTCCTGCAGCACTAGAGTTTGGAGGGTACGACATCCCGGCCGACTGCAGAGAGGTTCTCGCAAAGGCCAGGGCGTCCTCAACTCTCAAGTGCTACGGACATAAATGGAAGAGGTTCTCTGTCTGGTGCCGTGCACAGAAGATCAACCCTCTGCGGATTACGGCCCCCCAAGTATTGCCGTACCTACTGTCACTGGCCAAAGCCGGACTGGCTCACGCCTCCATCAAAATACATCTGGCTGCAATCTCCCGATATACCAGGACTACAGGACGGGCGTCCTTGTGTTCTCATCGCCTTGTGAAAGAATTCATGAAGGGACTATTCCGATCATTCCCGCCGGTGAAGGCCCCTGCCCCGGCGTGGGAGCTTAATGTGGTGCTGACCAGGCTCATGGGGGCCTCATTCGAGCCTATGCATTCGGCGCCTTTGAAGTTCCTGTCATGGAAGACAGCTTTCCTCGTGGCCATCACCTCCGCACGACGAGTGGGAGAGATCCAGGCCCTATCTTGCAAGCCTCCATATTTGACTTTTCATGACACGAGGGTGGTGCTGAGGACACACCCCTACTTTATGCGCAAGGTGCCGTCGGACTTCCACCTCAACGAGCCCTTGGTGTTGCCAGTTTTCTTCCCGTCGCCTTCGTCGCCGGCCAAGAGGACTTTGCACTCGCTGGATGTAGCTAGAGCGCTGAAGTTCTACGTGGACCGCACGAAGAGTTTTCGGAAGACGTCACAGCTGTTTGTGAACTTTGGGACTGTGAATCAAGGGAAGGCTCTCTCGAAGACTTCCATTTCCAGATGGCTCTCCGGCTGCATCATGCACTGTCACCGGTTGGCAAATCGACCGCTGCCCGGCCGTCCGAGAGCCCATTCGCCCAGAGCGATCGCTGCTACCACGGCGTTCCTGTCTGGTGTGTCCCTGCTGGACATCTGCAGGGCTGCGACGTGGAGGTCGACGCACACCTTCACAAGATTCTACTGCGTCGCTCGGGACTCCAGGGAGAAGTCAAGGGTTGGCCAAGCAGTGCTGCGCAACCTGTTCGCCTAAGGTGAGCCTGGTGAGGAGGTAAGAGTTGCTTAATGTTGAGTTGTTGTATTGCTTAATGTTGAGCCTGTTGCCACCTCCCGTGGTTGTGCATGTGTGTACTGCTATGTATTCTCTTATTCATGAGCATGTGAATCCATGCCAGACCCCATGCTGGAGAAGGAACAAGTTACTTACCTGTAACTGTTGTTCTCCAGCATGGGTCTGGCATGGATTCACATGTGAACCCTCCTGCCTACCCCTCTTCACTTGGTCATACTGCCACTTTACGTGCTACCAAATCTGAGGATGGCTGCCAGAGGCGGGGCTTAGGGAGAGGGCAGTCATTGGCTGGGGGCAGTATGACCCAGAGACCAGTGATTGGTTACTACTAAGAAAGACAGATCAGAAACGAAACTCATACTGATTTTTTTCTATACCGAGGATTCCCGGCCTGACGACGGGGAATATTCATGAGCATGTGAATCCATGCCAGACCCATGCTGGAGAACAACAGTTACAGGTAAGTAACTTGTTCCTTGTATCCATAGTAATATCTGGTTCTCCCTCAAGCACCAGTTCAGACCACGTTTTCTTAAGCTCCCGCACCAGTCTATGGTACGTGATATACTGACCAGTGTGCAACCCAGTTTCTGCCCCCAACTTCTCAAAATCTGTTATGGTCCCATCCCGCCAGATATCTCCCAATGTCACTATCCCAACCGGCTCCCAGTGGTTTCTATTTGTCGCCCTAAATTGTACATCTCCACCCGCCAGTGCGACCAACGCTGCCTAGGGGTAGCATGGCCATGGGTTCCCCATCAGTTGGCACGCCCTACGCCACATCTTCCAGCCTAGCACCATCATCCTGGGGCGCCCTTCTATTGCAGCCTGGGGCAACCACATTATCTCTCTCAGGTAGTATGGGCCGCAGTCCCGTTGGAACAGCCTGGTTTCGGTGGTTGCGTCCTCCGAGAGCCATTTAGCCACATATTGCAGCTGGCTCGCAACATAATAGGCTTCATAATTAGGCAATTTTAAACCCCCTTTTTCGCAGGGGTTCTGCAGCTTCCATAGAGCTACTCGGTTACGTGTACCATGTTTGTACCATGCCATAGGATGTCCCGACACATACTGGCCAGTGTGCTAAAAAACTTCTTAGGTATCAAATACGGGATATTCCCAAAGTAGTGGAGAAGCCTAGGCAGAACCACCATTTTTAACATTGCGCTGCGTCCCATCATTGCCAGGGGGAGCTTAACCCGGAACCGCATGCAGTTTTCAATTTTCGTGACGGCTACTTCTGTATTGCGCTTGTGTTCTTCCTCCACAGAGTGGTAGATATCAATTCCTAAATAGTGAAATGTGCTGGCAGCCCACGGCACCAGTAGCACTGGAAGGCGGTCCAGGGGGATCCCTTTATACCCACCCAGTGGGAACATGCTAGACTTCTGGGGGTTCACCGCTATACCAGACATTCCTGCATATCTTCCCATCACCCCCAGTATGTGTTGAAGGTTCTCTTCTGGATACGCAAATACAGTAGTATATCGTCTGCATACAATGATATCAGGTGTCGTTCATCACCCACAGGGATGCCTATTGTGTCATATTGTTGTCTCAAATAAATGGCCTGGGGTTCTAGAGCCAATATGTAGAGCATAGGAGACCATGGGCAGCCCTGTCTGGTACCCCTGCAAAGTTTCCACCTCTCCGATACCACTGTCCCTGTTTTAACCCTGGCGAGCGGTTCACTGTATAACATTTTGGCCCACCGTAGGTATCCCGGACCCATCCCGTAGCCAGCAAGCGTCGCCATTTGACCGAGTCAAAGGCCTTTATTGCATCCAGCGACACCACCGCCAGGTCATCTTCGCTTGTGTTCCCATATTTAATGACTCTGTGGAGCCGTCTGAGATTATGAGATATGTTCCTATTAGGGACATAGCCCGTCTGATCTGGGTGTATCAATTTGTCTATAACTTTACGCAGTCTATTAGCCAGAATAGCAGTCAGAATTTTACTATCTTGATTCAACATTGATAGGGGTCTATAAGAACTGCAGCTATGTCCAGGCTTATTAGGTTTGAGGAGCGGTATTATGATCGCTTATCTCAATGACTCTGGCAGTCTGCCTCGCTCATGCGCCTCATTTAGCATGTCCAACAGCGGGGGGAGTACCTCATCCTTGAATGCTATATCACTCGGTAGCCCATCAGCCCCCGGGGTCTTACTGGTCGGTAACTGCCTTACCACCTCTCCCAGCTCCTCCAGTGTAATTTGGTGCGTCCATTTCCTCTCTTTCCTCGGCGCTAATCTGCGGCAATCCTATGTCCTCCAGTGTTTCTACTATCCTCTCGTGATCATTCTCCCCGTCGACCCCATACAAAAACCCATAATATTTTGCAAACTCCTGATTCACTTCTTCCTGGGTGTCCGCCTCCCCTCCATCCTCCCTTTCTATCAATCTGATCGGGGGTCTGGGAGTTTCGCTCTTGTATAGCCATGCCACAATCCAACCTGGTTTGTCACCTCCTACATGTTGCCTCTATATATATTTCTTATAGTTAAGGTTACACAATCTTTCCCAGCGCTCAGTACACTTTTGCTGTAGTCTCAGTATTAGGCCACTGTCTTGAGTGGCATTATTCCCACCCCTCAGCGCCTTTTCCAATTCTTTTCGGCTTCCTGTAATTCCGCTAGGATCCCTCCCTGCAATCCTTTAAGATTTCGCTATGGCCACTCCTCTAATCACAACTTTAAAGGCCTCCCACAAAGTGCCCGCTGAGTCTACACTGCCCGTGTTTGTCTCAAAATAGCTGACAATTTCCTCCCTCACGTCTTCTCTAAAGATGGGGTCTCTTAGCGCCTCTGCCCTGAGGCGCCACATTGGAATTCTCGCTCTAGGGGGACAGCATTGCCAATGAAGGAGCAGGGGCGAGTGGTCCGAGAGGGCCCTTGCTTTATATTCAATTTGCGTGATTTCGGTCAGTATCTCTGGAGTTGCGAAGACATAGTCCAACCTCGTGTGTAGTTGATGCGGGGCTGAATAATGCGAATACTGCCTCGCCTGCGGATGGTGTTCTCTCCATGCATCCGCTAATCCAAAATCATTTAAAAGTGTTTGTGACGCCTTGCCCGACGGGGCCGGCCTATCCTGCCTCCCGTCTGACCTGTCTACCTGAGGATTCAATACACAATTAAAGTGCCCACCCCAGATCACTGCACCTCCTACACACATGCTCAGGTTGCCACACAGCGTCCTAAAATAGGCTGCAGTGTTTTGGTTCGGGGCGTACGTGTTAACCACACTTATTTACCTATTTTCCACTAGTCCTTTTACCACAACCAGTCTCCCATCTGCCTCCACCCGCGTCTGCAACAGCTGAAACGGGACATGTGGCGCCACCTAGGTGATCACTCCCCTGGCATAAGCCGAATATGGAGAACCCACCACCATTCCCTTCCATTTCCTCTTGATCATTTCTAACTTGTCCCGCATCAGATGAGTTTCTTGCAGTAAAGCAATGTCAATTTTCTCTCTCCGAAGGTATAGCATCACCTTATTTCTCTTTAAATAACTATTAAGTCCCCTAACATTCCAAGTAATTATTCTAAGATCCCCCATGGCATGACCCTCTCCTCCTCCCACCAGTGCAGTTCAGATTCAACCGTTCGACGTTCTATGTAGGCCCGTATTCAAACTTGAACTCCCCAAAACTATATACACAACAAACTCTCCCGCCTCCCTCCCACCCACCTCCCTGCCCTTACCCAACAACACCCTTCCCAACTGTTGCCGAGCTCCATCCCTGGATCTCAGGCACCCCCACATCTAGCCCTGTCTCGCAAGTCTATACTCAGGGCTCAGTAGGGTGAAGTCACCCTAATGGCCACTTAACAACTAATTCTCAGGGGTAGGTTGCTTCAATCCCTTTGCTCCTATTTCCCATTTTACTACGCGTAATGTTAATGCTATTCAGCTCCAACATGCAATTAATTCACTATATTCCAGTCCAGCCGGAGCATAAGGTCCAAAGGCTACAAAATGTCAATCGAATCTCCCATGTTCCCACGACAGGGCCACCCTCCTGCTTATCCCCTCAATGTCCATGACACAGATTCCTCACTTGTCATGCTACTGACGATCTCGTTCAGCCTCCTGTTCCGGGCAGCCCTGTAGATCCAGCCATGACGCCGCCTCCTCCGGGGTGTCAAAGAAAAGCGCTCTGCTCTTGTGCAACACCTTTTAGTTTTGCTGGGTATAGAAGCATATATTTGATGCCTGCCGTGCGCAGCCTCCTCTTGACGGCCACATAGCTATACCTCTGCCTCTGCACCAGCATCGTGTAATCCGGGTATGCCGTGATGTTGGTGGATGCTCTCTCTATTGTTCCGCCCCCACCGAAAATACTCCAGGATCTTGTCCCTGTCTTTATAGTTCAGAATCCTCGCGATTATCACCTCGGCGGGGCCCCAGGTCATGGTTTCCTCACCAGGGCCCGATGCGCACGCTCAACAGTGAACCCCTGTGAGAGTTTGTCTGCTCCTATCTCCTGGAGGATCATGTTCTCCACATAGTCTGTGGGGTCATGGCCCTCTTCTCCCTCGGGCAGTCCAACCACCCGTATGTTGTTCCTTCTCGCCCTTCCCTCTGCTTCTTCCACTCGATTCTCGAGGTTGGCGACCTGCTGTTTTAACACGTGGAGCTCTTTTGCGTTGTTCGTGCTGACATCTGTGTTAACCTTCACTGCGCTTTCCAGGCCACTCGTTCTCTCTGCCTGCGCTCTAACATCTTGTCATAGCAGGGTGACTTCAATTCCCACAGCATCAATTTTTTTCTCCAGTGCTGTCCGCAAGTCCGCCATTGCTGCGCCCCATTTGGTGCTCAATTCCGTTATGGCTGCTAGGACTTGACGGTTATCTCCTTCTGAGGCACCAACTGCGGGGGCCGCACCCGTGCTTTGTGCCGCTGTTGTAGGGGTCCGCTGCACTTTCGCAAAGAAAAGACCTCCATTGTGGATTGTTTACACTTGGCTCTCAGTCCTTTCACTTCCTGCGTGTCTGGTTCCAGGTATTCAGTCTCGTTGGATCACTCCCAGGTCCTCTGGGCACCGGGGTGTCAGCCTCAGCAGGCTGCGTTATGTTGCGGTACGTGAAATTGCGATTCAGATGGATTATGTCCTCCCACGTTTCTCTTCTGCGTACAATTATCCATGTGCCATCAGCTTGTTTCTAAGGGTCGCTCAGTCCGCCCAGCCCTCCCTGCCACGGTGTTTCAGGCCCTCAGGAAATCCAGCTCCACACATCCACCTCAAAAGGGGGGGTTTCTCCTGGGCGCCTGTGTCTGGACCGGACCACCCCTACTTCCTGTGTCACGGTCCTCCAGCAATCGTTCAGACTCCTCCGGATTCCACCCCTAATCCCGGTTGAGCTGCTAGTGTCTGACTCCTCGTGAAGCCGCTTCCCCTGCTGCGTTGTTTCACATCAACAAGGAACCCCACCAACCCAGCCACAGCGCCATCTTGCATCCGTTTCACGAGCCTCTGGTCTCTCGACTGATTACCAGCTCAGTTGAGCGCCTGGGTCAATAAGCCCGGGGGCGCTCGTTTACCAGCACACAGTTTTGTTTCTTCTCCTCCTCCATACGTTGGCCTGCCTGGTCATATGTAGATTTTCACAGAATTTGGGTATCTTTTTTTTTTTTTTAACACTTTCTTTATTAACATTTCAAATAACAAACCAACACTCCCATCCCTCCCCCCCTCCCACCCCTGCAACTACCCGAAGGTACAGCAATGGAAGGAGGTTGACAAGCAGCAGAATAAAGAACACAGCAGCAATACAGTTTAAATTGCGGGTACCCAAGTGCACGGAGACCACCCCGACCACCCACACCCCAGCAAAACATCCCACTTGGTGTGCCTCCCCTCTCACTCAGGTCCTCCCGCTCTCCGTCCGGCGCAGTCAGGACCACCACTACTCCCTTGAAGAGCGCCATCCCAGCAGTCTATGGCGAGGAGAGTCCAGCATTTACCACCGTCGATTGTCGAAGAAGGTATGAAGCATAAATGTCCCACATCTTGCGGTCCCTTCCCCGCTCCCCGCTAAGGCTGCATCGCCCCCCACTTAGAGTCCATATCATAACAGTACAGAACGTCTTTTTCCCACTGGACTACCTTAGGACTGTTCTCCCCGCCCCATTCCATAGCCACTCTACGCTTCGCCAGTATCAGGAGACGGCCCACCAGTTTCCTGGTCCCAGCAGGTAGCAGCTTAGTATACCCCAGGAGGGCCAGCACAGGATCCAGGTCAACCTGTCTCCCCACTATGCCCCCGAGCACACCAAAGACCTGCGTCCAATACCGCTACAGCCTTTCGCATTCCCATGCCACATGTAAAAAACCTGCATTGGACGACCCACATCTGACACAAGCATCAGACCGCTGGGGAAAATACTTTTTCAGTTGAACAGGAGAGTAAAAGTACTGATGTAAAAACTTAAAGTGAATCAGTTTAAACCTAGTACAGACCGCACCCTTTCTAGTCATTTCACAGCAATAGCTCCATACAGCCCCTGGTATCTCCCTACCCAGCTCACGCTCCCACCGCTCCCATGATACGGCCACAGTCCTCGGCTCGCCCTGGGCGGCTGCCGCATACAATTCAGATATCACCCGGCATCCCACCTCCCCTCGTATCAGCTTATCCAACATATCAGTTATGCAAGGTTGTGCAGGGAACGACGGAAATAATTGCTTCAACACCACCCGCAGCCTGAAATATAGAAAGCCGTCCAGCGCAGAGAGCACCCCCTTCCCCTTCAGCTGATCAAGAGTTATAAACCGGCCGTCCGGAAACAGATTCCCAAATTTGTGTACTCCTAGCCTCTTCATCAAGGTAACATACCTCCTCTCACTGGTCAGGGGGACACCCGGGATAAATATGACCGGTAGCTCCGGAGAGTATATTACCTCATCCCCCGTCTTCCGCTCCAGGCGGGACCAGGACCTGCACGTCAGAGCGACCATGTCCCGGGGTGCGCCCGACCGGCTTGGTGACAAAAGGATAACAGCCTGCAGTAAGGCAGGGGACGCAAGCGCCCTCTCCACTTCCACATGTCGCTCTGCCGCCATTCCGAACCAATAGCGCAGATAACTAGCCTGTGCCACCGTGTAGTATAATTCAAAGTCCGGCAGAGCAAGTCCACCTTCCCGGACCGGAGCCACCAACTGCCTCCAAGAGACCCTGGCCTGTTTACCCGCCCATATAAAATTTAGTACCGCCGCCCGAACATCCCGGAAGAATTTCCTAGGCACTGGGATCGGAGCATTCAGGAATATATAGAGAAACCTAGGGAGGATGGCCATCTTAATCACCGAAATCCTACCATATAGGTTAAGCGGAAGCGAGCCCCACCTGAGTAGTGCCGCCTTAGCCGACTCCAGTGCCTCCAAATAATTCCTACGGTACACCACCCCTTCCTCCCTTGCTATCACAATCCCTAGATAGCGGGTACTAACCAGCTCCCAATCAGAAAATTGGGTCGCCACCGCCATCAATGGGAAAATAACCGATTTACTAGCGTTAACTGTAAGCCCAGATACCTCCCCGAATAGCATAACATCCCTCATAATCGGGTCCAAGTTGATCTCCGGTTGACGAATGAACATAACCATAGCATCCGCGTACAAGGAAATTAAAACCCGGTGAGTTTACAGCTGAACACCTCGGTGTATATGTTGGTCCCTCACCCGTTCCGCCCACGGCTCTATCGCCAGGGCGAACAACAATGGGGACAGCGGGCACCCCTGACGTGTCCCACGTGCCAGTGAGATAGGTTCAGTAGTAATCCCATTCACCCTAAGGCTAGCAGCTGAACCCTTATATAGCAAGGATATAAAGGAGATAAACAAGTTCCCCAACCCTAACCTCCTTAGAACCGAGAAGAGATATGGCCACTCTACAGAATCGAATGCTTTATTGGCATCCAAAAGGGCCGCTACTACCGGCTCTTCCGCGGGAAGTGCCGTCATCAAACCAAACATTACGCGACCCGAACGACGTGGATCGTCCCGGGATAAACCCTGCTTGATCGGCCCTAACCATCATGGACATCAACGGCGCCAACCTATCAGCCAGCAATTTGGCTGATATCTTATTATCAAGATTGAGCAACGAAATCGGGCGATATGAGGAACAATCGTTGGCAGGTTTCCTAGGTTTCAACAACACCACCACAACCGCCTCCCGTAGGGACTCAGGGAGACGCCCTTCCGACACCGCCCGCTGGTAGACCCTCAATAGGTGCGGCGCCAGCTTATCGGCAAAGCATTTATAAAATTTGTCAGTAAAGCAATCCGGGCCCGGAGATTTCCCCCCTTTCAGCGATTTAATGGCCCCAATCACCTCTTCCAAAGTCAGTGGCTTATTCAACCATTCCTTTTGCTCATCAGAGCACCAATATAAGCCCACGTTGTCCAAGTAAGCTTCTATCTCAGCCTGAGCGGCTTGCGAATGAGAGGAGTACAAATCGCCGTAGAATTTATGAAATGCAAGGGCTATTTTCTCGTCTTCAAAACAATCCCTCCCCTCTGCATCAGTGATTGCCACCACTCTATTCGCCCTCTCACGTGCCTGGATAGCCCTGGCGAGCGACCGCCCCGGTGCCTGCCCTTCTCCATACCGTCCAGGCGCTATTCTGTCCCACAGATACTTAACCTCCCTCTGAGCCAAATCCTGAAATTCCTGAAGCTTCTGCATTATTTCCCCCTGCTGGTGCCTCGTAGGAACGGGGGCTGCCTCCTGGAGTATGCGCACCTCCTCCTCTTTATCCGCCAATTCCCTCCGTATCCGCCTTAGAATCCCAGATTCCTTAGCTATACACACCCCTCGTATCACGCACTTAAATCCTTCCCACAGGATGGCCTCCGAGTCTACTGACCCCTCATTGTCGACAAAGTATGTGTCAATAGCGGCTGACAATTCCTCCCTGAAAACAACATCCGTGAGCTCCTCGCTTCGAAACCGCCAGGGTGGCCGCGTCCCAGTCCGCCCCAGTATATGAATGGACACCAAAACCGGAGCATGATTAGACAGGGTGCGAGCCAAGAGTTCAGCCCCTCGGACTTGTCCCAAAAGGGCCTGAGATACTAAAATAAAGTCCAGCCGTGCAGCGGAACCATGTGGAGCAGAGAAATGTGTATAGCCGCGGATCCCCGGGTTCCTCACATGCCATGGGTCCCCCAGTCCCCACACCTCCAACATACCTCATATTTTCCCTGAGCACTTGCTGCCCGAATGTCGGCCACTGCCTGTACAATCCTGGGTGGCATCCAGGACCGAGTTAAAGTCACCGGCCCACAAGATTTCCCCCTCTAAAATATCCCCCAACTGCCTCTCCACCCACTGCAGCGAGTCCAGGGTGTCTTTATTGGGCCCATAATAACAAATGAGTGTATATGGCTTTCCCTGGATAATCCCCTGCACTATCAGCGCGCGGCCCTCCTGATCCTTCCGGACCCTGGTCAGTCGAAATCCCACCGGACTGTGTATCATAATGGCCACCCCTCTGGAGTAGGAAGAATAGGAGGAAAAATATCGGTGGCACCCCCAGCCTCTACCGAACCTAGACTCACTCTCAGCCATCAGATGCGTTTCCTGGAGAAACGCCACTCCTATCTGATGTCGCCTTAGATATTGCAAGACCTTCCGACACTTAGGTGGGCTGTTAAGACCCCTGACAGTCCATGACATAAGATTAAGAGCTGCCATCAAAAAAATTGTGTGCCCTGAACCTCCCGATTATCTCTCACAGTAAGTATTACCGCATCCCCCGCCCTGCTGTACCTCCTTCCCCGACCCCCAATAACACCCCATCCCCCAACAGACCTCCCACCCCTGCCGACAACCCCCCAACCCGTCGGCGATCATCCCACCCCTAACCTCCCCCCATCCCCCTCACCCACCAAGAAACACCAACCCGCCCAACCAAAGAACCCCAACTACAAAACCCTGCCCCCCCCAAGCAACATAGCTTCTGCTTCCGCTCTAGGGGTAGCCACAAGCCCGACCCTCCACAGCACCCCTATAAATGCGTTGTCTCCCAATCCATATATAAACTGAAACCCAAATGGAGATGAATCTGTATCATGGCCGATACGTAACCTGATAGCCAATCATTCATTGTTCCCTCTTGATCTAGTGGCTCACGGCAACATATCCAGGAATGAAGCAGCCTCTACAGGTGTTTCAAAAAACAGCGTCTTGCGTCGTGTTCAACCCGCAGCCTAGCGGGGAACAACATTGCATATTTGATATTTCTGTCCCTGAGCCTCTTCTTAACATCCAGGAAAGTTTTCCTGCTTGCCTGTACCTTATCAGAAAAGTCCGGAAAGAATTATATATTGTTGCCCTTATATGAGACCGTCCCTTCTCTCTGGCCTTCCGAAGTATGGTGTCCCGGTCTCGATAGTTCAGTAGGTGGGCTATCACAGGGCGTGGTGGCACCCCTGGAACCGGTTTCCTCCCGCTCGGCACTCTGTGCGACCTCTCCACCACACAGTATTGGGAGAAGCCGTCCGACCCCAGAGTCTCCTGCAGTATTTCCTCCACCAGTTTTTCCATGTTGCCCTGGTCTCCCGACTCGGACAAGCCCACAATCCGAACATTGTTCCTCCTCGACCTGGATTCAAGATCGTCCAGCTTCTCCCTAAGCTCTTAAAGAGCTTTCCTGACTCCAGGCATTTCACTCGAAATGGACGCCATCGCGTCCTCGACCCCGGAGATCCGCCCCTCTGCCTCATCCAGCCGATCCCCATGTTTATCCAAGCGAACTTGCATATGATCGACTTTACACGTCAATGTATCAAGCTTCCCATCTAGCGATTGTATTCCGGACTGCAGCTGCAGGAGCATGCCTTTAATATCTTGAAAGGCAGCCGCCGGGGTCCGAATCCATCCCCGAAGCCTGGGAAGCGACTGAATCCTCCACCAATCCACCGCCTTTGACCTGGCCAGACGGCTCGAAACAGAGCTTTGATTGCTGTTTCCCACCTTTACTGGATTTAGACATGATGAGCAGAGCGGCAGAGTCCAGGCACAGTTTGCGTTCAGAACCGCGCCACTCCTTCCCCCAGTAGGGCGTGGGCGCAGGCCCCCTCAGAACCAACACCACCGCGCAGTACCGCAGAGCTGCCAGAGGCCCCCCGCTCAGCCACCGCCAACAGCACCACTGAGCTCCTCAGTTAGGCATAGACCAAGCACACTTGTCGGGCAAGACGACCTCCCACCATCAGCGCCCGAGAGTGCCCAAAAACACACAGGGGCCCCGACGACGGGCCGCGGTCCAGAAGAGATCTCGCATACCCCGACGGGTCACCCCCACTTAGAATTTGGGTATGTTCTTGCTATGATATGTCGCACGCTCACACGCATCAACCACCAATTTATTTCCATTACCCCCTCCTTGCCTTGTCAGGGGATACGGTGGCACTCCACCTCCTAGATTACCCCCAGTCCACCTTCAATCTGCAGGGTCATTCATGTGTAGCTGTAATATGCCAGTATTTCAGTGCAGGACTCCCCCAGGTCGTAGTCCCAGGATGCGGTATGACAGAGGGCCCGCCCGCGCACTGCGCCTCACACGGCTCTCTGATATGTTTGTGTGAATCCACCAGCCAGCTACTGACTGTCTCCCGTAGATGCAGTATGCTGGTCTTAGCGCCGCTTCGTTAGACAATCTGCCGGGGATCCCGCTTCGACGCTCAAAGCACTCAGCACCCGTCCTGGGAGCTCACGGCCGCGGGCTTGCATTAGATATGCGTTGCAGCGGCAGCCCACTGTTCTGCAGGGTCGGACGCTGCTCTCCGCCTCCGACTCTGCATACAGTAGGTGCAACACCTCCGTTCTGTTTTTCGCTCCGTGTGACTGGGCATTATCGGGCACCCACACTCGATGCGCTCCTCGGGTGCATCAATGTCCACGGCTATGCCAGCAGCAGACACACGCGGTTAGCATTCGCCAGTAGCAAATAAATGTCAATTTGTGTATTTGCTTCAACAATGTGTTACTGTAGCCATCCGACGGAGGCGGCTATTCCATTATAGTGACGCACCACTCGGGATCCCTTTGTTGCCAGCTACCACTGCCATTTTGATGTTTCTCTCGCGGCTGATCTCAAGAATACAATGTATCCGTCTGGCTGTTCCTCGGCTTCGAGCGTGCTGCCAGCTCGCTCATGCTCTGCCCGATGCCTTCCCATGCCTTTCCATGTATTTTGTAGCTGTAATCGAGTAAAGTAGTGTGCGTTTGTAGTCGGATCTGGTCGCCGGATCACGGAGCACACAGGGATCGCAGCCTATTCCATGGCTGCCCAAGCCACGCCCCCCCAGCTAATTCTTTTGGGGGGTACATAGTGTTTTAACTTTGCGATGCTTCTTGATGGATAGATGTTAGTCCTTGTGAAATATGGTCATATTTGTTTAGTACGAACATTTGGCTTCCCGCTCTATTCAAAGTCATTTTAATTTGTGAAATTGTTTGGTCAGGCCCAGATAGAGGACGTAGTCTAGTTTGCTTGGTATTAATGCCTGTACCAATTCAATCATATGGCCAGTGGTTAGAAGAGTTTAGAATCAAATAGGAGTCCCTGGTTTTTCGCAGAATTTGAAGGGGTGACCCATATTGTCTAATTACTTAGAAGGGATTTCCATTCTGGGGTTGTTGCTTACAGTATAATACTTTTTTCAGCATTGAAGCATTCTTGTTGAGCTGTGTCAAGTTGGCCCGACTCGTGATCAGGAGGCCTGGTGGGAGAACTCGAAGTGTAGCCGTTGAGTTCTTCCTACCAATGTGTCCCTTTGTATTTCTAAGTAAAATTACAAAGGAACCAATTAGTCGAAAGATGGTTCTACTGTTGCAGCTGGAGATGGAGACAGACGCCGTGGAGCGTAGAAAAGCAGCTGATCAAGGAACACCGTAATGATGGCTGATACACACTGAGAATAGAGGCTGTAAGGGTTAAACCAGATATCAGAAAACTAAGCGTATAGAGCGGAACACAAACAATTACAGAAAAGGACAAAAGCGATAATCAGGAATCAGGTAATAGGCAGTGAAAAACTTACCAATGGTAGACAAGGAAAAGATCCTACTGAGCAAACTCTGCAAACCCAACCTATCCTTAACTCACGACGAAACGAGGACGCCTAGACGGAGTTTGGCAGTCTCAAGTCCACAGACTATCCCGTCGAAACGAGGACGCCTAACGACCTGAGCGGCGGGAATCAGTCTCTAGTTTGTTGCGCTATTCTTTTCGGGCATGCAGATTTGCTCAGGTAGGTGATGAATAGTGCCACAGTGTAAACAGTTGTTGGTCCTTAATCCGGCGTGTTGAGTCCGAAATGTTGAAAAGCACTTTGCTGGGAAGCCAGTGCGAACAGTAGAGGTAGAGCAGGTCTAATAACGTTCCGGGGGTTGGCAGTGTGCGGACAATATGCAGATCAGAATCAGCAGGCAAGGCAGGTCAAATAGCGTTCCGGGGTTCGGCAGCGTGCGGACAGATATGCAGATCAGAATCAGCAGGCAAGGCAGGTCAAATAGCGTTCCGGAGTCTGGCAACCGTGGAAGCAATTCAGGAAGTAACAAACAGTAAACAGACAAGGAAGCAAGAGTTCAAGAAACACAGACTGCGGTCCAAAAACCAAAGCCAGGAAAGGATAAGCGCAGTCAAAGGGAACAAGACGTGGGTTCAGGAGCTTTCAGCGATTTTGACGAAAATCAGAAGCTGCGAGTGCAGTTACCCGGAAGCGTTATAACGGGTAGCCGCGAACTTGATTGGCCCCTCCTCTTCCTTGCAGTGTGATAGTTTGTTTGTGGAGAGGACGCCATAGTCGCCATGGCAACATGGCAGCACAGGTTCGGAAAGGGTGTTTTGGCTTTTTATCAAAGGAACAGAGTTTCTTTGAAACGGGTAAGGGCCGTCATGGAATACTTTGGGTTGGATATTTTGCGGTGATCTTGACAAGCTGATATTGGAGTTAGAGTTGTTATTGAACTCGAACACTAGCTTGAATGGCATGTGTATTGTTAGAATAACTGTTTTTGTTAAGTCTGCCACTGAATGCATGTAAACATTTAAGAGCTATGGGAGATTGAGGAGCCTTGGGGGAGAGGGTCATGATATAGCAATGGGGGCAATGCAGAGATGAATTGTCCAATTTACACTTATGTTGTCCTCTTGCAAAGTGTTACAAAGTCCCCTACCTTGAATGGTGGATGGGGGCTTCAGTGTGATGTTGGGCCCTGAGGAGGTAAACAGTGGATTCCCGACTCACAGCACCATGCCCAACGATTAAGGCAACGCACTGTCACTCACTGGCGGCATACCTAAAGTTCTCCTGCCCCTGCTAGGGATCCTTATATGTGCATAGCGGACCCATCCGTTAATAGCATTTAAATTACAGAGCCATTTTGTGGTGGTTTAAATGGGTTAAAAGTTCTGAGAAGCTTACAGGACCTGCTGAACTGTGCGAGAGTCTGCCTGCAACATCTGAGGCATTATGTACACAACAGCTACAGGTTTGCAGGAGAGGTGCAAGGGTGGTCTGCTCGGCAGCTTCGGGAATACATGCCTTATTTCCATTGCACTTAGGCGAGATCAAATTTCAAGAAGCTGGTCTCCAATCCCATTGCGGTTATATTCAAAGGCTGCAGTTGCTTCCCGCACACCCCAGGATGATACGTTTCAAAAGTAGGGAGATTTATTGATATATGTATCTCCACCAAGACTGGTAAAAGAAACTAAAACTCAAGACTATGACGAATTGCGGGATTCAGTCACTGCTCCCCAGGGGGAGCCTTTCCCTGTGAGGCTAGAGATGTGAGCACACTACACAATACCCTCCAGGGGTAAACAAGACCTCACCGGGAAAGACGGCCCACCCCCTTGGGACAAGTACTACTGTTCCAAGGAGGAACTACCCAACCCACTTATCTATAATCCATCTGTATTAACATCTGCCGTAGTACAGTACGAGGAACAAGCTGATATTTGTTATTGTCTTGTGGAACCTATGAGTAAACTTGAAAATAAGTATTTCTGTGGTAGCGAGACGAAGAAAACCACTGGAGCAATAGAGATCGCAAACAGAACACAGACAGACTTTGACATTGCGCCAATGAAGTCCCACTGCAGCGTCATCAATCTAAGAGGCAGAGACCTGGGAGAGGAAGCAGCCAGGCAGCTTCGAAGAAGCTGTGCTAGTAAAGCTGAAGGAGAGGGCGACACACAGTTTCCGAGAGTGGAAGGAAACTGGCATGCACATCCTAACCTTTGGCAACCTGGAGAGAGAGAAGCCAAAGGACTGCTGGATCCTGAAAGCAGCCGAGTAAGAAGTGGTGGCGTGACGGAAAGTCGATGGACATGGCAGTCCAAGTAACACGTCAATACCACTTATATTAGGGCACCGTGGAGCATGCATAGTGAAGAAGAAGCAGAGATTTGAGAAGCCAGCTTGACAATCAAGGAAACAGATCACATCCTGGCTGCAGGCCCAGTGATGCGATCCATGCAAGATGAAGGTAACTGGGAGAGTCGGAGACCCACGAGTGAAGCTGAAGATAATTGTGGGAATATTCCTGCTCCTCCCAGTGAGGACCAGATCTTTAAGGTACTGAGGGACAATGAGAATCACTACTGAAACACTTGTACCTATCCCAGTAAAGACAGAGTAGTAGAGAAGAGTGAGAATCATTACTGGAACAATCATCCTCGTCTCAGTAAAGACTGAGTAGCGGAGAAGAGTAAGAATCATTATTGGAACCCTCATACTCGTCCCAGTAAATACCAAGTGTTGAAATTGCACTATAGAAGGGAGAGTTATCCATTTCTACTTGTCATGAACAAGAAAAATAGACAGACAACAAGAGGGAGAGTCAAGTTAGCTCTAGTCAAGAAGAGGATTGGACATTGAATAAAGAGGAAGTCTTACTTTTGATAAATGGGAAACTCAGCTCAGGGTTACTAACGCTGGTGAATAACAACTTGATTGGAAAGGTTGTGAGAGTTATACACCACAATCCACTAATCCAAATTGTAATCATAAAGCTAGTGGAAAGTCACAACCCCATAGAAGGTACCTTGATCTTGTTTAACTTGTCCTGGAACCCCAATGCCAAAGACGGCAATACCTTTATATCAACAGTAATGAAATGGATCGATGACCTAAGATCCTTATTAATAGACCTGTGGATAGTTCTCTGTGGGGATCTGAATATTGATTGCCTCTTAACATCCATGGGAAAAAACAGGGGAAATGAAAAAACTGCTCAAAAGAGAAAAGCATCAAGATGCCAGCAATGGCTAGACGAATGTCAAATCAGGGATTTACACATGGTAAATGGCCAAGTGAAGGGAGATCTAGAGGGCAGCAAAACGTGGTGTTCAGCCGTTGCCAGTGCGACCCTTGATTATTTTTTTGTGACTGGCTGTATTTTCTCAAGGGTGAAGTCTATGAGGATCCTCCAAACCAATTAAAGCGATCAGAGTCCGATTATCCTAACGTGTATGAGACCATGTAAGAGAGACAGGAAAAGATCCAGTGGGAATGGCTGGAAACATAGAGGCTCCTTGGAACCCGGCAGAAACAGGCTTCGAATCAAGACCACATCAGCCCCAACTCTATCAAAGTCTCTGAAAACCTGGCAAGAGAACCCGGATGAGGGTGTCTAATACGAACGCCGCCTGGCAGTCTTTAGAGAAGTCTCTACCCAAGGAGGCAAAACAATTTTCAAGAAAAAGCATGTCTTCAAAAACCTCCTTGCAATAAAGAAACGCCAGTTGCAGAGGGGTCTTAGGCTTGGAAAAACCCTTCTAGTAAGACAGCACGAAATAAAGAAGATCAAAAACCGATACCGAAATTGGGTTACTTCCCACAAATCCAGTCTGTATCAGATGGATCCTGAACTCATGATGCTTGCTTTAACAACTAAGAATTCAAAGAACATATGGTCATTAATTAATGGCAAAGATGAAAATGATGGTGCTTTACAACTAAATTCAATACATGAATCCAGATGGGTCGACCATTTTGAAAATCTATTTGGTCCCAAGACTAACAGCTCGACTGAGGGTTTGAGTGGCCACCATGAGCTGTGGGAGCTAAATTTTGATAGAGATGAAATCAGGAGCATCATCGCCAAAGCAAGCTCATCTCAAGCTCCTGGTCCGGACGGCATGACAAACGTCATGCTGAAAGAATCACCAGAATTATGGCCTGATCTCTGTATGACCTTGTTCAACCGAATTTCTCTTCTCGGCAAAACGCCAACCTCATGGAACAAGGCGATAGTGCACCCGATTTTTAAGAAAGGGGATAGACCGAGTCCAAAGAATTACAGACCCATCAACCTCCTGGACGTCCTTAGAAAAATCTTTGCAGGAGTATTGTTGAAAAAACTTCAAGAATAGATAGCTATTTCCGAGACATTCGACTTGAGACAAACTGGTTTTTTTAAGGAAGTAGATTGTGGCCTTAACCTATTACTTTTCAGCTTGGTCAAAACAAAGATCCTGAAGGGGAACGAGAAACCTTATGTGGCTTGCATAGATATGGAGGCTGCCTTTGATTCCATAGACAGAGATCGTCTCTGGTCAGCGATGACTGCGGGAGGATGCCCTAAGAGCCTAGTAGCCGCCATTAAAGACCTGTACTCCGAAACATCTTTGCAGATCAGGTTGGACAGAGAGGGGAATCTAACAAGGGTGATACAAACTGCCAAGGGTCTGAAGCAGGTTTGTCCCCTGGCCCCAATATTTTACAACTTCTACATTAATGACGTCAAATATGTCCTGGACGCTATGGATCGTGCCCGCCGAA
Organism: Ambystoma mexicanum; assembly: GCF_040938575.1. Taxonomy (NCBI): domain Eukaryota; kingdom Metazoa; phylum Chordata; class Amphibia; order Caudata; family Ambystomatidae; genus Ambystoma; species Ambystoma mexicanum. The sequence goes on along the minus strand of NC_090931.1, from coordinate 1,283,513,304 downwards.
GAACAGTGGTTTCTCGGCAGGATGGCTTTTATACGCCGATGATCTGTTTCTCCTGGATAGAACTCCCATTGGTCTACCAAAGAAATTGATGCATTGCAAGAGTACGTGGAGCTAAATAACAAGAAAATAAATGCTGACAAAACAGAAATCCTGCTTATTGAAAATCCAGGAGGCAGGAAATTGAGAATTACTTGCTGGAAGCTTGGAAATAACCAAATTACCCCCCACAACTTCCATCAAATATTTCGGTATTCTGATCAGCGCCAGCATTGGGTAGAAGGCCTGGATTTCAAATCTGTTTTTGGAAACAAAGCAACTAACAACTCAAGGCCTTGTTATTGGGAGAAAATATGGTAAATTATTTCTCCTACAGTTATTAGTTTTTATAACCAGAAAGCAGTTCCAATTTTGACATATGCAGGTGAAGCCCGTCTAGGGCTACCTTGGAAAACCTGGGAGAAATTGGAGAGCATATTTTTTAAGCAAATTCTAAGACTCCCTAAAACTGTCCCAATGGCCATCATAAGGCACGAGCTTGGCCTATTGTCTTTGTATGTGAGAATCGTCTGGAAAACTTCGTGTTTTTGTCAAACTTAATTTGAATAACTGTCCTCTCCAATATAACATCATAAAAGTGAAGCAAACCGGGCTGAACGACGAAGTGTTGAATCAGTGGCGAGCCAAATATCTTGAAATACTGGTCTATTTGGGGTTCTCGGTTGACACTTTATGTGGGACTCCCTTACTGGTCAAAAGGGCCCTGTGGGCGGCGTACTGGTCGGACACGGAAGCCAGAAGATCGGGCTCCAGGGTATATACTCTATCAAAAAACCTTTTGAGCTGTCCCAACATTACGCCAGACTATCTAAGGAAATCTACAAATCCAAAAGCTTGCAATTTGTTTTTGAGATTTCGCCTCAACGTACTACATACTACTACTGTACCGCTATGGCAGGCGGGTCAAGGACAGAAAATGCTGAATATCTAAGCTGCAGGAGGAATCACTACAACATTTAGATTTGTTTTGTCCTGAGTTTAAAACGGAGAGAACATTGCGCCTTTACCAATAACTGAAGAACATAGTGGGCGTTGAGGCGTAGGTTTGGTGGGAGACACTCTATGGCAGAGTTAACCCGACCGCTACGAGGTATCTGGTGAGTTTTCTAGAGTGGATATTCGAGAAGAAGTTCAAAGACTTTTCCCTGGATTAGACTTTACTATTAAGCCCGGCGGGCTGACAGATATGTATAATGCCATCCACCTCTGTGATGGAAGCTGCCTGGCAAGTGGACTGGACTATCGGAGACCAAACGGAGGGCAAGATGTGGCTCGATACGAGAGAGCAGACAGGCTGATTTTACGGAAATCGTTTAATCAAAAAGGGTGTGCAATCCTGGCCTTGGATGCTGGACAACCGCTTCTTCTTGTTTGCTGTACTGCTTATTCTGTTTAATTTGGGATCTATTTTCTTGTTTGGATTCCTTTTGTGTTCGTCCCTTTCTTGCCCTTTCCATGTACCGTCTTTTTATTTTCTACTTTTAATTCTATTCTCTTCATTTAAACATAATAAGTGATTATGGAGGAGGATGGTGTGTGAAAAAGCAAATGTTTCTTGTTAAAGTATATGCTTAAATAAAAAAATAAATAGGAAAAAGGTAGAATTGTCCCAAGGACAAAGGGAAATAAAATAGCCAGGAGTACATGAGTAAAGAATAAAGAGAAGAGGTAGAACAAGGGTGCAAATGGCACCAGTGAACAGTTGAAGAGCCCAATATCTGAATTACACAATTTGATAAAAATAGTCACTAAGAATTCCTACGACTGCTTTATTGAAGTGAGCTAACTGAGAAAAATCAGTCCACAGAAGAAGGGAGTCATTCTCCTGTACCTTAGTTTTTTTGTAGTAGTAGGGTCCAGTTAGATATGTTTTGGACAGTGGACAGATCTTCCATTTGGATGTACTGATGACTGAAGAGCACCCAGTTAGTTTTGTGTTAGGTAGGGAAAACCCATAGATTAGGCAGAGTTAGGCATTTTCTCTTCTCTTTTTTAAATAAAGAATAACCAGATAAATGGAAAGTCTGAGTCAGTGTCATCCATCTGACCCGCAACAACTCTCACACAGTGTGATGTCTCACCTCCCAACAGCGTTGCAGGTTTCCACGGATTACCAAATCCTCTCTTCCAACCTCATTCCTCAGGTATTTACTTTACCACCTCCCTTATCTAGGGTCATCATCCATGGGACACTTTCTGACTACCTCTGGCATAGCCTTCCTGCCCCTTGGTGTGATTGCAGTGCCTCATACCTCTTCCTGCCCATACAGTCTGCTCTGGACTGACCTGGTCTGTCTCCATGATCTCTCTCGCTCATAGGGCTGTCTGTTACCCTCCTGCCTACTCGGTCTTTCAACTTGACATCCACCCTAGCTTTTCTTCCTCCTGGATACAATAATTACAGTTGAATAGGTTCAAAGACAAACTTATGCTCAGATTATACTCCTAAACCTTATCACCTTCTGCATGTATATCAAAGAGGAAAAACTCTCTCATACTCTTTTATTTGGAATGAATCTTGTTTTTTTATATATTCAAAGTAGTGTAAATAAACATAAAATACTTTTCAAGAGATATGACATTGTACGGTATTTAAACCGAGGAATACAGACTAAAAATTATATATTTACAACACACGGAACCAAAGCATTTCTTGGCACACCTGCCAATTTGTGTGTGTAAGACAAGCTCGAAATCAATCGCGGTATGTCAAAAGAAAACACACATTGTAGTGTACATCTCAACAATTCAACATTTTAACATCACATGGGGATACTGAAGACAAAAAGTTCTGTTTGAAGCAAGCAGAGTTACTGCATTGAAATTAGGGGTAGTGCGTCTACACCAGGGTGTTTCAGCCGTTTTTAGGTAGGCTTGATGTGCCTCATCTTGTGTACTGCCTTCATCAGGACGAAAAGCTGTATAGAAGGATGTCTGTGCTATGGCTTAAACTAGATGCCAGATGCCTCGGGGGCTGATCTCTACGTGATCCTCTCAGTGGAGGTAAGTTTTCTAATGTTGTCAGCCAGTTTCAAAGATGGTAGCTATTGCTATCCCTCGTAAGCCATCCGCTCAGGGAAACCTGTACGGCTGCAAGGCTTGCATGCCGTCTGCTGTCTGAATCAGCCGATTCCGCTCGGATGCTGAGTCACTGCGGTGGCGGGGGCCTAGCTGTGCAGCCAGTCCCCATGTGATGTTAAAATGTTGAATTGTTGAGATGTACACTACAATGTGTGTTTTCTTTTGACATACCGCGATTGATTTCGAGCTTGTCTTACACACACACATTGGCAGGTGTGCCAAGAAATGCTTTGGTTCCGTGTATTGTAAATATATAATTTTTAGTCTGTATTCCTCGGTTTAAATACCGTATGATGTCATGTCTCTTGAAATGTATTTTATGTTTATTTACACTACTTTGAATATATAAAAAAACAAGATTCATTCCAAAAAAAGAGTATGAGAGAGTTTTTCCTCTTTTATATACATGCAGAAGGTAATAAGGTTTAGGAGTATAATCTGAGCATAAGTTTGTCTTTGAACCTATTCAACTGTAATTATTGTTCCCTACCCAACCCACCTGGGTAGAATAGCTTCCCAAACAGGAGCTCAATCTTTGTTTCACCCTCCTGGATACTCCTCAATATCTCTCTCCCCAGATATTACCTTCAGGATTCCCAGAAGACTGACTTGGAAGAGTGTGTTCACAAACGTTCATTGATCTATGTATTGTGATGAATCGAGGGAATCCATCCCTTCTCCCCAAGGGGGAGCCCCCCGATCCCCTGTGAGGCTAAGGAGGTGAGCCCGCTCTGCAATACCCTCCCTAGGGTTAGAGGCAAATGGGGCCTCACCGGTAGAGACTCACCCTTTGGGGACAAGGACTCATGTTCCCGAAAGGAACCTCCCTCAAGTTGCACAAACTGTGGCCTACATGGGATTTTTTTTAAAGCCAAGTCCTGTGAAGTATCAAGACTGGGATGAAGAAAACCCAATAACAGAAACTGTGTATTATCTAGACTGGGATGAAGAAACCAAAATAGAAACTGAAATATCAAGACTGGGACAAAGAAATGCCTAATAGATACTGTCATTTTATGGGAAATGGTCATGTTCCTACAAATCCAAAAGACCAATCCACTGAGACGAGCATGTGGATAAACGTACATCGAGAGAGAGAGAGACAAACGATACAGAGAGAGAAAGGTAGACGAGAGAGAACCACATATACAAGCCGGGGAAGGCCCCCAGCTGCATCAGTCCAGAAAGAGTAGGAAATCGGGAAACCAGTGAGTTTCAAACTCACCCAGCATCATAGAACAATACGCCAGAGATATGGTGGACCCGAAGCACAAGAGAGCGGAAGGGCAGGAGCCCAATAGAAGGTGGTGGCGAGACCAGGACAGGGAGTCTGTGGTGGACCGCGGGTTCAACAAGCCAATACCACCTGCCAGAGAAGGCTGCTGGGTAACTGGTCATGCAACGAAGGACCGGGGCACTACAATGAAACGGAAAAGCACAAGGAGAGCCAAGAAGAGAAGATGTCGGCGGTCTGTGTACCGAGAAAGTGTCTCCAAGGGAGAAGGCACCCGAAGGCATTCTCCTACCAAAATAAGGGTAACTGGGAGAACGGGAAGCCCGGGAGAATCCAAGGAAACCTTATGCCGCTCAGTTAACTCGTCCCAGTAGAAAGTCTGAACTTGAAACATGGGAAGTATTGTGGCTCTAGAGAAAGAACTGTTAAGCAACTGAATAATGAGAGAGGAGAAGAATGGATAAAAATACCCTGGAAAAAGGCTAACGTAATTCAGAATCCTGTAAAAGGTCAAAATAATGTTGAAGAAAAAAATCAGATACACACAGATGCACAGAACTTCGAGAAACTAAACAATTGAACCATATATCAAGTAAAGGCCAACAAAACACAGTTAAAATCCAAGGAAACGCTGAGAAACAGAACCAAGAAAGGAGAATTAACAAGAAATCCAGAACAAGAAGGACCTCCTAAAGAGGAGAAAAAGACTAATAATCAAATTAAGGAACTGAAGAGTTCTGATCCAAGGAGTCAATAGAGACTATTGTCAAGAGACACTATTTGTACTAAAGACTGGTATGAGAAGTACCCTCAGGAGAAGCAAGACATTCTCCTGACTTGAGTTAGTGTTCATAGTGGTAGGGTCAGTAAGAGTAGTTTTGGACAGCAGACTTATTCTTTTGGACACTGTGAAAGGGCGTCCCGCCACAAAGAACCACGCTTTGATTGCAAGTCCAAGGCTGTTTATTCAAATTCTGTACAGGTAGGTTAACCAGATCTTCTTGTGGAAAAGGGTATCTGAGCCTAGCAGGGCTTGGGATATTTGGGTCTAGCGCCGACCCTCTCTCTCTGGTTTCCCCGAGCCTTGTCCCCACCTCCCTAACCCAGACGTCCCTGACAGGGGATGTTGGTAGCACTGGGATTGGTATCCCCTATCTGTCTTTCTGTTCCTGGGCTCCACTCCTTAGGGATCTTCTAACTTTCCCTCTCCTATCCCACTTAGTAGTGTCAGGGAGTAATGGATGGTGCCTACTTTCGCCCAGTATCACTCTCACTCCTTTCACACCCTCTCATACCTGACCATTCTCTATGCTGGTCTCTTAAGCCATCGTCCTCCCACCACGTCACTGTCCCTCCAATCTCTCACTCTGCCTTTCCACCTCCACCATTTGATCTAACTTCTTTTCCTGTTCCTGTTGTTACTATCGCTCGTACCACCAACTACCCCTCTGCCTCCGTTTCCTCCTTCCTCTCAGTCTACTTCCCCGCCTCTTACTGTTCTTCTAGTTATCTCTGATTCATTTTACGCCAATTGCTACTTTTATTCTCCCACTCACTGTCACACTTAATTCTCTTCCTATGCTACTATTGATAGTCCGCTACTAACACTATCCATTTACTACCTTTTCTTCCCCAAGACACTCTGGGTATATGGTGCCCTGCGCACCCCTTCACTAGCCCCTGTTCAGAACCCCCGGGACACTCAGGGATATGGTGCCCTGCACACCCCTCTGCTACCAGCTACCACTACTAATTATTTCATTCACTTCCTACTCTATCTCTACTACTCACACTCTCCACTCTTTCACAAACATTCCACAGCTCTGCACTCCTTTCGCTCTCACCTCCTCTGGTCTCTCAGACGTCCTCCACCTCCTCCTGTCCTCACCCAACTAACCCACGATAAAATGCATTCACACAGGCTTACTTAAATACCCCGCCCCCTCCCAGGATTGGCCACTTACCTTAACAAATAGCTAACCTGGCTCCAGGGGGTGTGAGGGAAAGGCCATGGTAGGACTTAAAAGGGCTGGTAGGGTCCATGGAAGTTGTATTGCTCAAAGCCTGCAGGGCCTTTTACATTAATAATAAACCCTGGTTGCATAGTGGAGAAAAAGGCCTCTCTAGAGCTCTTTTATTGAATATAAAAATAATCCCTGGTAGGCTAGCGGGCCCCCTATGGCTGCAGACTCCAGCAGACAGTCTGCTGGAGCGTGCCGGTGTTGTGATGGATGCGGCACCCCATGGTGATGCGTCTATAATTGCTACGTCCTGCAGCCTGTGTTGTGGCGTTTTCCGGCACCCCTTGCCACGGACGCCGCCTTGATCTCCGGCATCTTCCTGGATGAGGCAAGGCTCTCCCTGGCCCCAACGCCGTCGTCCTTTTCTGCCTAGGGCAGCTGCTCCACTCAAGCTATGGCCTGAATGCCGCCATCTCTGCAGGTAAGGAGGGGTGGTAAGTGCGTCTGCCTGTATTCAGGCACGCAAGTTGGGCTGGCGTGAGTTTGGGCTCCCCCATCCCACTTGACAGGGCCACAACACTGGCCCTATCACAACACTCATGAGTGAAGAGCACCTTAGTTAATAACATAGGTACGGAACACACATAGAGTTAGGGAAAGATAGGCGTTTTACTTTAATAAAACACTCAGTACAATGTCCTCTGTAAGTCTGTGTCCTCCTTCTGACTCGCCACAGTATATCAACCAAGATAGGTAAATGAAAGATGCTGTTCCCCCATCAATCCCTTCCCCTTCTGTTAGCTTTCCCCCTGTTCTTCCTTTTTCTCCCTCTGTTCGCAATTTGTGTCTTTTTTGATTCCTTGCTTTCTTTTTCTTTACATGTTTCTAATACTGCACGATCCTGTTGTTTTCATCTTTGTAATATTAGAAAAGCTTATCCATGCCTTACATTTTATGCTACTGAGCTATTGGCCACTTCTATTATTTTCGCTCATTTCAATTATTGCTCATATCTTCTTTTTGGTCTTTCTGCTTCTGATTATACCTCTTTGCGCTCAATCTTTTTTTCTGCTGTCTGCTTCCTTTGCTCTATTTCCCCTATCTCCTCTCCTTCTTTCTCTCCATTGGCTATACTCTGAAGCTTATCGCAATTCCACTTTCTCAGTTGTGAAAAATCACAGGGTGTTTCACTGCTTAAACCCTGGGGATCCCTTACTCAGGTCTCCAGGGCACAGCCATCACCTTTGGATCAGACACTAGGGGTGAACAAGTGCGGGAGGAAGAACTGTGTGAGGGATCCTAAGGGAGTGGGGGAGGAACGCCTGATGGCGAGACATGGTATCGCCTCTTTCCAAATACCCTTGTCCTAGCCTATTTTATGAAAGGACTAGCACGAGAAGAAGCAGTTCTTGCAGGGCGACGGCAGAACAGGTGGAGCAGAGCGATAGGCAGAGGGATGGAACCGAGGGAAAAACCTTGGACAGCCAGGCGAGAGATCGTTACATCCAAAGGGCCTTTAAGGTTGCACAAGGAAGCCCAGCTAGAGAGAAAAGACAAACCTCTTTTGTGTTTCAAATATACCAGCCACCCTCCTGGGTGAACAGCAGAGTTGGGGAGGTGCAGCAACAGTTTTGGTATCAGCCTTGACTTCAGGCTCAAAGCTGCAAAAGAAGAAAATGAATTAACCCAGCTGTTGAGTTGATGGAAGTCTGGTCTGTGTTAAATGAAACTTGATGGCAAAAGTATCCAACGAATAAAGGTTGCGTGTGCGCTGATAAAACGTGTGAGAAATGAAAGCATTGTAAAGAGCTGTAAATTAAAGATACAAAGTAACAGAGCGTTCCGGCAAAAGGAGATTGCCCAATCGAAAGTCTGTCTGAAATGTTTGATGCCGTAGAAGCAGTGGGAAGAGAAAGAAACTGAGATGCAAGATTTGAACTCTTGTTAGGTTCGATCCCGGCAGAGAAAAACCTGGATGTGAGAGATATCTTTGAACTTTTGAAATAAGTACTGTGCTCGAAACTACATTTACCAAGAGGCCTTGGTGTAGGAGCGAAAAACTGACGTTTGAGGGAAGAAGGTCAAAGTGGTCATGCCGAGGTAAGAGCAAAAGCTTTGCAGCTTCGGAAGTCTTTGACAGTGGAAGGAAAGTGAAAGGAGGCAAGAGCCAGACGGAGGGAAGCCTATGAAAGTGTGATTGAAGCTTGGGGAAGGGAACCCCTGTAAATTGTGATTGAAAGGTTTGAGCCCGGCGGAGGGAAATCTGTACTGAATTGTGGTAACCAGAAGGAAACAAACATTTGTTGAACTGTATTGCAAGCTAAAAGGTGACCTGGACTGGAGTGAGAAAAAGCAGAGAGGTCCAGCGGATAAACTAGTGACTTTTCGTGGAAGGCCAAGTGGGCCCTACCATGAAACAAACTGCATCCTTGTTTCTGAAGCCAGAGTGTGTTGCAAGGTCCAAGTGTGCCACCTTACCCTGTGCTACAAAACATGGGGAAGGGAGTTTGCTCAGCCATACTGACATACTTTGGAGGATAGCCCAGGGGCAACGTGCTCGCCTTGGAACAAGACACGGAGCAACACAGGTTCGATCCCTGGGTCCGCACTTAGAAACCTCTGGCGTTACAAAATAACCAATCATATCATATCATTTATTTTGAACATTGATTTTCCTTTTTGCATTACACATTGCCTTCATACATGTATTGTATTAGAAAGAAGGCAGGCATTAGGTTTATTAATATAGGCCATTTTATTTTGACTAAGGACTGACTAGGACTGCATTTTCCTTTTGTTTGATGGTCGAGAATACTCCCATCTTAGTTATAGGGCAAGCTAGGAGTTCTACAACCCCTTTTAAACTATCAGTAAAGGTTTTGAAATTCGCAGCTTTTGCGTCAGCATCTACTTGTGATACCATGCCTCTCCCACACTGTATTACTTTCAAATGTGTCCATGGGCTTGCACCGGGTTATCTTTGCTCTTTGGGTTCTATGTATGCTCCACTCGTTCTCTCTCCTCTCAATCCCAATTTCTTTGTTCTGTTCTCAAGCCCCCTTGCGCTCAGTCCCGTTTTTGTTCTTTTTAGCTTTTGGCACCTAAATACTGGAATGTTCTTTGATTACATATACAATCTATCTCTTGTTGCTCTCTATTTCACGCTACTCTTAAAACTCATCTTCTTGCCTCTATGGTTTAATTCCTCTGTTTGTGGCTGACATTTTTGTCAATCCATTGATTGTTGTATCTTCTTTTATTATATGTCAAAAATAAATATAACATGATGAACAAAAACTAAAGTCTCTCACACTGGGTGTGATAACATCTCAACTCCCAGTTTTGTTGTGGGTTTTAGAACCCTCTTTTTTGACCTTGTTCCACAATTATGCAAAGTCTCTCGGTCTAGTATAAAGTATCACAGATCGTTTTTTCATATAAGCACAATATATTTGTTGGGATGACAATCATCTTGGGGTCATCGGGACTGAGGAGTCCCTGCCTCCCTCATAACTCTGACCCCTTTTCTGTCTACTCATGTCTGTCCTTCCCACTGGCATCTCATTCCTTCTCCTGCATTATCAGCCCGTTTTTGGCCAAACCAGCCCCCTTGTGCCCTCCTCCCCTTGATGACTGGTGGTTGCCCTCTTCCTTCTCGCGGCTCTTGTTCTTTTCACTAGTTCCAACCTCCCCTTAGTAGTTTCCACCTTCTCAGATACTATGACCTACTCCTCAGTTGTTATCACCTCCTCCTAAATTGTGTCTCCCTCTCACTGCCAGCACCTTCTAATCCCTCCTCCTATTGCATCCCAACACTCTCACACCACCCGCACAACATTTTCCAACAACCCACACTGCCTGATTGGGGTGTTTTTATAGTGTGTTCTCTCCGCACCTGTGGGGGCGGGGGGGTCTTCTAGTGAGACACTGCACCTGTGGTTTGTTATTTGGTGTGGGCGGAGATCTAGTGTTCTCCATTAGTGCACCTAATTCTGATTTGGTCTGTCGACCATATTGGGTTTTAATGTTTCTCCCATTGCTGGTGCTGCCTGTTCTGAGCTCTTTGATGTTTTGTTGGCGTGTTTTTTGAAGGCCACAAACACACTTGGTTAAACCTTCGAACATTTAGTTTCACTGAGCACAGTGCTCCAGATTTTGAGGTAGGAGTATTTTACACCCTATTTGTAAACTTTGAGAGTAAATGTGATTTCAAGAGAGTAAAAATGGGTTTTCTCCTTTGCAAGAGAGTAAAAAGTATGTGACATCCAGCCGACATGTACACAAACTGTATGGAAATCATTACCATGCGGCAGCTTTCTGCAATGTGACAGAAAAGCAGGTTCCTCACAATGAACAGATAAAACACATGGTGCAGTGACACAAACACCCTCTCACAAATGGAACAGATGAACACTAATACTGAGTTTCTTTCACGCATATAAAGAGAGGGTACAACAGCAGTATAAGCCTTTTAACTCTTTGCTCACACAGAGCAGGACAGCTTGAGTAGAAACCGTGCAGGCTTCCCCCACACAAACAGAAAAGGCGAATCAGGGCAACCCCAGTGCAAGCTTTAATCATATAGAACAGGTGGAAATCAGTGCAAGGTGTAAAGCAAGGGTAGAGGATTCCCACATAGAGAACAGATTAGGAATGTGTCTGCGCAGTAGTAGATCCTCTCATGTACAACAGGTGTAACATAGCCTTGGTAGTGCACAGTTGTTCATGCTTTCCTCACATAGAACAGGAACATTGCGTGTGTCCACAATGCAAGATTACCACACTTGGAATATACAGATTGTGGGTCATAAAAGTAGAAGTGTCACTTGTATAGAGAAGGAACTGCATGGAATGGAGCAGTGCAAGCCCCCCGACACTGAAGAGGTAAATTAAGGGACTCACCACCGCAGTGCAAGCTACTCACATATAACTGGAACATCATAGGCCTCAGCACTCCAAATTACTGTCACAAAGAACATGCCCAGCATGTGCATCACCGATACAGCAGTGGGAAAACCACCCACATAGAACAGGAACAGTTAATTGCCTCAGCAGTGCAATATCCTCAAAGATGGAAATAATATAACATTGATAGCAACAAGTCAAAATACGCAGGCTAACTCAAATTAGAAAAGCTTTGCATAGTAGGAATTCAGTAAACCATAACTGGAAGAAATTCCACCTTAGAAAACTAAATCATTTCTATACAGCTGGTTCACTTCCTAAAACATGTTGCAGATGGGGATGTTAATCTAAAACAGGGTGATAGTCATTCAATACGCCTTTCATTATTTCTCTAAGGTCTGACCACTTGATCTCCTCTTCCTAGCCAGTTGCACAGTAAAGCAAAGATGAATTGTGTTGTGTGTTTTGTGGTTCAATAGAACTATCGTTTGATGTTTAATGAAAGTCCTAATTTCCTGAAACCTCTACTACCTAATGGTATGTCAGTGTAATGATACAACAATGCAGAGAAGCAAGGACTCTGCTAAATTCTATACCTAATCTCATGGACAAATTTTGTTTGGACAAAGTTAATGATTTTCTATTTATATAGTTCTTTTGGCAAAGTGCTGTGCATAGAAAATATATTTACATACACTTATCACCCATCCGAAGTTGGTACTCATTTATCAACCTCACAAGGATAAAAGGCTGAGTTTGCTTTGCCGAACCAGCACACTGCATATAACGCACAGATATTAACAGCGAGCGCTCTACCGGCTGACCTATCTTACCGGCTAACATCCTTCAGGTGTTGGTAAACTGACTATCGACTCAGGTATAATAATTACAGTGCCGAGAAGTTGGATAAATCATGCATGAAGCGCTACATAAAAAAGTAAAATACCTATCTGGATTATCACTACAGGGACAGGTTTTGCTGAGTTTCTACTTCAATTGCAAATGAAACTCATTTTTGTTTGTTTTTTAGCACTGCTTGCACTTCCTGGAGAGTCAGGTTTTGGATGTTTTAATTGTAGTCTTGAAGATTTGAAAGAGGCTATAACACCTGTGATTGGTGTAATTGCAATCACTCACCCTTGAGCAAGGACTCTGCTGCCACTGACCAATTATAGTAATACACTCCCATTGACTGCAAGTTAAGGTTGAATGCATGTAAACTAGACCTTGCAGACTCATCATTTTATAGTTCGAGTGTACATAAAAATTATAAGTGTGAAAATGAATAGGACCCATTAGAAATAAAACAGTTCGCAATTGTAACTTGGTTTTCCATCTTATTTATTATATGATTCTAAAATGCTATGAAAATAAATATGCACAATGCTTCTGTTCTCTCCATTGCATCTACACACAGAACACAGCAGAAGCTGAACAGAAAGAAACCATTCCTTATATCACTGTGTGGGTTTCTTTATGAAAGGCTTCAGAGAATACATGTCTGTCTCAGAGACTTTTCTCCAGTGCTTGCAATTACATCCATTTAGATAAAAATCAAAACACGAGTCCTGGTTTCTGTCAAGTAACCTGACCTTGGCACTGTCCTCGGCACTAAATCTGTGCGTAAATGTACTCGGGAAAAGAATAAAGTTGTGATATTTGCAAGATTTTAGTGCATAAAAAGGCCTGGTACGATGCTTATCTGGATGTCTGACTGAGCATTTGGTGAAATGGTAACATTGTATCTCGAAACATGAGTAATAGTTGCCAGGGAACAATTCCTCTGATACTTTTGCTCCCGTTCTGAAATCTAAGCATTCAGGATGGATGAACTTGGGAAGTGAGAAGGCACAAGCCTCTGGCAGAGATGTGAGGAGGTGCCCAGGGTGAGAAAGCTCAGTTTGGAGAGGATAAGCGGTCCAGGTGAGTTCCACTTGGGCATGAGAACGTTTCAACCCATTAAAGAGGAAGGTGATGTGAGTGGTCAGAAATGTGAGGTGGACAATTTTTAGATGATTTCTCAATATATGCCATTTTATTAAATCATACGTTTAAATAACGCCTTACTATCCCTACCCCGATGAGGATTTCCCTGTCTAAAATAAACTAAAGGAAACACTCTAACAGAGGATATCTAGCCCTCCCACTTGTGCTTAAATTACACAAGAAAATATATGGCATTTCACGGCAACAATAATTGAATTTGTAATGTATTCATAGTCTCTCTTTATAACCTGGGTGAACTCCCCTTCCCCAGGTTTTAGTTAGATTCAGTTCTAATGTTCAACAAAAACAAACAAGCAAATCTGGGTTTGTAACAAAGTTCCAACAATGTTCTTGGCACCTTCAACTTGCCAAATGAAAATTCCAATAATCCAATGTCCAACAAAAGAAAGATTCCTCTTCTTCTTTGAATAGATATTTTTAGTCCATCAAATCGCATAATGATATTCTTGGTCAGGATGATTTGCCACAACTCATAAGATTAAAAAAACACAGCTTCCTGATATCAGCTTTTCTTAGCTCTCCTTTCAACACCATAAACCACAGTTTGTATCTTTTGTAAGGATAACTTCACAGCACTTCCACCTTTTTTACTCTCATACCAGGGCTACTTCTACAAGGATTTACCATGCAGGTCTACTCGCCTGCCTGATAGCTTTCCATAATCAACAGTGCTTCTGAAGTTCTAAATCTACTGGCAACCAAAAGTTCACAAAAACTTCAGCAGTTTTATGACTTTCAACAACTTTTCAGAAAAGTCAAGATTCGCATTAGTTCCCTTTTTTATTTTTTATAAAACTCTTTATTAAAGTTTTTGTAACATGGAGCAAACAAGCGCAGTAAAGATCTGAGCAATGTAGCCAACAAAACATATGAGTACTGTTTTCACTACTTTTCGTTTCTTTTAAGAACATCTCTCTATTCAACTTTCCTCTCTCTCCTCCTCCTCCTCTTCTGTACACACAAAAACATAGTATAAGGTTGACGGTTCCAGAACATTTCCATGAGTTCAAGGGCACGAGAGCCCAGCTGGAGCACAACCTTGTATATCCAACGTCCCAGTTCCATTACTTTCCCCTTCATCCCACTTGTCTGACCCATGTGTCTCTTTGCTCTCTTCCATTGAACACCTCCCCTCTCCAGTCCAACGAGCACCCCCCTCCCCCCCCCGCACTCAGGGGGCTTCAGGTCTGCCGAGCAGTGCAGTTCATTTAACAGTTTGCTCCAATCCACCACCACCCCATCTTCCAACATCGGGTCTCGGTCTGTTGCAGAATATCCTGCTCTGCCATCCCCCACTGTTCTGCTTTTCCAGGTGCATATAGGGCCTCAGATTTCTGCACCCTCTTACCCCGACCAAAAGCAAAAATGTGGACTCAGAGAGGCAATAAAGCACACATGGAGTACTGGTTAGAAAAATAAAATAAATGGCTTGTTACAGGCCCTTTATTCACACCCAATAAACATACATATAATTAACACATAACACATGCAAATACATTTTTTTAATTATTTCTTTAATCAAGCATTTAGCGTAAATTAATACAAACTTTTTTGCTTTGTCATCATTGTTACCCTTTCCCACCAAGCCAAACGTATATCATCCATGGATCCATTTATCAGCCATTATCAGTTCATCGTTTCAGTTCTCTCCATCTTTGGAATTTAAGGGCCTTCTTGCTTGGCTGGGAGCTACCATTTCTTGGCTGTGGACGATGTGTTTAGCCTGCGTGTCATCTTGTCCGATTAGCCTTATTAGCATCATTTCTAAGAAAGTGCCCAGACCTCTTACTGTTCGCTTGTTAAGGTCAACGTATAGGGCTTCCCACCATAAATTTCAGAGTCTAGGCCGCATGTTGATGACAAAGTACATTGAAGTAACTTTTCTCTTTCTGTTTTTAGATCTTTACAAAACATGAGTAGGTGTTGTAACGATTCTTCATGTTTATTGCATAGTTGGCATAGTCAGCATTTGCCGTCGGATTCTGCACCATATTTCTTTAGATTTTGTTTTGTTCCTAGAACATTTAATTTAAAACATAGTATCACATCCCTATGTTTAGGGTTCGCGCTCTTCTTCAAATAATTTGGTACGGTTTTGGGAAAGTTAACTAATTTAGTTGATAATGTGTGTGACTTAGATCCTGTGCCGGTGGCTTCTGTTTGGGCCCAATCTGCTGATAGCAGTAATGGCTTGCTCTTTTAGGATGATTGCGTAATGTTTCAGCACTGATGCAGTTTCTCCAAAATGTCTTTACATTTATTTCTCCACATGTTGAGGGGCCAGAGGGTGGAAACCTCGTTTTGGGACTTCATGAATTTATATTGCGGGGGACAATCTATTAATTCCACTTTCCTATAGGTTGTCAAGGTTTTCCATGTCACGTGTACATGAAGTGAGTGAAGTCCTAGTTCATGTCTAATCACGCCAATTGGTACACAGTTTGGCAGTCTTAGAATTATTTTCCAAAACCTGTTTCCCAAGGCAAACTAAGACAAGTCTCTCCTGCATATGTGATTGCTGGTGTTACTTTTAGATTATAAA
The DNA here is from genome assembly GCF_040938575.1 of Ambystoma mexicanum. Classification (NCBI taxonomy): domain Eukaryota; kingdom Metazoa; phylum Chordata; class Amphibia; order Caudata; family Ambystomatidae; genus Ambystoma; species Ambystoma mexicanum. The sequence continues at coordinate 1,283,497,517 of NC_090931.1, read as the reverse complement.
AATCCACCAAAGGCTGAACCGAAAATCTTCCAAATTTCTTTTTCAGTATTAGAGCCTGGACTATTAATTGGTCAATTTGTAGTTCCAGATTGGTGATCCATGGCTTCTCACTCCAATCTGCACTGATTATGGCTCCCAAGTATTTTGTACTATTGGTCACTTTGATTGGAATATTTTGCAGACACCATTTGAAAGGTTTATTTATTTTTGTTAGTTTCTTGATTAAGATTTCAGATTTTCCAGCATTAATTTGTTGTTTATTATCTTTTATACAATGCTGTAGGGCTTTAAGCTTTCCTTGCAGGCCTATTACGGTCATGTCCAGCAAAACTGGGCCCCCTGCATATAGCAGGTGACCCACAGGGTTCCCATTTATACGTGGCGAGCAGGTTCTCTCTAAATGTAGCCGCTCTTTGATGTCCAAAATATAAAAATTATACAGGACAGATGCCAAAGGGCACCCTTGTTTCAGCCCTCCTGTGGTGTTTATGGGATGACTGAGGGTTCCTTTCTGGTCAAGTCTGACTTGTAGGCTGGTGTTGGAGTGAAGAACTGTGATGGCTGCTAATAGGTCTTGCGGGCAGCCCCTTTGTCTCCGTTTTTCCCACAGAATTCCTCGCTCAAATCTGTCGAATGCGGCAGCCATGTCGATGCACGTCAAGTATAACTTTTGGTTGTCATTTAATGATTTTAATTTCAGTAGATTGAGTAGCAAGAGGTTTAAACCACAGTCTACATGTTCCACAAATCCAGCCTGTCTCTGATCAAAGTTTCCGCTCGTTGTTAACCATTCCTTTAGTCTCTTCAGTAGGATTCTGGCATGCAATTGTGCAAGGACGTCCAATAAGGATATCGGGCGATAATTTTTTGGTTTTGCTCGATCGCCCTTTTGGAAAATTGGTATGATAATCGCTCTCTTCCAGGATTCTGGTATTTGCCTGTTGAAGTTGATTCTGTTTAAGAGAACATAACTCAAGTCAGACCATAATTCCATAATTTTGTTTTAGGATGGAATTCGTCAGCCCGTCCGGTCCCGGAGCTTGTGAGGAGCTTACATTTTTAATTAACCTGAGAATTTCATTCTTGGTGAAAGCTATAGCCCAGGGTTTTTTGTTTGACAAATTAGGTGCATAACTCGGTCAAGGTTGATTTGCTCATACATTTCTCCGAAGTGTTGAAGCCATTGAGATTCCTGTATTGGGTTGATTTGTTTGTGTCCTTTTGTGCTTAAGTGGTTATTTATTAGAGACCAGAAGAAAGTAGCTTTTTTATGTTCTATCACCATAATCATTTGTTCAGAGTCATGTTGGTACAACTGGGCTCTATGAGCCTTCACCATTTGCGGTATTTTACTTTCAGAATCTTTGATTCTTTTTCTTTTATTGTTAACTCTTTCTTATTTATATCTCGCAGATCATCTTTAGATAGTTGTTTTTTCTTTTCTGCTAGTTCTTGGTCATATTGATGTAATCTTCTTGTTTGATTTTTCAAGCTTTTTATATCTGGGACTCTAAATAGGCTTAGGCATGATTCATAGTCGACCCCTGAGATTGTTGGATCCTGCCAATTTTTTATTGCCACTTCTAAATGAGGAAACGCTTTAGTCGAGCGGCGTAATCTATTTGTACCATTGTTTACGTTCACTTTATGTGTCCAATTGCTTTCATTTTTGTTTCTAAGCCCACATTTTTGGAGGGGGGTTTGTCTACAAGTTGAGCTCAACTGGCTATGATAGCTCTGTGTTGTAGTCAGGATCTTCAAAGATATTATTTTTTTAAACGTGACGGAGTCAACAAAGAAATAGTCCAAAGTCGCATGCGCGTTATGCGATGTCCATATGGTGGTCCCTGTCCGGTCACCCTCTACGTTTCCATTTACCATATTCAGGTCTCTTATTTTTGTTTCATTCAACCATCTTTTGGTACGGATTGCTTTTTTTTGATTGATCTGTGATTTTCCTTCGAGGTTTTTTATCTTGAGACTTGAGTCTATATTTAGATCACCACAAACGAAAATCCCTGGGTTTTCAAACTCCACTCTGAGGACACCTATATGTCTCATGACTAAAGCCAAGAAACGTTCACTATTCTTGGCTTTGCTGTTCCAGTTAATAAAGATCTGCATTATTTTTGTGTTTGGCGTAGATTGGTCTTCTTGCATTATCACAATTTGAAGGAGAGCACAAGGCATCATAATTCGTACAACGTTTCCGCCCAGGCTGTTTTTTTATTATGGTGAGTAAACCGGCCGATGGTCTCCCTAGAGAGCCCTTGTATGCTTTATTTAGATAGCAAGAAAAGCCATCTAGGAATGTGTTCTTTGTAACCAACATTCCTGAAAACATATTAAATCTGCAGTCAAAAGTTCTTGGTTAATCTTTTCAAACAAATGTTCTAAGCCTCTAGAATTCCAAGAGGCGATCCAGAAGTTTCTTTGTTCTTTTTGACAGACGGTCTAATGTTTATCCGGGATCGCAAGAATTGCTGGTAACCATTCCCATGAGGTCACATGAGTTGATGCAGGTTGGTCTTGCGTCTCGTCCATTGCGTTATCCGTGAAATAGCCCAGGGCATCCATGTATATAGGGGAGTCTACGCTGTATGCGTGACCATGCTTATGTTCATTCCCCAAATCCTTTATTTTATCTGGAATTATATTAAGCGATCCAAAATTTGCTTTGTTTGTAAGCGCACAGGACATGCCTCTCACGTTCAACTCCACGACAGTCTCACCCACCCCTTCCCCGCTCAGGCCATCCGCCGGCCACAGGCTTGAGACCAGAACCGCTTCAGCCGCTGTCCCATTCGCGGTGCCACGCGCATGCGCAAGCTCTTCTGCGCGCGACGGCTGTGAGGAGTTGGGGTCTGTTTCAGGGTAAGTTAACGGGGGAGTGGTAGATGTTTTTTCATTAAGCATGCTTTGCTCACCTTGGTCCAAATGGTCGGGCTGCTCAACTGTGTCGTCTGCACCATTAGCCTCAATAGCTTGTGTATTTGCTTTGCTAATGTTCGATCGAAGGATGTTGCGCAGGGTGCATCGATCAGAGGAGCACGGTGGACGCAGTTCGCCTCGGTGCACGTACAGGACAATTTGGTGCGACTTCGTGTTCTAAGGGCAGGGTTGTTAATGCCCGACTCCATAATGGCTCTCACAAACACTTCAGCCAACACTCAGCCAACACTCAGCCGACACTCAGCCGACACTCAGCCGACACTCAGCCGACGCTCCGCGTCCCAGTGTAGGCTTTATGGGCAAGCACCTCATTCAGTAGGACTGGTAGAAAGACTCAGCAGCAGTATAGAGTTCACAGCCAGCAGTGTAGCTTGGCCAGCCAACACTCCGTGGACGCTTCGCGTCCCAGTGTAGGCTTTATGGGCAAGCACCTCCTTCAGTAGGACTGGTAGAAAGACTCAGCAGCAGCAGCAGTGTAGAGTTCACAGCCAGCAGTGTAGCTTGACTAGCCAACACTCAGCCAATACTCCGCGGACGCTGCGCGTCCCAGTGTAGGCTTTATGGGCAAGCACCTCCTTCAGTAGGACTGGTAGAAAGACTCAGCAGCAGCAGCAGTGTAGAGTTCACAGCCAGCAGTGTAGCTTGACTAGCCAACACTCAGCCAATACTCCGCGGACGCTGCGCGTCCCAGTGTAGGCTTTATGGGCAAGCACCTCCTTCAGTAGGACTGGTAGAAAAACTCAGCAGCAGTATAGAGTTTACAGCCAGCAGTGTAGCCTGACCAGCCAACACTCAGCCAACAAATGATTATATATATATATATATAAAGCAAATACATCACGTTTCAGCAGCCTCAGAAAACACCTTCATCTCAGCCTCCTCAACACTGCTTAGTCCCAAGAGCATTTAGGCAGAGAGATCCCTCGTGCTAACAGGATCTGGAGCGGAGCATCCTCCCTCTCAGCGAGACTTCATCACCCTGAGGGTCCTGTTCTATCTCGATCCACTGAGCAATATCTCAGCTCTTTATTGGGATAAATCCCTGCCCCTTATGGTTGCATCTGCCCTCGGCCGAAGAGCAGACAACAAGCATTGGGAGCACAGAGTGGAAAAATCCAGATGGAAGTGGAAAATCCCAGCCTTCTCTCTCGTGTCTCCGTTCCCAGCACCCCTTATCGCTGCACCTGTGGAGCCCCACTCCCTCCTCGGCTCGTCCTTCAGGTGGAGGAGACAACAAGCATTCCTTCCCGCTAGCTCATCTGAGATCATCCTGACCAATCAGCATACTCAGGATCTAAAAAGAGTAAAAATTCAAAACAAAATATTAGTGGAGTACATTACTCATGCAAATAACATGTGTCAGCGGGAACATGAATCAATTTCCTTTTCCCAGGTTCCAATACAAGGACTACATGATCCTCTCCTGCTGCAATCACATCCGCCGGAACAGGCAGACCACTAGGCTTTTCCACCCACTCTTTAGCACCCGGGACCATCGCATCTGAGGAGCCAAAGACCTTATCTCCACATGTTTTCTCCACTGTTGAACAGGATTACCTTGATTTCTCCTTGATAATCCGCATCCACAATCCAACACAGTGCCTGAATAACCTTTAAGGCTAATCCAGTTCTGGGGGCAATCAATCCCATATGGTCGGAGGGAATTTGTACTCCAATCCCTGTATCAATCACCACAAGGCCCCTGGGTTCCAATCAAATTTCTTCCCTTGCATGCAAATCCATGCCAGCTGACTTGGGAGTGGCTTGGTAAGGAGCTAGAGCCCCAGGAGACATTTTGCAATACAACAGAGTTTCCATTGCTCTGTTTGGTTGCACCTGTAGAGCTGACGTTAACGTGCGCATCAGAGGAGTCTCCCCGTTTGCAATGGGGCAATTGTTTAAAATGTGCACCGCCTCTAACACACGCTCACGCCACCCCTTCAAGGTATCATGACATGTTTTACGCAATTGTTCTTTCAACAATCCATTCATTCTCTCAATCAACCCGAAGCCTTGGGGTGGTATGGGGGCATGAAAAATTCCTTCAATGTCTTTCTCCTGACAATAATGCAGAATCAAATTTCCCTTAAAGTGTGACCCATTGTCACTCTGAATCTATAAAGGTACTCCATAGTACACGGCCACTTGATCCAGCAATTTAATCGTATTCAATTGTGTGGCTCTTTTGCAAGGCAAAACCATCAGGTAACCAGAATACGTGTCCACAATAGTACACGCATATTGACCTCCTCGACTAATAGGTAAAGGACCGATATAAAACCACAAAGTCAATGGAACGCTGTAAACCAATCTGGGTCTGATCCAGTAACACAATGTCGTCTGCATAACTTAACCATTCAACTGGATCACCCCGGATTGTAGGGGGAACATTATGTGCAGTGTCAATAGCTTGAGCCATATCTGAAATGTACAAATTAAAAAGCAGGGGAGCGAGAACGCAGCCGTGGTTCAAGCCACAATTCATAGATTTGGCTTGCGTTAGTTGGCCGTCTTGATTAACACGGATTATTACAGAGGTGTCAGTATATAGAGCCATGATAAAATAAATCGGTTGGGCGTCAACACCCCAAAGATGTAATTTTTCCCATAGGCGAACTCGAGGTACGTAATCAAACGCCTTAGAAAAATCGATGCACACAAACAGATTTTTTTCCTTATTACTGGCAACCTCTGCAAAAAAACGTTTTAAAGCACATATATTATGAAATGTAGCATAGGCCTTCTGATAACCTGTTTGGAATTTATGTAGGAGACCTTTACCTTGAGCCCAGGTGTTAAGATTTTTCAGTAATATAATTGCAAAGATTTGTGAGTTTGTATGTAGCATCGCAATAATTATCACGGTTATTTCTTTCCCCACCGTAACTAGGATAGATAGCCGCCAGCTAGATCGTATAATGCCTGACTTCAAGATTTTACAAAAAAGTCGCTCTAGGATATGAACCCAGAACTTCAGATTAGCCTTCACTGCATTTACAATTCCATCCTGGCTAAGAGCCCTGGAATTCTTTAGTACCTTGATGATGAGTTGGATATGAAGCTTGTCAAAAACCAGTTCACCACCAAGATCAGGGGACCAGGTTTGGACGGAAAGAGCAACACCAGTGGTGTCAGCGTAAAGAGTACTAATCGCTTTGATGCTCGGAGACCACGTTATCTTCCTGCTGGGTACGACCTGTAGTGCATTTAAGTGGTAGACAGATTGGCCAGCTGATTTCTTTTTTCCGTAAAAATTAGGGAAACATTATTTGTATTAATATTTTTGCTCAGCGATATTCCCTTTTCTTACTTTGGGGGTCATCACAAGTTTGCCGGTAACCCTTAAATGCGGCAGTAACGCTATTACCGCCGCCCTTAAGGGTCTGCCAAATCATGGGCTTGGCGGATATTGCCAATTTCCGGCGCTGGTACCGCCGGCCGAAATACCACCGGAGGTAATAGCGCCGAACTTTCCCCATTGTGCCCAATGGGGAATGAGAAATTCCCCAATGGGGACTTACCGTTCTGCCAAACCTGTGATCCGGCGCTAATAGCGCCGGGGGGTTTGGCGGTAGGGCTAATAGCCCTGGCGGTAATACCACCGGGGTTAGCGCCCAACTTGTGACGAGGCCCTTTGTATTAATGCGTCGGACGGACTATCACGTGCACAGATTTCATGCCCAATTTGGCATTCAAACGTAACTGCTGCCCCAACATATCCATTCATTTACAGAAATTCCAGTTATGTTTGTCCAACCAGTTGCATACAAACAATTCATTGGAGGAAATAAAACTGATCAATCTTTTAATGTTTTGCTCGGTCCACATAATACGATTACCCTGTGGGTTGATTGAGAGCTTGGTTCCTGTGACGGCCAATGTACTAGGGTTATCAGGTGTTTGTGTCCAACTGAGGATAGCATGTTCATTGATATCAATGTGTTATGTCGAAGAAACTACTTTTCGACCATAACTCATGGTCCATAAAAACAAAATCCAGACAGGAGTTTGCTAATCCATTTGTCCAAGATGTGCGAGGGGGAGAAGTGGAGTGGTGTTTACTATTCAAGCAAACTAAGTCATAGGAGTTAACAAGCATACCCCATCTCATGCTGCAAGGCAAGTGCCTACCCTCAATCGCATCATGGTCTAATGTGGACTCTGTGGTTGCAGAATCGAGAAGGAGAGTTGGGGTATTAAAGTTACCTGCCACAATAACTCTGCCCCTACGACATTCTTCCATCCAAGTAACTAGTAGTCTATTAATAGTATCAGTTATATCTGCAATGTTGACAACAACAGTCGGAATATATACATTTACTATTAAGATTCGAGATTGCATGCTTTTGGGATCACCGATAACAGCAGACAAAACATATGGGGACTTAAGATCTGGTAGAAAAGGTTTCAATTCAAATTTATTTCGGGCACCAATAGCGAATGCTCCCTTAGGCTGACCTCTGGATTGGCATGTAGCCTTTCGGCTTAGCACTTGAAATCCATCAATATTAAGCGGTTTCATAAGCCAGGTTTCTTGTAAGAGAAAGACCTTGCTGTTTGTAATATAAGATTGACCCATAGGATGTACCAAAAAAGAACGATGACGTCGGGTATTCCAACAAAGCTAGTTTATACTATCCATTTAGGTAGTCTGTCAATTATAGTTTGCTGTCAGTGTATCAAGAATTCAATATACAACCTCCTGCTGGCCCGAAACAATCTACCTACTGCAATCTAAAGAGGCACAGAGTTTAGATATTTCTGTGGTCGCAGTTTGATGGGTTGTAATTGGATCAGCCTTGGAGGTCGAACAATCATACTTTACATTGTCAGCGGTAATAACAGTATGTTTCCTGTACACTGTAAGTTCAAATCCCAATGCATACAATTCAGTAATACAAGAGCATAATAATGATACAACCACTGGAGATATACATTCAATCAGTGCCTAATTAACAGGGCTATCAGCCATAGGTAGTTGGATGTGGATCATATCTAATGTACTGATGTTGACCAGACACATGATTTTACACCATAGTTCTAATAAAAAGGGGCTCTGCCAATGGATTCATTTCTCCAGCATGGGGTCTGGCATGGATTCACATGCTCATGAATATTCCCCGTTGTCAGGCTGTATCAGTTTTGTTTCTGATCTGTCTTTCTTAGTAGTAACCAATCACTGATCTCTGGGTCATACTGCCCCCAGCCAATGACTGCCCTCTCCCTAAGCCCCGCCCGTGGCAGCCATCCTCAGCTTTTTACCGCACGCTCAAGTGTTGGGAGTCCTCGTGTTTAGCTCCCGAGTTTTTTACTTCGTTTTCATGTTTTTTCAGGAGAATTTCTCATTTTTCCGGTTTAATCGAACCTCAAGCTCCACCGTTTCTACTTCCGATAACGGGGACCCATTTTGGAATTCTTCTACGCCCCTCAAGGGTGAAGTTTTTGTCGAGTTTACACTTCTTGGAGGATTCCGGAAGATCTGCGGCCTACCTCAAGACATGGCCCAGGACAAAGGGAGCTCGACGCCCGGATCCAAGCTGTTCAGGAACGGCCCTGGATGCGGATTATATAACGTTTTCAAGGAGGATGAGCATTTGCGATGTTTCTACTGCCTCCATGGGGACAAGACGCACGTGGAGAAGAACTGTGCGTTCTGCAAGAACCTTTCGGAACGGACCAAACAAGATCGTCGTTCCCGCCTCGCCACCTGGCTGGAGAAGGGCACAGCAAGTAAGAAGGCGAAGAAGTCTGAGCGGGCTTCTAAGTCCTTTGAGGGCGCCCCGGCGACGGGGGCCCAACAGAAGGCCAAGCACCGCGAGTCCGCGGGCTCCGGGAGCGCCGAAAGGTCGGGCGCTTCGGTTGCCAAGCAGGGCACTACTTCCCCGGCACGTTCGACCACGAGCCAGCGCTCTGGTTCGGGGAAGAGGAAGTCCGAGAACCCGGGTAGGCCGCTGGAGCGGACCCGGTCGATCTCGAAGGGGGAGCGAGGCGTTGACCCTCCCCCCAAGGCGAAGGCCCAGGACGCACCTAAGGTGGTGAGGGTCTTGATCCACCCGGCTAAGGCCTCTACCGAAGTGGTCTCTGCGACCCCAGCAGAGCCGGCTGAGACTATGCCAATGGAAACGGCCTCTGGGCCCAGAGTATCCCAGCCGCCGCGGAGGGAATCCTCTTTCCAGCCCATTGCTAAGACCCCTGTGAAGCCCCCGGCTGAAAAAGAGGGGGGGGGCCAGTGGCCGTTACAGACTCGGAATCAGCCTCTGAGGACGAACTGGTACCAGTGCATGTCACCAGTGGCGGCGCGGCTGCGCCTGCAGGGGATCCACGTCTACCCCTACCTGGACGACTGGCTAATCCGGGCAAGGGCAAACGTAAAGTTTCGGGCAAACATAAAGTTTCGACGACACGTAGGAGGGAGCACATTGCAGCGGGTCGCGAGGGACCACATAAATGGCACGGAATTACGGCAACACAAAGGGTCGGCTCCTGCATGGTACTGCTGAGAAGAAGCTGAATAGTACCACACTATCAAAGGGACCATGGCGCTCCACGATGGGACACGGTGGCCCTAGAAAAAGATTGCAGGTCATGACAACTGAGCAGGGTGACCTAAAGGAGGTGGAATGGCGTCCAAACCAGATAACCAAAGGTAAAACAGACATCATTAGACATTTTTGCTAAATCAACACAGTCAGCAGAGAGCGCGAGAATGGCGGAGCGGGCGCACTAGAGGAGGCAACGCCAGGACGTGATGATCAACAGATCCTGGCAGCTATTGTGGAGTTTAAATCATTGTGGGAATCCAAAATCGACACAGCTATTGCAGAACTAAAGACGTTGCTTGAGTCCAAGATAGACGCTGTTAGTATCGACGTCAACCTCCTTAGACAAGACGTTAGAGCGTTATCCGACCACTACTAACACTAAGGACTTCTCCACATTGCAGCAACAAGTGCAAAACCTGGAGAGCAGAGTTGAGGAGGCAGAGGGACGGGCACAAAGAAACAACATATGCATCGTTGGGCAACCGGAAGGGGAGGAAAACCCGGACCCACTGAACTATATTGAAAATATGCTACTGCAAGATATAGGAGCCGGAGCGCTCACCCAGGGGTTCACGGTGGAGAGAGCGCATAGAGCCCTGACCAGAAAGCCGCAGCCGGGAGACCCTCCACGGCCAATCATCACCAAAATACTGAATTATTAAGACAGGGAGAAGATCCTAGAGCACTTTCACAAAGGAGGACTATAAGCAGAGCATCGGAGAACATCACAGCGTATCCAGACTACACCTTCCTGGTACAGAAGCAACATTTTAGTTACGTGTCGGTCAAGAGAAGGCTGCGCAAGGCTCGATTCAAGTATATGGTGCTGTAACCCGCGAGGCTGAAAGTAGTGCATAAAGATAAAGCTCTTTACTTTTACGTCTCGTCCCCTTTCCTCTATACTGTATGGGCGTCCCTTCCAAGGGACGGGAGACGGAACCTTTTTCACCAGAAAAAAACATCTTCCCCTTTAAATTTAGAGGCGCGTAGGGGTGCAGCCCTGGGAGCCTGCGCTGCCCTGACTCCGCTCTCCGGCGCCACACCTCAGTCCCCTTTTCCACATTGACAGGAACGGGCCAAATTCACCAGCGCTCCTGGGTTTGGCTTCAGCCATGTAATTCCACACGCGGATACTTCTTCTCTTACTCTTTTTTGCCTTTTTTTGTCATTCAGGTACTCGGTCCTCAGGCGTCACGCTCCTCCCCGGCGCATGCCGACTTCCACAGGGTTCAGCAGGTGTCCATCCTGCGACTGGCTCTTCCCAACTTCAGACCCCCATGCCCTCTGCCTACTTTGCCTTGGTCCAGACCACGGTTGGCAAGCATGTACAGCGTGCGACACACTCTGTCATCGAGGTCGCTGAAGAACAGACTATCCAGGTGGAGGGAGCTCTTCCAGAAGGCACCTCCAGAGGACCTCAAGAACTTCATGAAACATCGATCCAGGCCCAAGGTAGGGCCTCTATTTTCCATCGCACCCCGCAAGGGAGATTCCTTCCCAAGGACTCGCCCGTGCGGGAGGGACCGCTCAGGTCCTTGTACCAGCACGTGCACCAAGGCTGCTCCAGCCAACGGCCTACAGGCCGTGTGTTCCCAGGATCCTCCTGGTGACAGTGTTGAGGGACCGGAAGGTCCTTTTACCGGGTCTTCGCCCGAGGGGCTCCACCTTTATACTGGCATTATGTCCGAGGGGCCCTGCCCTAGTACCGGCAATACGTCCGAGGGGGTGCCTAAATGCAGCTCTAGCGGCTCTGGGCCGAGGGTGTCACACCTACTGGGTCAAGGCCCGAGGTGCAGGGTAGGCCTCGCGATCCACACTCAAGAGTCTTGGAGGAGGCTGGGCCCGGCGAGCCGAGCAACATGATGCAGGCACGTGGCAGGCAGATCGACAAAATGGCCGCTGTGCCAGACATCGGCACCCGTCCGACACCATTCCAGGAGTTTAGTGAGGAACGAGTGTCAAGGTGGGACTGGCCTCAACCAGGTACGTGGTCTGCAGCCTATCCTTCATTTGCGCAGGGTAGATTCCCACTGCGTCCGTACGGGCAGGGTATGCAGCGGCTCCAGCAGCATCCTGCTACCCCGTCTGTATCCCCTACAGTGGAGTAACTTTTCTGAAAATGTTGGGGGGGACATGACATCTGAAGAAAAGGTGCCCCACTCAAATGAATGGGGACAAAATGGAGTGCCATGAAAGTTGGGGGGGACACACACCCCTGTCCCCCCCTAAAATTACGCCCATGATCCCCTACCACCCCCCTGGCCTGTGAAGACAGGTTCTTTGAGAGGTTCCTCAGGCTCATGAAGTCCCCTCGGATGGGGGTTATTCTCAGGGAGGCCATCAGGGACGTGCTCCTGCCAATGCTCCGGGCACCGCAGGCTCCTCAACTGGCACCCCCGGCCCCTGCGCAGCCTCTTCCTCTGGCCCCCCAGCCGATTCCTCCGGCGGTTCTGTACCAGCCTCCTCCACAGCCTCCGGCTCCAGTCCTGGTACCCCAGCCTGCGGCTCCCGCTCCTCCCCCACCTACTCAGGATCTTCCTGACACACAGGATACGGATGAGGAGGAGGACCCTGACACACCCTCCTCAGCCAAGGCCTTCCACGAACGTCTTGCGGGGCTGGCGCAGTATCTGGGCCTACCTCAACCCGAGGTTGAGCAACCAGCAGAGGGGGTGCTTGCTGAGGTCCTCACGCGACGCCCTTCTGCCAAAACGGGAATTCCACTGCAGACCGATGTAGTCTCCCTGGTCAAAAAGGGTTGGCTCAAGCCTCAATCTGTCCAGCCGGTCAATCGACGCCTGGACGCCAAGTACAGGCAGATGTAGGGAGATACACTCTTGCTATCAGCCCATCCTCAGCCACACTCCTCAGTGATCGCTGTGGCATCACTATACTCCAAGCCTCAGTTGTCCTCAGCCTCCTCCTCGGCGACGCTGTTAGGCAAGGAGGAGAAGATCTTGGAGGCCTACGGGAAAAAGCTGTATTCCAACGGGTCCTTACATCTTCGTCAGGCCAACGCCGATGCCATGCTGGCTGCCGCTAACCAAAGTTTATAGCGGGAAATTGCGGACTTCCTCCCGGAACTCCCTACGTCAATCACGTTTTAAGGCGGGACTGGCTGAGGCCAACCTGGTGGCGCAGGACCTCATGGAATCCACTGTGGCCCATATTGACACCTTTGGCCGTGCCATCTGTATCACCACAGACATGAGAAGGACAGCCTGGCTCTGTGCAAACAAAATCAACCCGGACGTCCAGGAACGCATATTAGACCTGCCGTTCGAGGGGGGGGGACCTTTTCCACTCCACCACTGACGAGGAGCTGGACAAAAAGAAAAACAGCTCACAAACAACCAAGTCTTTATCTATCTTGACAAAGACCACGCCCAAATCGTACACTGAGTCACAGCAGCGCTCCGACAAGGGGCGTACGTATGGAGGGTTCTGGGGCTTCCAGGAACGGAGATCCAGGCAGCCTGACCGCTCGCCAACTCCAAATCGGCGCAAGCAACCAAAAGGGGGGGGAGTAAGGGCTTTTTCCAGTCCCCCTACTCCGCGAGAGCCCCTCCGGGTCCATGTGTCTCCAGTGGGGGAAGGCTTGCTCTCCATGCACATTTCTGGCGCCAGAATTTCACGTACTCCTGGATCCTCTCCATAGTATCCACGGGGTACCGCCTACCCATCCCAGCCTCTCCTTCCTCCTCCCCTCCACTCACTCAAGTTGGGAGAGCAACTCTTCTGGCGGAGATCCGGTCGCTCGTAGAGAGCCAGGCCGTGGTGGAAGTCCCAGCCTCCCAGTGAGGCTTGGGCTTTTACTCCAGGATTTTCGCTATTCAGAAAAAGAACCAGGCGGCCCTGAGAGTTGTGCTGGACCTTTCCACCCTCAATCTCTCCTTACCTCTACAAACATTCAAGATGGTTACGTCAGCTTTTATAGCGGAGACATTGTGCAAGGGAGACTGGATGTGCTCCCTGGATCTGAAGGACGCGTACACACACGTCCCGATTTGGCAGCCCCATCTTTCTTCCTTTGGTTCAGGATCATGGGCTATCATTTCCAATACAAGGTCCTTCCTTTTGGCCTAAACTCGTCCCCCAGGGTCTTTACCAGACTCATGAATACTGTGGCTGCCCTACTCAGAGCGCCGGGCCTCCACATCTACCCATACCTCGACGACTGGCTCATCAGGGCTATATCTCCGGAAGCGGTTCACCACTCTTCCCATGCCCTTATGACCACACTGCACAATCTGGGTTTTTCGCTCAATCTCAAGAAGTCGCAGCTGCAACCCACGCAGACTCTGACATTCTTGGGCCTCATCTGGGACACGTGGTCCGAGAAGGTGTTTCCGTCGGAGGACAAGATCTCGGCCATCAAGAGGGCCACCACCCATTTCCTCAGCAGAGAGGTGACCTCGGCATGGTGGTACCAGCATCTCCTGAGTCCCTTGGCGGCGGTCCTATTAGCCGTTCCACACACAAGACTGAGGATGAGGAGGATTCAACTGCACTTCGCGGCCTCATGGAACCAGGAGTTTGGCTCTCAATCCGAGATGATCAACGTTCCGCCCGGACCTCACATGGCAGTCCAGGGACTGGAAACCTTCGGGCGGGCAAGCCCTTCCGGCCTTCCACCCCGCAGGTCACCATCACCACGGACTCCTCGCTCGAGGGCTGGGTAGCCACCCAGAATGATCTCTCGGTTCACGACACCTGGACTCGACAGGAGCAGGAATACCACAACAATTGGTTGGAGCTGAATGCGATCTGGCTAGCGCTCAGAGCATTCCTTCCACTTCTCAGGGGCATGGTTCTCCTCATCCAGACAGACAACTAGATTAGCATGCACTATGTCAATAAGCAGGGAGGCACCAGATCCTCTCCTCTGTGGAGACTGGCAATCAGCATGTGGGCCCTGGAAAACAACATCTACCTCACGGCAGTCCACCTTCTGGGGGAATCCAACCTGGAGGCGGACAGGCTCAGCAGGTTGGGAGCGGACAATTACGAGTGGCAGTTAAACAACCTCATTATTCAGGAGATCTTCAACAGATGGGGTCTCCCCAAGGTGGATCTCTTCGCCACCTGGCACAACAAGAAGTGTCCTCAGTTCACCTCCTGGCAGGGACCAGACATCAGGCTGGTCACCAATAAGACGGCCTTACTAGTCGGCCTCACCTCGGCTCGCAGAGTAAGCGAAATCCAGGCGCTGGTCGCCTCAGAACCATATACTACCTTTCATAGGGACAATGTAGTCCTGTGGATACACCAGGCATTTCTGCCTAAGGTGCTGTCGGCTTTCCATTTGAACGAGGAAATAGTCCTTCCTACGTTTTTCGCCGATCCTAAGGACGAAGCACAGAGGGTTCTGCACTGCCTGGATGTGAGGCGTGCCCTGAAATTCTACCTGGACAGGACCAAGGGCTTCTGCAAATCAGACGCCCTGTTTGTCACTTTCAGTGGTGCAAGACCAGGCTATCAGGCCTTCAAGGCCTCCATATCCCGCTGGATGGTCTCGGCCATCAAAGAAGCATACAAGGGCCAGCACAAGCCGCTTCCGGCGAACATACACGCCCACGCAGTCAGGGCCAATGCAAAAGCCATCGCATTCCAGCGCCATGTCCCTTGGCAAGTTATAAGCATGCCTGTCACTTGGGCCACTCCCTCGGCTTTCTGCAAGCATTACTGTGTGGATGCCGGCTCTAAATCGGATGTGGCTTTCGGAGAGGCGGTTCTCAGGAACCTATTTGCTTAAGGAGGGTCTCCTCTCCACCCTGCGGCTACATCCAGTTGTAATAGCCCATACAGTATGGAGGAAAGGGGACGTGATGTAAGAGTAATTATAAGTTACTCACCCTAGTGACTAACATACTCTTAGTTTATAGTCCCATTTCCTCCATACGTCCCACCAACCTCCCCCCTAATAATACTGGTGTTATTAGGCAATGTTAAATCTATTGTCGACCCGTCAATGGGGACTGAGGTGTGGCGGCGGAGGGCGGAGTCAGGGCAGCATATGCTCCCAGTGCCGCACCCCTGCGCGCCTCTAAATTTAAAGGGGAAGAAGGTTTTTTCTGGTGAAAAAGGTTCTGTCTCCCGTCCCTTAGAAGGGACGCCCATACAGTATGGAGGAAAGGGGACTATGGACTAAAAGTACATTAGTCACTACGGTGAGCAACTTATAAATCTTTTGATTCACCGGAGGATGTAACTAATTAGATGGACAGAATGAACTGCCCAGCGGGTGCCGGAGATCGAGCAATGAGCGGACAAGTTATGTGAACTGGGGCTCCTGCAGAGCCAAAACTATAGACTAAATGTATACCCAGGGGCAATGTTCGAGTTACAAAATTGTAGCCATTCAATAGAAGCGTAATTAAAGACAAGGGGGCTAAGGGGATTTGGGCTCTACTAGAAGGAAGTGTACTAAATTAAATTGCAACACTAGGTTGACTAAAGGCAGGAAGCACAAGTGCTGCTCCTCAATCAGCAGCACTCAGAAACACGTTATCACACCCAGTAGTTACATTAGTTAGGATACTGGTAGTTCGGTATCCTCCTGCTGCAATCTACCAGTGTTTGACAGAGAAAAGAGCGAGATGTGGGGTAGCCTGAGATCCAGGGATGGAGCTGGGCGACAGTTAGGAAAAGTTGGGGTAGAGGGAGGGATGGGAGTTGGGGTGTTTAAAGGGAGGGAGGCCTACACCGGGTTACGGAGGAAGGGGAAGAGGAGTATAAGTTGAGAGAGAGATTCCAAATCAATAGATGAGTATGGGGACCTTAGAATTGTGACCTGGAATGTTAAAGGGGTTAAACAGTTGTATAAAGAGAAATAGAGTCATGACGTATCTCAAGCGCCAAAAGATAGATATAGCACTTTTGCAAGAGACACACCTCACCAGAGAGAAATTGGACCTAGTGACCCGAAAATGGAGCGGTAAGACAATAGCCTCGCCATATTCAGCGTACGCCAGAGGGGTCCTGATCTGGATTGCTCCCAGAGTCCTGTTTGAGGTCCTTCAGGCAGTGATAAAGAGGGCAGGATGGTGATTGTCAGAGTTATGGTCGAAAGCAAAGAAATATGGCTTATTAACACGTATGCCCGAACCAAGATACCACCACATATTTAAAATGTTTGTATCCCAAGATTAGCCCACATAGAGACTGCGTGCTGATATGGGGTGGAGATTTCAATTGTACACTAGACCCGACCATTGACAGATCACATGGGAAAGTTACCAGCCCGATCCCGGCTGCCAAAGCGTTGAAGGTAGTGTTGAGTACACTCAAACTTAAAGATGCCTGGAGGATGTTACATCTGCGTGATAGGGAATATTCACATTACTCTGCCCCACAGAATCTATACACGAGGCTGGACTAGGTGTTTGTAGGGGAGGAAATGGCACATGAGTTCCCACAAGCTGAGTATAAAGTAGGAGTGCTATCTGATCATCCCACTTTGATTACAACATGGCAAATACTTCCTCCCCGAGCCAAGATCCCAACGTGGAGACTCAGGGTTGAAGCGTTGAAAGATGCGGGTTTCCGGGAACATCTAAGAGTAGAAGTGCAGGAATATTTTAAATATAACAATGGTAGTGTAGATTTGGCAGGCACGCTATGGGAGGCTTTTAAGGTGGTGATGCGTGGGACGCAATGGCCAATTCTAAAGGGCTACAAGAAGAATTAGTGCAAGACTTGCAAAAGGCAGAAGGCAAGTTAGAAGCCATAATGCAGAGGAGTAAAGGAACAATTGCGGAAGCGAAGGAGGTGTCTGAGCTTCAGCGAACATGCAGGGAGCTATGGGATAGGCTGGGTAAACTAAGCTACAAGAGATATGTGGAGTGCCAAAACTGCAAGACAACCTATTTGTGCAGTGAGGGGGAAGGATGGCAGATTGAGAGAAACCCAGACGGAAGTAAACAATTGTTTTTTCGAGTATTTCAAGGATTTGGACAAGGAGGTCATGGAGGAGGAAGAGGTGGAGATACAAGAAATGCTCACGGAGATAAATCTCCCCAAGCTGACCCCGGCAGAGAGTGATAGGCTAGAAGCACCGATCACGATTGAAGAGCTTGAAATTGTAATTAGAGGACTCCCACCTGGCAGGGCTCCAAGGGCAGATGGACTCCCTAGTGAATTTTATAAAGAGTACAGAGCAGAGGTTCTTCCCCCGCTGCTGGCTATGTGAAACGAAGCATTGGAACAAGGCATTCTACCTTGTTCATAACGGGAATCAATAATCATCCCCCTTATCAAACCCAACCAACCAGAGACAGAATGCTGATCGTATAGACCTCTGTCACTGCTGAACCAGGATGGGAAGATTCATACAACAGTGATGGCGATGCGGCTTAGACCAGTGATAAGCAAGCTAATCCAACCGGACCAGGCAGGCTACGTCCCACATAGGAACATCACCAATAACTTGAGGAGGTTGCATCATATAATAGGTGACACTAACAGGGAGGCACATGAAGTGGCGGTGGCGTCGCTTGACTCTGTCAAAGCATCCGACTCAGTTAAACGGCCCTGGCTGCTAGCAGTCCTGGAGGGATTCGGAATGAGACCCACGTATATAAAATGGGTGAGGTTAGTGTATAATGCACCGATTGCAAGAGTGAAGACGGGCTCTGTCATCTCTGATCAGTGACAACTGAGTAGAGGGACGAGACAAGGATGCCTGTGGTCGCCGATGCTTTTTATATTAGCGCTGGAGCCATTGGCAATCTATTTAAGAGCAGAATATGGGGAGGCGGGGATAAACACGACAGATGGGCGGCACCTTGTCTCGTTGTATGCAGAAGATATGCTATTCTACTTGAAATACCCTGAAGAAAACTTGCAGTATGTCCTGGAAGGCCGGAGCGATACGCCCTAGTGTCTTGGATTACTGTGAATCCCCAGAAATTGAGCCTATATCCTTTGGGGGGTTATAAGGGGAGACCCATACACAGATTACCAGTGCTCCCAATTAAATGGGAGTTAGTAACATTTAGATATTTGGGAATAAATATATACCATGAACCCAAGGAAGAGCATAAGCACAATACAGTGGAGGCAGTGGGTAGAATTTAGAAAAACATGTCCTTCTGGGTGAAGCTGCCGCTGTCCATGATGGGAAGGGTGGCCTTGCGGAAAATGGCGGTACTGCCAAGGCTCCTGCACTACTTTGCTAATGTCCCGTTTGCAATCCTGAAGGATTTCTTTAGTAAACTACACAGTATATGCAGGAGCTTCATATGGAACAACACTAGAAATAGAGTGGCACTTTGGAAACTCCAGAACACATACAAACAGGGGGGCATTAAGCTACCTAATTTTGAGGCACGCTTAATGGCTAGTCAGCTGCAATTTGTGGCGAAATGGCTGTCTGACAAACAGACTACGGAGCTACGGCTACTAAAGACGGCCGGCGCTCTGTTTTTCCTGAAGGAAGTGATATGGCTACCAGATCAGTTTAAGTGCAGTGAGCACCTATTGTTCCGCCTAGGGTGTATTATGTGTAGCAGTGTCGGAAAGTGGACGGGAAACACAGCACCATAGTCCCCACAAATACCGTTGGTGACTCTGGAAGGGGTGGATGAGCAGACTAGGAGGAATGGCTGGAAAAACTGGGAACCAATGGGAGTAGCTATGCTGGGAGATATACTTAAGGATGGGAAACCCCAATCATTCGAAGAAGTAGTAACTGACACCGGACTGCATAAAGGTCAATATATTACGCATGCTAGATGTTAGGCAGAATCCTGTGCAGTTCCCTTCGGGAACACTGCAAGAAGATTAAGACTACAAGAGTAAGCAGTAAAACCAATTGGTAGCAGTCTGCACCACCCAGATTTACCTGGTAGCTGTGGGTGAGCAGTCAGGCTTCTCTCAAGATGAGTAGGGCAGTATACAGAGAATACACAATAGGGCTAAAAACACAGTAGAGCAAGCAAAACTCTGACCAGAGCTTGGTATCAAAAGTATATAATTATTTATTTTAAAACACACTTTAGGAAATACACTAAGCACTATAGATCAAAGCAAGTTCAAACACAATCAGAAAAGTATACACACCTCCCTTAATAATTATTAGACAAGTCTAGGTCAAAATACCACAATTTGTAAAAACAGATGTGAGCGCGTAGCGTAGATGGCACTCCAATAATTAAGTTAAAGGGAGAGAAAAAGGCAGTTCATGAAAATAAAACAGTTCCGAACACTTTTATAAGACCACAGCAAGTTAGTGAAGGCAGAGTCTACTGTAGAGCCAAAGTTCATAGGCCAGGCCCACTTTAAATGGAGCAAGGTGAAATGTGACCAAGATCACACAGTTTAAAAATGCACTCAAGTCTTTGTTAAATGTTCAAAAGAGGTTGGTTTGATGCGAAAGGTAAAGTTAGAAGGTCTGGGGGCCAACCCAGTTGGAAAGCCAAGGATTTAAGGGTCACCTTTAGCAATCCGTAGAAAGGGAGGCCAGGTGGAACACAGTACCTTTAAAAGAGAGGAAGCTCCAGCGGTGGCAGTTGTTCCTGGCAGCGGGTGCAGTTCATGGTTTCGACCAGGGGAAGAAATAATCTCGTCGAGGAGGAAACTTGGAGTCGTTGCACTGCCCAGGCAAGAGACCAGCCGCGGAGTTCGTTCGGTTAAAAGGTGCTTTCCTTTTATTCGCAGTCACAGTGGTGAAGCTTGGCTATCCGGCCGCCGGGGTGCTTGGCACGGGCGATTCGACCAAGAGACGTCCTGGAAGGCGAATGGCGAACTGGTTGTTCCCACCAGCTCAAAGGGAGAAGACTCTTTCAGCAGAAGATCTTCTCTTGTTGTCGGGAAAGTGGTGAGGTAGTTTCAGCAGGGCTCCACCGGTGGTGTCATCGTTGCAGATGGCTCAGCTTCTCCCCTCTTCGGATTTCTTAGGTCCTGTGGCGACTTCTGAAGTTCCAGTCCCCAAAGCCCTGCTTTTATGCAGAAAAACCCCCATTCAACAGCCTAGCTGTCACTCATACATGCTAAGTGGTGAGCTGGGCGGCTCACCACTGGGCCAATCAGAACAGAGTGCGACTTGAGTTGCTAAGGCAACGCAGTCCAGGGTGCCCATTCCCCTACCCACACATCCTGTGGAACCCAGACAGAGTGGCACCAGTTGGAGGGCTTCTGTGGAGAAGCCCGTCAAAAAGTGGAACAAAGGGCCCGACCTTGGTTGGAGTTACAGAGACGGACACAAACGCCATTTTGCGAAAGAGTTCTGGCAAAAAGACCCAACCAGTGATTTTATATTGAATAAATAAACCGGCGGTATCTTTAACATTGCACCAAAAAAGTGGTGTGTTTAAAATCAATGGGAAAATCCCATAGGAAATATTCTGGTGGAATATTTTGCGTGGTAACCACTGCCACCAGCCAGAAACTCGACAAGGGGGGACTGGATAGTGCCCCCTTAAAAACAGACCCAGGGGCAATCTAATTAACCCCTTCGAGTACTTCCACAATATGATGGTTTTTACTGGTTCTGTTCACATTTTTGGACTAGTAAAGCCAATGGTGACTTTACATGCCCTGGGAGACAATAGTCAGTCCCAGGGTATGGAGTCTATGTTTGGGGGTCACTATGACACCCCTGTGTTACTGCACTGGGGGTGCTGTGTAACACATACACTAAAACAGATGATACCCTATGGAGTAAAATACCCCATAGCCCATAAGCACACAATAAGTCAAAGACATACCTCACATCATGCCTAAGAGTGGGAGGGAAAGAGTCTCACTCTTAGCAGGAGAAAAAAACAAACCCTAAAAATCCAGCAAAGCTGCTGGGGGACTCACTAGGTTTGGGAAATTAGCCTTAACAGAGAATTCTCCCTAACACCAGACTGTTGAGGAACATAAAACGTAGGTGGCCAGAGCCAGACACAACCTTACAACCAGACGAGGTAGCCGAAAAATGTGATCTGTCAGATGGAGGACATAAAGTATTGCGCATATATGAATTGTGGATGTCCAAGGTGGGAGGGGAGGTGGACCAGTTAAGACAGAAATGGGAAGCAGATCTGGGAGAACCATTGTCAGATGAAGGCTGGAACAGAGTGAAATTCTATCATAAAGATGTGTCGAGAAACGCTAGATTGCAACGATCTAATTGTATGTGACGCACAGGGCATATCTGACCTTGAACAAGATAGCCTAGTTCAGCCAGACAGGTGCGCAGACGTTCCCAAAATGTGGGGAGGTAGATGCAGGATTGGTGCATATGTTCTAGGCGTGTGTAGAATTAGCAGCAATTGGGGGAAAGTAGCACAACTACTGGCAAAAGCTGACATCAATTTAGATGTAGCATCTCCAGGTGATTGCCTATAGGGGGTGTTCCTGAGACCTAAAAAAACTAAACACGTGAGCAAATTGAAATATCTTGCATATATATTGGCGAAAAGAAGAATAGTGATGGGGTGGAAAGCGCCAGCAAGGCCCGTAGCGCAGGTGTGACGGAGGGACCTATTGAAGTGGGCTAACGCAGAAACTACAGTGTGGCAAGATGCGGCCAGCAGAACGGATGAACAAGGGCAGGGTGGGATCGAGGTGTGGAGACATCTTATTGCAGAATTATCAACCTCAGCAAGCAACACTTAGGACAAGAAGAGAGCTACGTACAGGAAGCTACTGATAATCCACAGACTGTTAGAAACACGTGAAAAGCAGAACAATGAACCGAAGGCAGGCCTACGTTTGGCGGGGGATAAGTGGAGGGGGTAAGGGAGTTGATATGTTAGGGAAACTTGTGTATGGTTTGTATATGTTACAATTGAAATAAAAATTGTTTTAAAAAAAAGAAAAAATCAAAAGTCAGCCATATTTGTCCTTGTATAATTTGATTGTATGTATTAGTGTGAGGGTCAGAGGTATTTTGGACACTAGTTCGTTTTTCATTAGTTTTATTTTGCTAGTTAGGGACCTCTCTGTTATGTTAGGGAATGTTAGGTGTTTATCAGAACCCTGTTTACTTTGAATAAATCGCAAAAGTTGAGAAAACTTTACCTATGTGTCCGTCTCACATTACTGACCCCCCACACTCCCCAAAGGCTTTTCCCCCGGTCTGTCTTATCTGCTTTCGTGATCTCTTCCATTTTGGGAAACAAACCCCTACCCAGGGTTCCCTGCGCTATTTCCTCTCCCGCCTATATCTGACATGCCTCTTTCCCACGTTTTTGAATTAAGATATTTACATCATCTCTATAGTCTGGACCTATGACACCTGCTAAGACATCTAGGCCATATCGCCAGGCTAGGCCTGACTTCAAAGCCAACCTAATGTAAGTATCTCTGGGATGTGGGGTACTAGAACTGGGTCATTCTGTCTCCGGGTAGAATCAATTCTCCCCTGCTACTGCTACTGCACAAGTCAAACCCAATTGATTTTTCTGTAGCTTACTGATGGGTCAGAGGCTTGGTTGCTAAGTTTTTCCAACTTGAGGGCTCCCCAGTTTGTGCCAACTGAGCCTGATCTCACTCTATCACCATATGTGAGGATCCAGGAATGAGACGCAGACACAGAGAGCTCATAGTTTTGGCTATAAACATTTATTCTAAATAAAAAGGGTCGGAACTGCCTTGCTGTCCCTCTCCTAAGAGGCATTTCCCTACCTCAAACAAAAACGAAGGGCCTGTCCCGTGTCAACATGTCTAAACCAGAAAAATGTCCTGTGTCCGAAATCCTATCCTAGCCCTCACACTCTAAAAATAATACTAATGTGATAAGGATAATTTCTTTGGGCTTGAAAGTGCACAAAAGTTCAAGATCAAATAAAAAATGTAACTCCACCACAAAATTTCACAGTTCCAGGGGATGGCTTCCTTCGCTGGGTTGCTATTCACCAACACAATGAGTCAATTACACAACCAAAGTTCTTTGTGGCCAGGGGGCGTGGCTAGGAAGGCCATGTAAAGGGACATGCTCCGGAGGAGCTCCTTCGATCCTGTATTGATCCTGGGGAAAAAGTGTGCGCACGGATGCCTGCCAGCGCTGTGAATTAACATCCGTGACTATGAAGGCGGGGGCCGTACTCGCTGAACTATTGGTGCACATGGGATGCACGGACACAAAGTTATACCCATTTGTATAACTGCGAGCCCCGACTCGAAAAATGGAAACAAAATGGCCGCGGGAACAGAGGGATCATCGAGGGTCATGGGCGCGCTGCAGAGATAGCTGATGGAAGGATCATACGGTACCAGTAATGGATTTCAGGATCCTGTTTTAAGCAATAGAGCTGAAGGGGCCGTGGTGTGGAGAAGCGGAGGAAAGAAGGCAGACTGCCCAGGCCGCGCTTTTGCTTTGCGAGCCGAGAGCCAAGATCGAGACAGCAAGACGCCCGAAGCGGCGTGCGCCTGGAGCCCGAATGCGCATAGATGGTAACTGACGAGACCCGCCGCGAACTCGCGGCTGATGCATGGATCGGAGCTACATGCCCTCGTGCAGCGGGTGGGTAACCTGGAGGACAGAGCGGAGGAGGCGGAAGGGCGGGCCAGACGAAACAACATACGAATTGTCGGCTTGCCGGAAGGAATGGAGGGGCCCAACCCAACAGAATATGTGGAAACCATGCTCCTGCAGGAGATAACTGGTGGGGCGCTGACCCAGGGGTTCGCTGTTGAAAGGGCGAACAGGGCCTTGACAAGAAGACTGCCCCCAGGAACCCCCCAGCGACCGCTGATCGCAAACATTCTGAACTATCGAGACCGGGAGAAGATACTCGAATTTTATCGGAAGGGAGGAACGATCGAAAGGGGGTCGGCAAAAATCACGCCATATCCGGACTATACGCTACACGTACAGCGTAGCAGGATGAACTTTGGGTCGGCGAAAAGAAGATTAAAAGAAGCAGGCCATCGTTATATGTTGCTTTACCCACCAAGTTGAAAGTGTTCTACAAGAACAAATCCCTGTTCTTTGAGACACCGAAGGATGCGATGGAATGGCTGGATATGCAGGGCCTCCCTCAGGAACCGGATATCCAGATGGGGTCTGCAGGAGATAAGTAGCACGCAGCTGTGTCCTCCATGGGGACATGGCTAGGACATTGGGACTTGAATATAGAGTTAAATTAAGCTTGTGGGGAGTGCGCAGCAAGATAAGCTGGCGGGATCCGCAGGGCGCAACAACCCTAAACCGATAAGTGGGTGCATCTAGGAGGCATCCCTTGAACCCATTAGTAGTATACCTAGTTAGGTCACTGTTAGATCGGTGACGCCCTGTGGGGTCGTAGTCCTCGTACGCTAGATAGGACCAGACGCGGGTGGGCCTGAGATCCAGGGATGGAGCTGGGCATTTCTTGGGGTAGGGTAGGGTGGGGGGAGGGGTTGGGTTGTGTGCAGTGTGGTGGAGTTGGGGTACAGGGTGGAGGAATTGTTGAGGCTGGGAAGGGTAAGAGTCGGTAAACGGGCCATCACGGGAAGCATCGGAGGGAGGAGTGGATTGGGAGCACATCGATTAGATGGCATCGGGTAATCTTAGAGTGGTGACCTGGAATGTGCGGGGCCTAAACAGTTACTTAAAATGCAACAAACTGATGCTGTATCTAAAATGGGATGTGTATTGATATAGCCTTGCTACAAGAGACCCACCTCACTAAGGAGAAGCTGGAGGTGGTCAGGAGAAAATGTAGGGGGTAGTGTCATGGGGGCCACGTATTCGACATATGCAAGAGGGGTGGTCACATGGGTGGCACCGCACGTGCCGTTCCAGGTGTTCAGTTCAACATTAGACCCAGAGGGCAGAATGGCGGTGGTAACGGGACTCCTGGAGAACAGAGAGGTGCACATCATCAATTTGTACGCCCCTAACCATGATACGGCGGCTTACTTTAGGTCCCTATACAGTAATATTAGCCCCCTGGCAGGTGGCGCGATAGTGTGGGGAGGGGACTTTAATTGTACCCTGAATCCTAGAATAGACAGGTCAGATGACAAATCAGGGAAGCCAGCGCCAGCGGCTAAAGCGCTGGGGACAATGTTGGAAGACCTAGGCCTAGTGGATGTTTGGAGGAAGCTGCACCCATTGGATAGACAATACTCACCCTACGCAGCACCACATGACTTGCACACGAGGCTAGACTATGTGTTTGCAGCTTCCGAGATATTGGGAGAAATGATGGGAGTGGAATATAAGGCTCGGGTATTATCCGATCACTTGCCTCTGGCCGTAGAGTGGCGATATCAACCCCCCAGGGCGCGCATCCCGGCATGGAGACTCAGAACTGAGGCGTTACAAGACGCAGGGTTTCGAGAGGACCTGAGGGAGGCCATCGAGGAATATTTTGAAACTAACACGGGCAGTGTACGCTCTGTGGGTACAGTATGGGAGGCCTTTAAGGTGGTGGTGCGGGGGGTCGCTATATCGAGGGTCTCATGCAAAATGAGGAGACAACCCGGGAGAACAGTGCCAAGATAAAAGATTTACAGTTAACCTGCAGTGGACTCTGAGATAGATTATGCAAATTAAATTACAAGAAATACACAGAGAGACTACATGCAGGGGGGGATAAGCCGGGTAGATTGCTGGCCTGGCTGTATAAGAGCGAGACCCCCCGCTCAGTGATTAGAGAGATCAGGGATGCGGAAAGCCGAACCCGTAACACCCAGGAGGGGGTAAATGAGGAGTTCCTCAAGTATTATAGACAACTATATGAGAACACAGGGGAGGATACGAACCAAGACACACTGGGAACAATAGAGGATATAGGGCTGCCCACCCTGGATGACCTAGAATGTGCGGATCTGGATGCCCCTGTTACCTCGGACGAACTGGAAGTGGTGATCCAACATCTGCCCACATGTAAGGCGCCTGGGTCAGATGGGTTGCCTAGCGAGTTTTATAAGACATACAAGCAGGAGCTACTCCAGCTGTTGCTTGACATGTTTAATGAAGCCTACGAGCGGGGGGAACTGCCACCGTCCCTCCGCGAGGCAGTGATCATCCCACTTCTGAAACCAGGCAAGCCAGCCATGGAGTGCGGGTCCTTTAGACCCTTGTCCATGCTCAATCAGGACAGTAAAATACTCACGGCAGTATTAGCCAAAAGGCTAAAGAGCGTGATTGGTAAGTTGATAGACCCAGATCAGACAGGCTATGTCCCTGGTAGGAATAGCACAGACAACCACAGGAGGCTGCACCATATCATTGATTACACCAGGGAGGACACAGGTGAGTTTGCTATTGTGTCGCTAGACACGGTCAAAGCCTTTGACTCGTTGCGGTGGCCATGGTTGAAAGCGACCCTGAAAGGATACGTAATGGGCCCTGGATACATCAGGTGGGTCCAGATGTTATATAGCACAGCGGTAGCGAGAGTTAAAACGGGATCCACAATTTCAGACAAATGGCAACTCAGCAGAGGGACTAGACAGGGATGCCCCTGGTCACCCACGTTATACATACTGGCACTAGAGCCGCTGGCAATATGCCTGCGACAACAATACGGGGAGGTGGGGATTCGTACAATAAGTGGCACTGATATCGCTGTATGCAGATGACATGCTCCTCTATTTGCGTTACCCGGAGGAAAACCTGCAATATGTACTGGAGGTGATGGATCGTTATGCCACCCTCTCGGCCATATCGGTGAACCCCGGGAAGTCTAGTTTGTTCCCCTTGGGAAGGTATAAGAGTGTCCCGTTGGAGAGGCTGCCTATCCTGCAAATACCCTGGCAACCTGAGACATTTTGGTATCTGGGAGTAAACCTTTATCACAGGACGGAAACAGAGCACAAACATAATACAGAGAAAGCGATCGAGGGAGTTAAGAATAGTATGGTGTTCTGGTCTAGATTACCCCTATCCATGATGGGGAGAGCAGCTCTGCTCAAAATGGTGGTTTTGCCCAGACTCCTACATTTTTTTGTAAATGTCCTGTATTTGATTCCCAGACGTTTTTTCAAGAGACTTCATGGTATGTGCAGGAGCTTCATATGGGGCAACTCCAGGAACAGAGTAGCCCTGTGGAAACTACAGAACTCGTGTGACAGGGGGGGAATAAACTTGCCGAACTTTGAGCTTTATTATCTGGCGGGGCAGCTGTTGTTTGTGGCCAGGTGGTTGTGGTCAGAGGACTCGGCAGAAGCTAGTCTTTTGCAGGGCAACTTGGCTCCATACTTTCTGAGAGAGACGGTGTGGCTACAAAAGAGTAAACTGGTGGGAAGAGGGAGACTATTGGAGCTGGGTTGGGAGGTCTGGCGCAGGACGTGTAGAACGGTGGGTGATCCGAATCCGCTCTCCCTGCAGGTTCCGCTGGTGGCGTTGTGGAAACGACTCCCAATTGCTTGAGGTAGTCCGTAGATACTGGGAACCGATGGGCTTGGCCACCCTCGGGGATACATGGCAGGAAGGGGAGGTATTGGAATTCCAGAGTTTGCAGGAGGAGACAGGGGTGCATAGAGGCCAATATATAACTTACACCAGACTCACGAAACGGGTGAGGGAGAGGTGGCCTGAGACGGTGTTGGCGGAAGAACCTGATGCCGCCCTGGAAACGATGTACGATGTTTCAGAGGGCGGGTACAAAATATCCAGGGTATACGAGCTCCTGAGAGCTAAGGCTGGGAAGGAACTGCTTCAACTGAGGCAGGACTGGGAGGAGGAGGTAGAAGGACCCATGACAGAGGGGCAATGGGAGAGAGCTCAAAGGTACCATAAAAAGGTGTCCCAAAATGCGAGACTCCAACAGATCCAGTTGTACGTCACTCATAGGGCTTATCTGACCACCGGGAAAATAGCCAGGTTTGGAGGCTCGGCCACACAGAAATGCCCCATGTGTGGGGAGGTGGAGGTGGGCTTGCTACACATGTTCTGGGCCTGTCCCGAGGTGCACATATTTTGGGACGAAATAAAGACTAAGATGGCCGGTGGGGGAGTGCTGCTGGATGTGGGGTCGGCGTGGGCATGCATGCTCGGGATTTTTCCCAGGCCACGCAATCTAAAGCACATAAGCAAGATGAAGGACCTGGCTTACATCTTGGCCAAGCGTAGGATCGCAATGGGCTGGAAGGCGGCCCACAGACCCAGGGTGGAGACATGGTGGGCGGACCTCCTGAGATGGGCGGAAGCAGAATCAGTAGTATGGTTTGAAGCCATTACCAGGGGGGGTGAGGAGGAAGTGGGCCCCCTGATAGCCTAGCGACAATTAGTGACCTCTATGGTAAACCCGCACCAGGTTAACCATGAGAAAACTCAGACGAGTCTACAAGCACCGTGATTCCCGAAAACACTCCCGTAGATGACACGGATGAGCCGGCTCAAGTTTATGGGGTGGGTGGGGAGAGGACGGAGAATAACACTGTATAATGTGATGGTTTGATATTGATTATGTATGTCCTGAAAAGCTGTATTGTTTGTTGGTTTTGTTTGTTTAAAATAATAAAAATAAATTTAAAAAAAAGTTCTTTGTGGCCTCAGAGGACACTTCCTTCCCTTTGTCGTCGCAGTTCACGCCTGTGGTGCTGTCTCCCTTCCCCAGGTTTCTTTAAAACATTTAGAAACTCCTAAGGCATGCGTCTTTTTTGGGGTTCTCTGGTCAACAAATCAACATAGACTTGGCTTTGCCTGGTATACTCCCCTGCCAGGGCTTTCTCATGTGATTCACTTTACACACTTGCAAATTTGACTTCACCTGGTATACTCTCCTACCAGGGCTTTTCTCATGTGATTCACTGTACACACTTGTAAACTTGACTTTGCCTGGTATACTTCTCGGGCATGCATGCGTCAGAGTGGTCTGGAGCAGAGGAAACCTTCAACTCCGATGCGGCAAGCACTACAACCCCGAGAGGGCACTGTAAGTGTGTGCGCATGTACGTACAGAGCACAGGTTAAAGGGCCCAGTCACAGGTGCTTGCGATTGTTTCCTGTAACACGTGTGAGATGACGTTCATGGCTGGAAAGAAGTGAATCTGGGCACGGCAGTGAATTCAGGGATCCCGGGCTGGGCGGTGAAACAGGAGTCTTGACAAGGGTCCAGGCCGCTGCAATTACTAACGGTGCCTGTCACTGGGAGAACCGAGCAAAGACGGTGACCAGAACGATTTCCACAACAAGTGGATCAAGGCAGATTCAACTCCTGCCTCTGAACTTGCGTGTGGGTTCAGAGGCCACAGATAAGTGCCTCTGAATTTATGTTATTCATGGTGGGTAACACAAGTGCAGAAGAACATTGTTAAGTGTTGATTTGTTTGTTTCAGTGATTGGAGATCAGCCATGATGTTTCAATGAAAGGACAGATGTGGACACACGTGAAATAGCACAAATGAAGTGCCATGAATCCAAGTGTAAATGCAACACATGAGGGGCACGTTAATCATTGTGATGTGACACATGAGGGGCATGCTAATAATTGTTATGTGATATGTGAGGGACGGGAGGATAGCTCAGCTGCAACGTGCTCGCCTTGGCAGCGACTACACGGAGCAAGGTGGGTTCGATCCCTGGGTCCGCGCTTAGAAACCTCTGGGTATTAAGCGCGTTATAAATAACCAACCATATCATATCATATCACACGTTAATACTATTGTTATGTGAACAGAGTCAAAGTCATGAATCCAGTGAGTCAGGGAGTGCTGTGGAGTGTTGAATATTTGTGAAGCCAATATGGTATGAGTTACACACTCAATGTGTTTGCGGATGAAGTCAGGAACCAGTATATGTGTATGTTGTATATCTAATGGCACAATCTGATTACTACAGTGTGAGAGAAGTACTTCAAGTATTGTCATCAGGTGTGTAGTGTGCTGGGAGCATGATATGGAAAATATCAAAGTGCAGCATAGCAGTGCATTATAGCCAGAATCCTTCCCTAACTCTCCCTTTCACAACCTCTTGCTAATCCTTTTTCTGGCGTTCCTAAACTCCCCATGACTATACATAACCTCTTCCCCCCCTGTGTGGGATAAAGGGATGGAGATCCAGTTGGGTTGGCAGGGGGCTTGTCAAAATGTAGAAGAGGCTAAGAAAGCATACAAGAAGTATGCAGACAGAAAGAGGAGTCCTCTGTTAAATAAGGTTGGGGATAAGGCCTAGTTGTCTTCACAGAATTTGCTATTGAGAGTGGTCAAGAGAGTTACAACCACGATATGTTGGACCCTTTTCAGTGGTGGAAGTGTTGAAACCTAATGTGGTACGTTTGCAATTAACCAAGGACATGAAGATACATCCAGTGTTTCATATGTCAGTGTTGAAACCTGCCGATAGAAATGTCGAGACACAGGTGCCACCTGTGTGTATGATAGAGGAACAAGATAAATATGAGGTGCAAAGAATTTTTGATTCTCAGTGGAGGGGTTGGGTATTGTGGTACTATCTGAATTGGATGGGCTACAAGCCTGAGGACAGATCTTGGGAGCCATCGACCAATGTTCATGTCCCACTGAAAGTTCAACAATTCCATAGGCGTTGTCCTGATCAGCCGAGCCCTGGAAGAGGAGGTACTGTCAAGAGTGCATGTGTCAAAGTGGTGCGGAGCAGGGGAAAGCTCCAACTCGGACTCAGCAAGCTCTACAACTCTCAGAGGGGGCACTCGCAGTGCGTGTGCGTGTGCATGCACATACAGGGAACAGGTTAAAGGGAGCTCACACCCAGTCACAGATGCTTGCGATTGTTTCCTGTTGCACGTTTGAGTTGGCATTCATGGCTGGGAAGAAGTGAATGCGGGCATGGCAGTGAATTCAGGGAACCCAGGCTCGGCAGGGAAACAGGAATCTTGACTAGGGTTCCTGCCGCAGCAGTGACTTACAGCTCCTTCCACTGGGAGAACCGGGCCGCGGCGGTGACCAGAAGAATAAAAAGACACTGTAAAGATACCCTCTAGCATTGAAAAAAGGAAACAATTTACTTTACAAAAAACAGTACTTTATTACACAATTACTAATACAAGTACCAAGAATCAACTGTTCATTTCGCAAGAAGTAAAAAACCAGAATGAAATATTGATTTAATAGAAAACATTTTGATCAAACATAGTAGTAAGTGCTAGTGCATAACCCTGAGAAAACATTCCTATAATAACCACACTCGCCTCTTTCATACCACATGTCTACAAAAAACCTATAAATAAAGCTATATTCGTGACGAAGTTAACAATTCTATAGTTTAGGTCCCACCCGGGACCTGGTGTGCCACAATCTAAAATGTGTGTCCACACCTATCACTTTTGAATCAACCTGCACTGTTGTGGTTTGCCTATAGTCAGGTTAAATATATAATTAGGAACCTTCATACAAAACACTGGAGTTTGATGTATCACAGTTCATTTATAATATCTGTAAAGACTGGAGGGGGGTGTCTGTACTCCTGCTCTGCATTTGGTAAAGGAGAGGCACAGAGGACCCCAGGCAATATTCTCTATTACGGTAGCAATGGACGAGTAATCAAGGCCTACCTTCTCAGGAGGTGATGCGGGCTGGTCCTTAAGTACATTGTAGTCCCCAAGCACTCACAAAGGAATGTCCACACACTGTATTAGTTAAAACACAGTTTTTATATACGTAAGGTTCACGGTTATATACACATTCACAATAACTCACTTTGTGCTCAGTTAATCTACAATGGCAAATACATACATTTCTAAGTGGTACCACAATTATCAGATTTCATGAAAGTGCATCAACTGTACTCTGGTTAAATGTTACTCAAATCTATTAATAAAGGTAACCAACAATAGACTTAGGAGGAAAGAAGTTGGTTAGAACAATTGACAGAATACTGGCCCCGTTAACTATACACAGTTCTGTGTGGAGATCCCCCCACCTGGGAAACCTGTAAAATAAAGATATACTACAAGCCCAGTCCATGTATTGTTCAATTAGTCTTATTTCCTTCTAAAGTGCTTCTACCACCCCAATGTACCTGGAATAGCAGAGTTCCTCGAGGAGGTGTCGATGGATCATTCTTGAGTGACTCCCTTTAAAGCAGGAGCCACGGATCGTCGACGGGCCTTGAAGAAAATGAACTTGGCGTCGATGATCGTCGATGGAAAGTTTGGTGGCGTTGAGGCAGCAGCTTCGATCCTGACGGTGCTCGCCGTCGACGAGTCGAAGACATCCTGCAAGGATGAGGCGTGCGGGGCACCTCGATGCCGATAGTTCAGGACCGCAAAGAGTTTGTGAAGAACTGTGGCCCAGCAAGGGCGTCGAGTCGTCCGGCGTCTCTACAGTCTTTGGGTGGCGGGAAACTCACAGGTGGATGCTCCTCGACGCATCGACGGCCTGGCCTTCTCGGGCGGGATAAGGCGGACGGCGGTGCGGACGAGCGTGTCCGGTAATCAAATGTCTTATGCTAGGGAGCGTTGCGGCTCCAGTCGTCGACGGCACAGCGTCAAGCAGTCTCCGCTTCTGGGCAACTAACTTTGACGGGCCTCCAGCAGTTATAGCAAATTTGCGAACCCTGGTCGACCTTCGTGGACGGCTGTCCGGTGCTTCTCTTCATTTCTCGTCGTCAGTCCCCGTCTCCAGCTGACAGTCTTTCGTAGGCTGACTTCCAGGGCGCTTCGGCGAAGGTTAGCGGTGCACGATGGGCCCTCGTAGCTCGGGAAGAGAGCGCCTAACCAGGTCCTCTCTGGATCAGTTCCTGAAGACACAGCAGCTTTCAGATCGACGAAGTAGAGCAACAGCAATCCTTCTCTTCCAGCAGGGCTTCAAGGTTAAGCTTCAGTTTCAATGTCAGTTTCAACTCCAGCTTCTGAACGATTTCTAGCAGCGAGAGGCCCCCAGATATACTTTTGATCTCCCATTCATTCTGCTGGGTCACACTCAGGCAACCAATCACTCAGAAGGGCATTCAGACAGTCAGCCAGCCAATCAAGTGCACAGTGCATTCAGGCCATTCTTCTCCATCCAGACACTCACAACACAGAATGTGGATTCGGACAAGTACCACGCCATTCAACACTACACACTGCATTCATACCAGTTTCGGGCAGGGCTGTCTCAGTCATTGTGTCAAACACCAGATACTAGACATCCACAACACAGAAAGCGTATTCGTCACACACTCCATTCACCCAGGTCCCACCCACAGGCGTACCCACAACATATGGTCGTCGGGAAGGCTCCAACCAGTCTGGGCGGCACTTCCCCACACTACCATATATGGAACTTCCACCCAACAGCCAGTCAGGGGGAAGGGACAGAGTCAGGGCTTTCCGGACTTCAGGAAAACCAAGGTAACAGGCGATGGAAGGCAAGAGGCCACGAGAGCCATCTTGTTTCCATCAGGAATCTACTGATTCCAGTGACAGGGCCTGGGCATCCCAAAATGGAGGACGCTCAGGGCACCTGTCAATTCAGCACAGAGCTGCCACCAGCCTGTACCCTGCTCTGTGGGCCACACACAGGTGGCCAAAAACATACACTAGGGGCACAGGGTTGCACCCCCACCCATGGGTGCCATAAGGTCTGTGTGGAAAACACAACGGAACACACAATAAAAAGCAGTAAAGGACAAGGATACAGAGGCTCTGTCCCTCTGATGCATTTCCAGCATCAGAGTCGCCCCCCCCCCCCCAGACTGAGGTTAGGGTGCCTAATCTCCCACGAGATGGACACTCTCATCCAGACGGTCACCATACCTTCTGGAAAGGCCATCTGCATTATCGTGACTCTTCCCTGGTCTATGCTCTATGGTGAAGTCTAGCCCTTGCAGGCTGATGGACCACCTGAGCAGTTTCGGGTTCTAACCCTTCATCTGCATAAGCCACTTCAGGGGCTTATGATCTGTTTGGACCTTGAAGGTAGACCCTGTAAGGTAGGGCCTAAAACGCCTAAGGCTCCAAATTATGCTAAAACATGGTATCCAGTCTTTCCATCTAGACCCAAACCATCAAATTATTTTCATTGAAATACCATTCCATTGAATGGCCATTTAGTTGAAATAAATTTGATGGTTCCATCGACATGTAATGGTAAGTATTAGGGTTGGGGCTTGATTTAGTTTAAGGGTTAAATTAGGGTTAGGGCTAGGGTTAGGGTTGGGGCTTGGTTAGTTTAAGGGTCAAATTAGGGTTAGGGTTGGGGCTATGGTTAGGGTTAGGGTTGGGGTTAGGGTTGGGGCTAGGGTTAGGGTTAGGGTTAGGGTTAGGGTTGGGGCCAGGGCTAGGGTTAGGGTTGGGCCTTGGGTTAGGGTTGGGGGGGGGGATTACATTTTTTTAAAAACATTACAAGGGGCTGGCCAGTGATGAAATTTCAGCACTGGACAGCGCCATGTAACGTTTTAAAGTTACACAAAAATGCATGGAAATGCTACTTTTTACATGTAAAAGTGCATTTCCATTGAAACCAGTCCATGTATATTGTCGATGGAATGGTTTCGATGGAATTGCACTTTTACATATACAATATAGGTTGTCGATGCTTTGGCATTCGACTGTTTGTATTCATAGGTTTAGCATGTTGACCATTTTTTTTTCGAAGGAATCACTATAAACCCTAAAACATTCCTTTTCAACAGTAGCCCACTAAAGTTCTCTACCCTTGAGTTGTCTACTGATGAATATGATTAGATGTTCTCTCCCTTTGTCATCTAACTGGGACAAGACAGCTCCAATTCCGGTGTTGCAGGCTTCCGTCTGGACGATAAAGCGTCTGCTGTAGTCAGGCGTACAACAACACAGGTGCCCTAAACAGACTTTCATTAAAGCCATCAAAGGCCCTCTGACAGCCTTCAGTCCAATTAACCTTCCTAGGTTGTTTGGGGGAAGTCAGAGCTTTCAGAGGTGCAGCTATGGTTCCATAGTCTGCTATGAAATTGCGATAATACCCAGTGAGGCCCAAAAAGGCTCTCACCTGGGTTTGAGTAGTGGAAGTCTCCCAGTCATGTACATCCTGTACTTTACTGGGGAGAGGTTGGATTTGACTCCCTCCTACCTCATGACCAAGATACATGACTTTCCCCTGGGCTATCTGACACTTGGTGGCCTTGATAGTGAGGTTAGCCCTTTTCAAGGCCTGCAACACCTTATCCAGATGTGTCAAATGCTCTTCCCAGGTGGAACTGTAGACGGCAATGTCGTCTTGGTAGGCCACACAAAAGGCCTCCAGCCCACTGAGCGCATGATTGACCAATCTCTGGAAGGTGGCAGGGGCATTCTTCAACCCAAAAGGCATGACCCTAAACTGGTAGAGTCCGTCAGGTGTTGAGAACGCCGTCTTTTCCTTGGCATGGTCCATCAGAGCTATTTGCCAATAGCCTGAGGTAAGGTCACAGGTGCTCACAAATTTGGCAGCACCTATGGTGTCCATGTGCTCATCAGCCCTGGGCAATGGGTGCGCCTCAGTTTTGGTGACGGCATTGACTCCTCGGTACTCCACACAGAACCTCCAATCCTTGGTACCTGTCTGGGAACTTGCCTTGGGGACAAGGACCACTGGACTGGACCAGGGACTGGTTTGAGGGTTCAATAACACCCAGATCCAACATCTTAGTGACTTCAGCCTGGATGTGGTTCTTAACTGTATCTGACATACAGTAGCACCTGCTTTTGACAGGCACACTGTCACCAGTGTCAATTTCGTTCCTACACCACAGTGTAAGGCCTGGTGTCAGTGAGAACAGAGAGGCATACTGCCGGAGCAAAGCCCTGCAGGCCCTCTGCTGCTCTGTTGTCAGATCTGTCCATTGAGCCATCCTGAGGGTTGCTATGCAGCAAATCATGAAGGGGATCACTCTCATCCTCTTCTTGCTCTGAAGCTAGCAAGAGACATGAGACTTCTGCTTGCCTGTGGAACGGCTTGAGCCTGTTGATGTGGAATACTTGAGGGGCTACCCCAGAGACTCCCATGTCAACCAGATAATTGACTTCGCCCATCTTGGAGATTATCCTGAAGGGTCCAGTCCATTTGTCTGCCAAAGCTTGAGGCTTGGTAGGCTCCATCACAAGGACCTCCTGGCCTGGAGTTCAATCCACATGCGAGGCTTTAAGGTCATGCCAGTACATATTCAATTCCTGGCTGGCCTTGGGATTCGCTGTCGCCTAACCCATCATCTGTGTCATCCTCCGTCTGAGGCCTAAAACATAGTCCCCCACTTGCTTGGTAGGACCTGGAGGGGTGGCTTCCAAACCTTCTCTGATCAAGGCAAGGGGCTCCCTCACGGGATGTCCAAAGAGTAACTCAAAGGGGCTGAAACCAACACCCTCTTGAGGTATCTCTCTGTAAGCGAACAGCAGGCATGGCAGGAGGAGATCCCATTTCCTCATTAGGGGCTCTTCCAAAGCGCCTGGCATTCCCTTGAGAGTTTTATTAAATCTCTCGACCAGACCATTGGTCTGGGGATGGTAAGAGGTGGAGAACTTGTAGGTTACCCCGCACTCTTTCCACATGGTTTTCATGTAACTAGACATGAAGTTGGATTCTCTGTCAGAGACCACCTTCTTAGGAAATCCAACACGGGTGAAAATGCCCAGGAGAGCCCTGGCAACCACCTTGGCAGTAACAGTCTGAAGGGGTATAGCCTCAGGGTACCTGGTGGCATAATCAACCAAGACCAGGATGAACCGATGTCCACCTGAAGTGGGAGGTCAAGGGGACAGACAATGTCGATGCCCACCCTTTCAAACGGTGTGCCAACCACTGGCAACGGCTGCAGTGGGGCAATGACACTGCCTCCAGTCTTGCTAGACAAGTGACAAGTTGGGCAGGTCCTGCAGTGGAACTCCACTTCTACTCCCATCCGGGGCAAGTAGAAATGGGCAGAGAGTCTCTGCTTAGTCTTCTTGGTACCAAGATAACCAGCTAAGGGCACCTCATACGCCAACTGCAGCAGGAAGGCCTGTAAACCTGGGGTACCACCAACCTCTTGAGGGCACCAGGTTCAGACTTCGTGGGCTCACTAACAAGCAGCTCACCCTCCCAATAGATCCGGAATGTCCTCTGCACTTCTCCTTGTGCCTGGGACAAGGCCTGTTTCCTCAGAGCCTAGAGAGGGTGGCACACTCTCTGTCCCTTACAGAAGTCTGCCCGGGAGGGTCCACTTTCAGCCAACAGGCATTGAAGGTCGGTTTGGTCCTCTGGGTTGAGCACCTCTCCCGCAGGAGGGTCTTCTGCCTCTTCTCCCTCAGGAGTTAAGTTTGGGTTTTCCACTGTACCCAGCCCATCCGGAGCATGGATCCCAATGGGTGCTGTAGGAACAGCAGGAAGAGAAGGAGCCCCCTTCACAAAGGTGGCCTTCTTGTTCTTCCATCTTCTTGCCTTAGGCCTCGCCTTTGGCTCGGGTACCTGATTCACAGCCAGACCCTGCATCACCTGTGACCTAGTGACTGCAGCATCAGTCATGGGTAGACCATCAGAGATCAACCCCCAACTCTACTAGATCATTTCCTAACAGAATGTTAGCAGGGGCATTGTCCTGAACCAGGACAGGAAGCTTTGCTGTCTCTTCTCCAATCATGAGTGTGACTAAGGCTACAGGCGATAATTTGGGAGGCCCACCAGCTAACCTGGTGGTTCTTCTCAGAGGAGCACCTACATAGTCCTCTGGCTTGAGCAGGGTCCTGTCCACCACGGTCATGCTTGCCCCAGTGTCTCTCAAACCAGTAGAAGGATGGCCATTCAAGAGGACACTTCTCAAAAACCTACGGGTGTTCTGGGGGATTGTCGCCAGTACTTCTGCGTACTGGTCGCAGGCCCCAAGGGACACTAGCGAAATCTCTATGGGAGCACCAAATGTGATCCCTGTGGAGGAAGGGAGGACAGTGGCCTCCACCTCAGGCATGGGGTAGGGATAGCTCAGGCTGACAACCTGGACTCCAAGTGCCTTACCTTTACACGTGGGGTCCCCCTTCTTGTGATCCAGAGCCCCACATTCCCAACAAGTGCCAGGAGTGCAGGGTACGGTACTGGAACCACTGGAAGCCTGCTTTGCAGCAGGTGGACCACTACTCTTATTCCCACCCACAGATGACTTATCCCCACTAGAGTTTTGGGTGTTAGGAGAGGAAGGTTTTGGTTTACCTGACTGTGATTGCCTTTGGGACTCCTCAGCTTTCTGAGAGGTCCCCTTTTCTTTGTCCTTGTTCTTCCCACTGGAGTCCTTAGGGGACACCCGGTGGGAGACCCACTTGTCAGCTAGCCTGGCCAGCTTAAAGGGATCCAAAATGTTCTGGTCAGCAACATACTGACACAGCTCTGGTGAACAGGCTTCAGAAAAGTGCTCAAAAAACAAAAGGTGGGACAATTCAACAAAAGTTGTCACCTTATATCCATCAATCCACCATATCATATTCATATGTGCAGCACTCGCCCAGTCAATCCAGGACACAATCTCTCTTTTCTTAAAATCCCTGAACCTTTTAAGGTATTGAGTAGGTGTCTTTCCATACTTGGCAATCAAAGCAGACGTCATGCACTCATACTGACCCCTTTCTTCCACACTCAGTTTCAGAATACAGTCATACCCAGTCTGAGGCACTCTGCCTAACAAACACTTAGCCCAATCTCTCTTATCAACGTCATGAATTGCACAAGCCATTTCAATTGTTCTATCCATTGGAGGATATCGGAACTCTCCACATACACACCAACCAAATCTTTCATGAACTTGGTGGCTGGGGACCTGACGCTCTCAACTGGTTTAGCTGAAGTCTCCACTCTAGCTTTCTCGTGCTGGATTTTCTGACTCTCAGTATCCTTGTTCTTAAGTTCAAGGCCCTTATCTTTGAGTTCAAGATCCCTATTCTTGAGCTCCACTTGCTGTGCCAACTCCTATTTTCTTTTTTTTTTTTTTTAAATATGTTTATTTTAAACAAAGGCAGAGTGGCAACGAACAGTATAAACAGGCTTTATAAAGCAAATCCAAAAGCAATAGAAATCCCCTCCAAACCCCCCAACCACCTCCCCCCAAACACCTCCCCCCCTCAGCCCTTAGATTTGGAACTCCTCCCGTAGTTTGTGCTCTGCGTCTAGTTCAACTATGTTCCTTTTTCAGGTAGCTCCCTGTCCCTCAGGGCCCACCGGGTGTTGGTAGGCTTATAAGTCAATGCCAGAAATTTAAAGTCATATTCCAATACTGGGGCCCAAATCTTCTGAAAGCGATGGAGGAGGCCGGCCCTTGCCGCTGTTACTTTTTACTCGATCAGGATGTCCCATATTTTCCCCCACCATTGGGACATGAAGGGGCCGTCCTGGGCTTTCCAGGAGCGGGCTATCACTATTTTCCCGGCCAGGAGGCATTGAGTTAGTAATTTGGCTCGGCTTCTGGAGCGCGGGTAGGTCCCCGGGATCGGGACCCCTAGGAGGATGGGCCCAGGCTCCAGGGGGAGGGCTGTCTGGGTGATCTGTTCAATGGTGGTTAAGCATGACTTCCAGAATTGTTGGATCTTTGGACATGTCCACCACATGTGGAAAAAGGAGCCCGGTCTGCCGCACCCTCTCCAGCAGGTGTGGTCAAGAGAGTGGTTCATATGATGAAGCCTGAGAGGGGAGTAGTACCAGCGCAGCAAAAGTTTGTACGCGCACTCTCTATTGGTAATACAGGTGGAAGATGTGTGTGCTCGGGTCCAGATGTCCACCCAGGTCTGGTCCTCCACCGGGAATCCCAGATCCGCTTCCCACCGGGCCATACAACGGGTTTTAGCAATGAGAAATTCCCCTAGCAATCGTCTGTAGAGAGTGGAGACCCTGCCCCAAATTGGAAGTTCCTTAAAGGTGAGGTCAAGGAGGGGGTGAGAGGGCACGTGGCTGCTTAGCGAGTTTGTGGGTGGGAGCACCAGTGCCATAGCTGAATGTACGTGAATCTGTCTCTTTCTTGGAGTTGGAACTGTTCCTTACATTGTTAAAAAGTGCAAGGAAGGCCTCCCTCATACAGCTGATCTAGGGTTTCGAGGCCTCACGCAATCCAGTTCTGGAAGTTCCGGGGGTTTGCTCCGGGCGAGAAGTTCGGGTTGTAAAAGACTGGGGACAGAGGGTTCAGGCCCATTCGGTATTCCCTTATGTTTCAGTGCCCAGTCCCAGGAGATTAGGGTGTGTTTGGTCGCCAGCAGGAGTCCCTCCCAGCGTTCCCTGAGAGGGGGCGGTATATGTGTCAGGAACCGCAGGGGGAGCGGTAATCGTGACTGTTCCAGTTCTACCCATCTGGGGCGATCAGTGGATATTTGCCAAGCGCGGATATGTGCTAGTTGCGCTGCCACCCTGTAGGATCGCAGGTCAGGGACCCCCAGTCTGCCCAGTCTCGCGTTGCCTAGCATTGTTTCTGAGGGGATCCTGGCTTTCTTTCCCCTCCAAATGAATTGGAGCATTTTCCTCTGTAGGTCGCCGAGCGGAGGGGCTGTGATTGCGACAGGGAGGGAGGAGCAGGCGTATAAGAATCTTGGGAGTAGGTTCATTTTGCAGGCCGTTATGCGTCCCATCAGGGAGATTTCTTGGGTCAGCCAGCATTTCAAATCACCTTCGAGTTCTTTAAAGAGCCGGGGAAAGTTGGTTTGATATGTGTCCTTCGGACCCGCGGGTATATAAACCCCCAAGTAGGGAATCGCCTTCGCCTTCCACGTGATTGGGCATATCCGGGCCAGTGACTCCTTCACTTCCGGGGAGAAGCACACTCCAAGGGCTGCCGATTTATTGAAGTTGATGGAAAAGCCAGTGACCTCCCCATAGCTAGTTATTTCGGCGAGGGCATGTTTTAGTGAGGAGCGGGCCTCTGAAATTGTGAGCAGTACGTCATCTGCGTATAAGGCTATTTTATGTTGGGATGGGCCGACCTGGGGGCCCTTGATATGGTTATTAAGTCTGATCTTCTGGGCAAAGGGCTCCATAATGAGTGCGAATTTCAGCGGGGACAGTGGGCAGCCCTGTCTGGTGCCGCTAGTCAGGGGAATTGGGGCAGAGAGTGAGCCATTGATCCTCAGGAAGGTTTTTGGTGATTTATAATTGGCCATGACCATCGCCCGGAACGCCTGGCCAAACCCAAAGGCCTCTAAATTGAGGCTCATGAAGGACCAGTCTACCCTATCAAACGCCTTAGAAGCGTCCAGGGCCATCAACACCAACCCCTTGGAGCCCCTATGGGGGAGGTCCACCAGGTCCAGGGTTCTACGAATGTTATCTCCTGCCGAACTATTCAAAATAAAGCCTGCTTGGTCGGGGTGGATTACCTCGGGCAATATGCGCGACAGGCGGTTAGCAAGAATTTTGGAGTACAAGTTAGTGTCAATGTTTAGAAGGGCTATCGGCCTGTAAGAGGCGGGGTCTCTCGGGTCCTTCCCTGGTTTAGGAAGGAGAACGATGGTCGATTCCTGCATTGAGGGGGTCACCAAGCCCATTTCCTTGGGAACCAGCTGGGGTTTAAAGATTTTGTAGAACCTAGAGGAAAATCTGTCTGGGCACGGGGCCCGGGATTTAAGGGATTTAATGGCTTCTTCAACCTCCTCACCTGTGATCGGTGCTTCTAGGTTCTCCCTGGTCGAGTTGCGTAGCCGGGCGAGGACCGCTTCTTGCAGATATTCTTTTTGTTTAGTCTGGTCCCGCGGTGGCACCGTCATGACCTGAGCCAGGTGGTCCGCGGCTAGCTGTTGATTTTTTGATTCTGCATATTGTATCACTCCATGTGGGTCTCGCAGTCCGATGATGGTGCTGCTCTGCTTTGCTTTAGCTAGCTTTGCCACCAGTAGCTTGTTCGCCTTATTGTTTTTCACATAATAGAATTGTTTGGCTATGGCCAAAAGCTGTGCTGTGTGTTCGGCGTAGTGGGCCTCTAGCTTTTTCCTGGCGATGCGGATAGATCGCTGTGTCTTGGGGGACCAGCCTTTCTCTTTGTGAGTCTCTTCCGCTATTTTAAGTTCTTCTTCTAGGACCAGGCGCTCCTGTCGCCTACTTCGATGAAATGCTACTCCCTGTGCGATCAATTTCCCCCAGATCACTGCTT
Source organism: Ambystoma mexicanum (assembly GCF_040938575.1). NCBI lineage: Eukaryota > Metazoa > Chordata > Amphibia > Caudata > Ambystomatidae > Ambystoma > Ambystoma mexicanum. The sequence goes on along the minus strand of NC_090931.1, from coordinate 1,283,455,154 downwards.
TCAAGGCATCCCAGGTGTTTGCGGGGGAGGTGTCTTCGGCCGGGTTTTCCTTGAGGAAATTCTTAATCGCTGTTGCAACCTTGTCCCTTAGTAGCATTTCGATAAGGATTGAATCATAGAGAATCCATCTGCACGGAGAATTGGGCTTAGGTTCATGCACCCAAATCTCCAGGATTACCGGGGCATGATCCGACAGGATCCGCGGCCCGATAGACACTTCGTTGTGTAGGCAAGCATCTGGGGGGATGTCAGGAGGATGTCAATCCTTGAAAAAGTTTGGTGAACGTAGGAATAAAAGGAGTAGTCTTTTCGAAGGGATGGAGCCCCCGCCACAAATCCACCACTTCTAAAGATCTGAACAGGCGCAGGAGACTGAGTGCTTGAGTGAAGTCTCCAGGGGTGGGAGGGTGAGATTTGTCTCTTGTAGGGTCCGGTACTCCCATTGAAGTCTCCCCCAATTATGACTTGTCCTTCTATGAAGGGAGAGAGGGAGGAGCCTAGTGAGTCGTAGAAAGCTGCTTGCCCTGAGTTGGGGGCATATACTGAGATAAAAGTGTAAAGGTCTCCCTGCAGTAAGCATTTGACTGCCACAAATCAGCCTTCCGGGCATAATTTTGATTCCAGGACTTGGGGGTTCAGACCCTTCCTGAAGAGGATTGCTGTGCCTCCCTTCTTAGAGCCACTTGAGGCAAAGAGCTGAAGTGGGTAAAGTCGGGAGCGGAGACACCCGAAGTCTGCCGGTAATAAGTGAGTTTCCTGATATTGTTACTTGGTGGGAGTCCTTTGTATCCTGACCACTTGACTTTGTGTGTTCCTGCTCCCCCTGACAGCAGCACTGCGAGCGTGCTGCTCTTGCTGCGAGTCCCGTTCCCTGGAGGGGGCAGAGCCTAGCGTGCACACGTGACGGATCACGTGACTTGAAGCAAGCACAAATTGCCGGCAGAGCCGCCCGTGCGGCGCTGATATTGTTACTTGGTGGGAGTCCTTTGTATCCTGACCACTTGACTTTGTGTGTTCCTGCTCCCCCTGACAGCAGCACTGCGAGTGTGCTGCTCTTGCTGCGAGTCCCGTTCCCTGGAGGGGGCGGAGCCTAGCGTGCACACGTGACGGATCACGTGACTTGAAGCAAGCACAAATTGCCGGCAGAACCGCCCTTGCGGCGTTAAGCCCTGGAGGCAGTAAGGGCTGGTGCTGTTTGGCTGTTCGGCGTGGTCGGGTGTTGGCCGTGATAATTTACCGTCAGCGGACAAGTATTTGCCACTTGTTGTCCCCATTCGGATCATCTACGGTTTGTTTAACTTCCTTTAAGAGCATTAAATTCATCTATCAGTTCAACCGGTCTTTGGGGAGGAGAGACGGACTAAGGCTGCTCCTTAAGCCATCGGGCGTTCCCTAGACGGTGAAGAATCTTATATGTAAATTCTGACCAAGCAAATAATTAAGGTACTGTTTGGCGTATTTGCAAGAATCCAGCTCCACTCTCCATTTTTAAACTTTTTATCCTACTCTTGGACCATCTCTTTTAAGCAGCACTTACTTACCCTGTTTTAACATCTACCTGTTTAATCATAATTCTTATCTATTTGTATTTTTATTCTGTGATAGTATTACTATAAGGTGACATGCGTACCTTAAGAAGTACAATGCCGAATGGCACAATTTTGGTTCAGGATAATGCCGAAACCCACAAGAGAAAACAAATGGGCAGTACGCCCCGGAAGCATCACCCTGCTAGTGCCTCGAACCTCAATAGGCATACATCTCCAGCAGATATAAAACGTTTCTTCTTTGAGTCTAAACCCTTATCCTGTGACTTCACTGGTAAACCAATTGACCCTTGTTTTAAGTCCACTATGAACGCCCAAGGCTCGAATGTAAAAAACTTTTTGGGAGTTTCTGATAACACTCTTATTAAAGAGGGCGTAATCCCTCTTTTAAAAGAGTTTCACCCTATGCCTGTAATATGTGAAGCATCTGGATCCCCAGGGTCCAACACCAATTCCAATAGAAACCAAGAGCCTCAAACAATATGTCAGAACTCCTTAGGTCCCGCCGGGGGGGGGAGTCCATTATTACATGATTGTCATGTTCCCCCGCCACTCCCCCTGATCAAAAGCTGCGGCGGTTCATTGGATCCTCAGCCTGCAGTAATTGAGTTAAGCTCGAACTCTTCCTTTTTGGAAGGGCATGATTGTCGGAATTCATTAGAGCTACCTGAAGTTTCTTTCATATATTCAGACACAGCACATAGTTTGGTCGCTTCATTTGCTGCTCCCACTCCCAGACGTATCCCTGACATTTCGGTCAGACCATCTGATGACCTTATTTTGCCTTCAGTCATTTCCCCGTCCATTTTGATTGAGACCACGTCGCATGCCATGAATTTGGCCATTTCTTCTCTTTTTAAGCTGTTTGAAACGCTCGACCGAAAACTGCAGGCACACGATAAACAGATTGAGAAATTATTACATTGGCAAGCAACGCTTAAACATAGTATTGAAACGGATATCCGAAAAAAAATAAAATCAAACCCTGACAAATCACTAATTTTTGATAAATCGCCTACCGATCCTATTACACAATCACAATCTATAAAGTTTAAGACCTTACCTGCCTTTCCGAATGTAATTCACGACGATTTTTCTCTGCCCCAAAATATTGAAAATCCAAAAGACAAAACTTTGTCGGACCCTGTAGTTCCTGGAGACAAACAAGTGTTTAACATATTCTCACTTAATGAATCTAAGCCACCCGAAATAATACTTAAACCAAAAAAGAACTTGGTTAGTAAAAAAAAAAAATGGTAAAGACATAACAAAAACGACAACCTCAGCAACTAAAGCCTTCATTAAAGCCCTATCCTTGCCTAGGAAGCACACCACCATGGCTGCGGAAGCAGTACAAAAAAAATATAGTGCCTTGGCTAATGCTAAGAAAGCTAGTAACCAGCTTACGACATGCCCGGCCCAGATAGTAGCTTATGATCCATTAGACGCGCTGGTTGAGGCTGCTGAACATGATAGGGCGGTGAATACACAAGCTTCATCTCCCTTAGTACCCCAATGTGCGGCGGTACAAGTAAAAGAGGGTGCTACCCTTGCAGCTTCATCACCTTGTTCTACCGAGAGGATCTCAGATAAGAATGTTGAAGCCAGACGGAACGAAATCAAAAAGGAGATCGACTACTATATGACTAAACAAAGACCCTTGAATGCCCAAGTAGAGATGCTGAAGGATCCTAATATTCGAGAGATACCCCATATAACAGTCCATACAGAAAAGAATCACGTGGCTCAGTCACTCATTACGCCCTTGATCCCCGAGCTTTGTTCTTTAAAGAAAATGTCTGCTCCCCTTAAAATTCCTATTAATTATGCTAATACACCCACCACCAAACAACCCACATTTGGTGTATCTGAAATGTCAATACAACAAGTAATTAAAACCGCGGTGGAAGAATATATGACTAACTTGAACAAAAATGCTACATTACATACGAAGTCAGAGGCTGACCAGCACATTATGCATTCACAAATAACTGATTTGAGCCGTTATCCGGATGGCCCTGTTGCAAGGGTGGATATACATCCTCAACAACAAAACCACTCACTGGGTACAAGCTGGCTGCACTCTAATAGGTTTCCGTCTTTACCATCAAAAAACTCGAAAATATCACCCAAACAATCGTTATATCCATTGATTATTCGATGCAGAGATATACCTTATGCGAAGTATGATTTAAATCGCACTAGTATACTTGCAATACTAGCTGAAATTCCTGCGTTAGATGATCTGCAATCCTCCGATATTGATTTGGTGGAATTTATCTTCGATAACGATCTCTCTCTTGCACGGTTTTGGGTGTCCTCACGAGTTGTGTTAAACACTTTGTGGCTTGCTAAACGAGAAATATATGAATTAGGGTTCGAGCTTCTCTCTGCTGTGACAAATCAAGTTCCTATTTCTGCGGTGCAAAATCCATCAACGCAGACATATGTTTCTAATCAGAGACAGGGCTTATGTGCTCAGTCGATTAACCAAAATTATCATCCAATGCCTCAATCTGTATCAAAGCAGACGTAACTTACTTTGCAACATCCTCTACCATTTTTGTCTATGATAAGCTGGAACACTCGAGGCCACAGGCACTTATTGAGGAATGGTTCCAATGAGTTATCGCAGCATGATATTATTTTATTTCAAGAAACTTGGCTCACGCAGCGGCCGGTGTGGGATAACTTTGAAATAGTTTTTAACCCTGCAATACTATCTGTGAAAGGTCGGCCCATGTCCGGTCTCCTTGTGGCCTTAAACAAGTCCTCTGAAATTGTTCTAGAACACTAGTCTGCGCCAAATCGATATACTCAATTGATAATTATCACAATAAGAGAACAAACATATGCGATAGTAAATATATATTGGAATCCAGCTGCAATGTCCACCAAAACATTTCTTAAAGATCTGGAAGAGTTATGGTTAGAGATTATTAAACTCCCTATATACCCGCATGTTATCCTGGCGGGTGACTTAAATTTGCACTGTCTGGATGCTCCCCATAATCGCAGACTGGTCTCCTGGAACACCTTTATTGAGTCAAAAAACTTGGTTATGTTAAATGGTTCATGCCCGGCCGATAGCCCGCCACAGAACACATGGAAAAGAGGTCACTCTAGTGCTATTATTGATTTCATTTATGTTAATCGTGAATTATTCTCTGATATTAAGTTGTTTTGTGTGATCTCTACTGAGGACAGTGATCATAACATATTGAATGTGAAATGGCACCGTATGGCTTTACAGGGAAAAGAGGAGATATATAATACATACCACCCCTTATTAGTAAACAAAGGTATGAATAGATTACACTGGACTGAATACAATTTGGCAAAATTCGCCAGGGTATTTGAACAAACAATTGTGTATGAGAAGACCTTAGGTACCAACAAGTCACTAGAGTATAGTGACTTATTGCACACATTTGGTACAACAAACAAGGTGAAGACAAAGTACTCTGCCTTGCATTCTTTTGACAGGGAAGTACAGCGACAAAAGTCCTGGTTTAGAAGGGAAAAAAAGGTAGTTTTGTCTTTGCCTACCCAAGTGAAAGCCCTTAAATCATTGAAAACAAAACATAAAAATTGGATGAAGGCCCATCGATCTATTCTTTACCAAACTGATGGAGAACATATGCTCCAAAAGATGGGATCAAAAAACTCTGCGCAAATATGGGCTCTAATTAATAAGACCAACCCTAATACGCAGATTTCATTACAAATCAATGATGTAGCAGAGGCTCAATGGGTCGAACATTACACAAATCTGTATGCCTGTCCTGAGAATACAATTTCACCACTTAGTCAGTGTGATCCAGGAGTTTTTACTTTGCAATTCTCAGTAGCAGACATCTTATTTTATATTACTAAATCTAGTAGATCGCGTGCCCCTGGTCCAGATGGGATCTCTAATTATATGATGAAGCAAGTTCCGAACCTATGGGCAAAGATTTTTTTTTTTTTTAACCTTTTATTTATTGGCATAAAGGTCAAGACAGGCACAGTTCAAATTACAAAGCAACGAGCTGACAACACAACCGTACAATCGGCACCACACCATGGTTAGGTTATACATCACGAACTGACAACAACTGACATTGCGGGAAGGCGTCAAGAAGCACAAAGAAAAAGCAAAAACCAAAAGAAGAGGTTAGATCACCCGTGGCATGTCGGATTGTCCTGGTAGGGGAGATGAGGTCAGTTCCACTACATCTCTGCCATTTAAGTAGCTACAAAATTCCGACCAGACATTTTTAGGGCGAGATGTTGGGGGTAGGGATCCAATGTACTCCTCCTCGCACATTTGTGTCCATGTAAGGGCTTTCAGCCACATCGTAAAAGTGGGAGGGTTGTGGCGCTTCCAGCATTGCAATATGCATCTTTTGGCCACCATAATACTTACATTTACAAATTTTGACATTTTCTTTACATTCTCACCCTCCCAAGCACCAAATAGTATGGCAAGTGGTTCCATAGTCAACGGAGAACCAACTATTTCGGAGAGTGCCTCTGTCACGGCCGTCCAGAATGTGTTGAGGGCGGGGCAAGCCCAGAACATGTGTACATGGTCTGCCTCGCATGATTTGCATTTGGGGCACAAAGGGGTCGGGGTGCCTGTGAATGACGCAACTCTATATGGTGTGTAATAGAGCCTATTGAGGAGCTTAAATTGTATGCATCTTAATCTGGCACTTAGGGAGATCCTTCGTGTGTGTGTACACATTTTGCCCCAGAGATCGTCTGCGATTTCAACTCCGAGTTCCTTAGCCCAAGCCTCGCGTGGTTTAAGAGAGTTGTCCGCAGTGTTATTCAGATGCATTTTGTACAAATTAGAAATTATGCTTTTGGCACCTCTGGAATTTGCTATTTATTGTATTTCAGGAGAGTCTGGGGGTTCAATAGGGCATGAGGGCCACATCGTCCGTACTGCAGCTCTAAGCCTATAATACTGCAGCATTTCGAGTGGAGAATTGGAGTGATCAGGGCGCCATGTTTGGGGGGTGATGAAAACACCGTCGGGGAAGAGGTCAGCAAAGGCATGGTATCCCAGGTTTTCGCAGTAGCGTATGAGATTGGGGTTGTGTGTGGGGGGGAGCCAGGGGAACTGCCACAGGGGAAGCCACTTGTAGTATGGGCTCTGTTCCCGGTCAGAGCCCAGGATATTCCTCCAGGCCCTAAGCGTAGCGGCCACCGGGTCCGCATGAGCGTCTGTTTGGAATGCGCGGTTCAGTAGCAGGGACATGACATTAGTTCCACCTCCCGCCAGTTTCTCAAGTTTTACGTGTATGGGCGGATCCTGGAACGTGTACCAGTGAGAGGCGTGATGGGCCTGTGAAGCATTCCAGTATAGGCGAAGGTCTGGGGCCGTGAACCCCCCTCTGTCATAGGGCAGCGTCATGTGTTGCCACTTCTTGCGGACTGAGCCTGGATGCCAGAGAAATTGTGCACACTCCGAGTGGAGCTTCTTGAAGTATTGAATCCCAGGCCAGATCGGGACGTTAGCAAAGACATACAGGAGTTTGGGGACCACCACCATCTTTATTAGAGAGAGTCTGCCCGCTAGGGACAAAGGTAGGTTGCGCCATTTGGATAACTTGGAGCAGACTAGGTGGGCTGTTGCCTCGTAGTTATCTGTCAATAGAGAGGACCTGGCTAGTGATATTTGTACCCCGAGATACCTCACCCCATCCGGGGACCAGCGTAGAGGGTACTCACAAGACGGTCGTTGGGTTGCCACAGTAAGAGGGAAAATTTCGGACTTAGAGTAGTTGATTGTGAAACCTGAGAACGTACCTATCTTGGTGATATCCCGGATGATCGCGTCCAAATGTGTGGAGGGATTTCTGACATACAGGAGCACGTCGTCTGCGTATAGAGAGATGATCTCTGGTGCATCTATTAATCGTATGCCTTTACTGCCGTGCCGACCCCTTACATGATCAGCCATGGGTTCTATAGCGAACGCAAAAAGGAGGGGAGAGAATGGACATCCCTGACGAGTGCCCCTGTGTAGCGTGAAGGGAGAGGAGGGAGCAGAGTTTACAAGAACTCTAGCTCGTGGGTCCGTGTATAATAGTTTTATGTAAGAGGTCATTTTGGGACCCACACCCATTTTCTCCAGCACGGCCAACAAATATTGCCATGAGACCATATCAAAAGCCTTTTGGGCATCTAGTGTGACCGCCACCGCGTCCGCGCCTGGGTCAATTCTGGACATCACATTAAACAGGCGACGGATGTTCAGTGCTGTGGATCGGCCCGGGATGAAGCCGCACTGGTCCTCATGGATCATGTGGGACATGAAAGGGAGAAACCTGTTAGCAATTATCTTAGCAAAGAATTTCGTGTCGGTATTAATAAGGGATAGGGGCCTGTAAGACCCACACTCGTCCGGGGGTTTTCCAGGTTTGGGGAGGACAGTTATTAAAGCTTCTCTGAGGGAGGGGGTAAGGCGATTCAAACGAAGTGATTCGGCCCAGACCCCGTGTAGCACAGGCGCTAGTATAGCCACATGCTCCTGGTAGAACTCGGAGGTGAGCCCATCCGGGTCTGGCGCCTTGTTTTTGGGAAGGTTCGATATCACCTGAACTATCTCCTCCAGGGTAAATGGGGCATCTAATATTTCTCGGGTGTCTTGGGAGATAAGGGTCATAGGGATGCTCTCAAGGAGGTCGTCTAGGTCTTGGGCCGAGTGTTCTGGTTGGGGACCATACAGATTGGCGTAGAAGCTAGTGAAAGTGTCTAGTATGGACTGATCTGACCAGTGCCTCACTCCATTACCATCTATGATGCTATCAATGCGGGTCCCACCAGTCTCAGCACGCACTAGCCTGGCCAGGGTTCTACCCGGTCTGTCCCCCTCCCCATATTTACGGGCCGCAACAGGGCGTGTGAAGTATTGAACCTCCCTCATGGCGTGTGACTCAGCTCTGATCTGATCGCAGCTAGGGTCATTGGGGACTGAGTGGTCAGGTATTCCTGTTCAAGTGCTTTAAGTTTGGTTTCCGAGTTGGTTAAGGCCTGCCTTATAGCCTTCAGGACCCCAGCTTCCCTGGAGATGCACATCCCCCTGATGTAAGCTTTGAACGCCTCCCACCGAATCCCCTCGGGTGTATCGGTTGTTTTGTTCTTTTCGAAGAATGTGGTTATGTCGGCTAGGATCTCGGCTTTAAAGACGATGTCTGATAGGGCGGTGGATTTGAAGCGCCAGTGGGGTCTTAGCGGCACTGCGTCACCGAGTTGAATCTGTAGGAGTACAGGGGAATGATCAGATAGCGTGCGTGCAAGTATCGTGACATCTGAGACCTTCCCCACCAGTCTGCCAGAGAGTAAGAACAGGTCTATTCTCGAGGAACTGTCATGCACAGCGGAATAGAAAGTGTAGTCTCTGTCATGGGGGTGGAGCGTTCTCCATACATCATGTAGATTGAGGGAATCCATATGTAAGAGAAGACGTTTGGTCGCTCTTGGTGTGGGTCTGCGACTGGTCGACGTCCTATCTAGTAAACTGTCCAGTGTTAGGTTCATGTCCCCTCCCCATATTATGGGGACGTCTATGTATCTCATAAGTATGGCCGTCACTCCATCGAAGAACTCGGGGGAGTCAACGTTGGGCGCGTATACGTTGACCAGTAAGCATTCTTCGTGAGCCAAGGTGCAATGCAGGATCACATATCTGCCTTCTGCGTCAATGTGCGATGAGCGGAGAGTAAAATGGATAGATTTGTGGATGAGAGTCAGGACCCCTCTAGCTTGGGTGGAGTATTGGGTGAAATATCTGTTAATACCCCAAGTTTGTGCAATGTTCGACGATAGGTGTTTAAGGGCATGTGTCTCTTGTAGTAGGAGAACCTTGACCCCGTGCCGTTGTGCGTAGGCCGCGATCCTACGAGATTTCGTGAAATTTGTCAGGCCACGTACATTCCATGACATCATTTTAATCGCCATGTGGGCGGTCTACGGGACATCCCAAGCAAAGGCACTGCCCTTGATAAACGCCATGAGTGCTGCCATACCGCACCGCTGCCATCGTGTGGAACCTGCCTCAAACCCTACGCCATTTTGAATATAACCTACCCCAACTTTCCAACCCCCCGCCCTCACCGCCCTGTCCCAACTAGCAGTGTGTGGATACCCACCCCTAACGTGAACTATTGGATGCCATCCCCAACTTGGCAATGCATGAGAAAAAGCCCAACCGGGGCGAAGACACAAACATTTAGGTTCTATAGGAATTGCAGCTGCAGTGGGGGCCACCGCTGCCGTCCCGCCCACCAGTATTGATGCGAATCTTGAATAGGCAACATAATCAGAGGCTCAGCTAGCATAAATGAGGTTACAGAGCAAGGATTCATGTATTAACGGGCACCAAGACAAACTCATAAGGGAAGGACCGCGGCCAGTTCTAGTCGTCGTCCATCGGGGCCTCAGGTGGCTCCGCCAGTGGAATCCGCGCCTCGATGAACTTCACAGCTTCGTCCGGGACTGTGAAGAAATAGAGCTTGTTCCGATGAGTGAATTTAAGGCGTGCGGGGAAAAGCATAGCGTATTCAATCTTCCTATCACGTAACATTTTCTTCACCCCAGTGAATCTGCGTCTCTCCATTTGCACACCTACTGAGAAATCGGGGAAGATCCTGATTACTTGTGAATCCATCCTTAATTCCCCCTTCTCTCTGGCCAGGCGGAGTATATGATCCCTGTCCTTATAGCTGAGCAGTTTTGCTATGATAGGTCTGGGGAAGTCCCCGGGCCGCGGCCGAGGTGCCAAGGAGCGGTGAGCTCTTTCGATCGTGAAGAATGGCGAGAGATCAGGGTCATCCAGGAGATCTCTGATGAGTTTTTCCAACGCTAGTTCCATGCGCCCTTTAAGTGCAGTTTCGGGGACCCCAATTATGCAAATGTTATTTCTCCGCGACCTCGATTCGAGGTCATCGCATTTAGATTTGACCTGTTTCATGTCTCGGACGAGCTCTGACACTGTGTTTTGCAGAACCTGCACATTGTCTTCAGTGGTGCCAGTCCTCTGCTCCACTTGGGTAATCCTAGCCCCGTGCTGGTCAAGCTTCGCCCTTAATGACGCCACATTCGCTTTAATGTCATCTAGCTTTTCATGAAATGCTGCAAAGTTTTTAGCCATGGATTCCATCATAGCGGCCAGGTCCGGCTGCGGGGGGCCCGGCCGAAGGTCGCCCTCCTCCTGGGTTGTAGCGGACGATGCCTGGTCTCCCTTGGGTGTCGCCCTGGCGAACTTGTCCATGGCCCCGGCTTTGCTAGTGGCACGCGATCTGTTAGACATTCTTACGGGGAAGAGTCAGGGCCAACATGACGATATAGGTGGTGGAGGAGGCCTGGATCGCACCGCCAGAAAGGTAGGTGAAAAGCGGCGGTGAAATCCCGACTTGGTGTGTTCAGGCGACACCGTTCCCCTCTGCAGGTATTGAGAAAAAAGGCAGCCCCCCCCCCTCCTCAGGGCATCAGGCGAAACATGTACGTGGTGTGGGCGCCCCAGCAATTGAAAGTAGGTAGCCAGCAAGATGTCGAAGAGGTGCCAAAGTGTCCCGATCCCTATCGGAAGAAGTTGGCCAAACAAACCTCACTGTAAATATCAGGGGGAGGTAGAGCCGGGCTACATGCGGGCATTGATATTGGGCGAAGGCAGAGAAATCACAACCAAGAGCACCCACCTCTCCCCCTTCGTAGGGTGGCTAATCCGCGTGTCTCCAGGAGGCTCCACTCCATCGCAATGTTCACGGGTCAATTGTAGGAGGCTGTTGGTAGTTGCGTCCGGCCAGAAAGTTCAAGCCTTCCCCCCCAGGCGGCAGGCCCCGCGGCGAGTACGTGAGGCGAGCCGGGAGGGCCCGGCCGTCCAATGAGGACCACCTCGGCAGTCCCAGGGCCCACCGGCGGGGAGGCGGTGCGCGCGAGAGGTCTTGTGGCGAGTCCCTGAGGCGAGCCGGAAAGGGCCTGCCTGTCCAGCGTCCCAAGGGCCAACGAGGATGGTAATCGCGGCCCCGGTGGTCTACCTCGGCAATTCCAGGGTCCGCCGGCGGGGAGGCAGTGCGTGCGGTAGGTCTTGTGGTGAGTCCCTGAGGCGCCCGCCTGTCCAACGAGGACCACCTCGGCAATCCCAGGGCCCACCGTGCGGGAGGCAGTGCGTGCGGGAGGTCCCGTGGCGAGTCCCTGAGGCGAGCCGGGAAGGGCCCGCCTGTCCAGCGTCCCAAGGGCCAACGAGGATGGCAGTCGCGGCCCCGGCGGCCAACCCCGGCAACTCCATGGCCCGCAAGCGGGGCAGGCAGCGCGCCCGCGTCCACGAGCGCAGGCCCGGAGCCCGGCCCCCGCTCCGCGGGCCAGGCCGCTCCGCCGGCCTAAGCTGCAGAATCGAGGAGGGCTCCCGCGGAAAGCGGAGCGCCGCAGGCCGCGGGTAGGCAGCAGCGTCAGGGCCCCAGGCACCGCCGAGGCCGCGGGCGGGGGAGCGCCCGCGCCCCGAGCGGGTCCACAGGTCGAGCAGCCGCAGCAGGCCCAGCCGCCCAAAACTCCCGGGTGGAGGCAGCGTTTTCTCCCCAGCTTTCGGCCACAGCAGCCGAAGAGTCCCAGCAACAAAATCGTGGTAGTAACTTGGAGGACTGTTACGGATGAGCGCCGATATAGCGGACTAGCTGGTGGGCGAGGACGGAGCTTCCAGACTAGGCAGCCATCTTCCTTGGCTGCTCAGCAGCGCCCCCCTATGGGCAAAGATTTTATATCAACTCTACGCCACAATCATGCGTACTCAACAATTGCCTAAATCATGGTCTCTCTCTATTATTGTCCCGGTGTTCAAGAAGGGTAATAGACAAGACCCCTCAAATTATAGACCGATTGCCCTTCTTGATACACCGGGCAAGATCTTTGCCCGGTTGATTCTCAGAGACTTGCGGGCATGGATAGAAACCTCTGGTAATGCCGATGCATTCCAAACCGGATTTGTTGCAGGAAAAGGCACGGCAATAAATATTACAGCAATCAATGCGATTAAAGCTAAGTGTGAATGCCTTAAACAGCCCTTGTTTTTAGCTTTCGTGGATTTTAAAGAGGCCTTTGATTCAATCGATAGACATCTGCTAATTAGTAAATTGATTAAAATGGGCTGCCCCGGTTCACTAATTAAACTGATTGCGCTTCTCCATACAAATACTGCAATTCAGATAAGAACTACTTTAGCTGGGCATCTAACTACTAAAATTCCGACAGCAAGAGGTCTGAAACAGGGCTGTATTCTGGCGGCCACTATTTTTAACCTGTTTATACTGGACATGGGCAAGAATTTTATTGATATCAACTCAGATGCTCCAAAACTTGGGTCTCATCAAATTGCATGGTTATTATATGCGGATGATCTTATTTTAATCTCTAAAACGCCGTCTGGTCTACAGCGGCTGATACAAGGTCTCTCACTGTATGTTCAAAGAAATCATATGGCTATTAATTTAAGCAAAACACAGATCATGCAATGTCATAATAAAAAATGTCGCCCCCTAAAATCGTCCATCTGGACTTTCCAGGAAGAGCTCATTTCTATCACCCCACAATACAAATATTTAGGAGTGATTATTAACAATCTGAAGTGTGATATTCCCTATGTGCAGAATATAAAACAAAAACTGCAAACATTAACATGCCAAGCTAAAGTCCTTTTGCATAAATTTGGTAAATTTACATGTTCTCAGATACTTTCATACTATGCCCAAAAAGTTCTACCAATAATAACATACGGCTCTGAAACTAAATTACCAAGGGACCGTGTGTTTTGGGATCGATTCGAGGGAACATTTTGGCGAGCAGTGTTTAAGTTAACGAATTCAACTCCAGGTCCTTTGATACGATATGAGTTAGGAGCTCTTTCAATGTTTGTGTTTTACGCATGGAAATTGTGTTCGTTAATGAGGAAATTTTTGCTGTGTATAAATTGTTCAGATCTATCTTATATATTGGCTATATACATGCTGAAATCCACACATTTTTTTCCCAATAAGTGGAGAAATTTTGTTACCAATCTTTTAGTAGAAGCCGACATTACTATTGAACTGCTATTAACCAATCCCAATCGTGCCCAGAGAAAACTATATCAGCATGACTGGATTTGCACTTTACAGTTTTGCTCGCAGTATAAAGATTACAGCGGTCTGCCTTTCGATACGAAAAGAATGAGAGCTGCAGCCTCTTATTTACTCAAATTTCCCTCGCCCCATTTTAGAAACAACTATCTCCGATTTAGACTCAATTTATGGCCCACTAGAGAAATTTTATCTCCAAGAGGTCAAATAACAAAACAAGAAAATATTTGTCGGTTTTGTCAATTACCAGAGTGCGAGGAAACTTTAAAACACTTGATAGTAGGTTGCTCCTCACTAAAGGAATTACGCTGTACATTTTTTAAAAAACTGTATGAAAATTATAACTGCTTAACTAAAGATGTACTTTGGTTTAGAATATTCTCCTCACCCCTCCAAGCTGTTCGTATAGCTACTGTCCAATTTTTGTTAGCACTAAATCTTGAGATAACTGAATGTATAGCCTAAACTTCCCCTAAATAGATGATATGTGTTATGTAACTAACGTCCCCTTCATAGGTGGATTACTAGTGGTTTTAACGATGTGGTAATTCAAACCTATTTTGGATTGATTTTTTAGATGATAACTCAGATGATGTATATATATGAATTGTGATTTTATCACCTTTTGCTGTTGTTGTGAAATAATGAAATGTTGAAGTAGTGGGTTTGTAGGTTTTTGCCGAGTACTGATTTTGAGCTTGATTTTGTTTTAAAATTTCATTTTGATGTCCAATGTGATTAAATGTGTTATATATTAAATTGAAAGGTTGATTATCAACCAACCAACCAATTAATAAGAAAAAAAAAAAAATAAGTGAGTTTCCTGAAGCAGGGCCACTGCTGCATCTTCATCCTGCAGCTTTTGTAAGATCGAGTTACGTTTGGCATGGGAGTTGAGTCCATTCACGTTGAGGGTGTGGAATTTTAAGGTTTCATGCTCCTGGGTTAAGGCACTCCCCGTTGCCATATCTGGGGGGGAGGGGTTGGTGGGTGTGCAAGTTAGCCGTCATCTTGAAAAGAAGCTAAGAGTGTGACACCCTGCTCTTGGGATTTTGTAAGAAGCCCCCAATGGGGGGGTGTAACTTTAACTGGTGGGGGGGCTGCCATTGTGGGTACGGCCGTTCCCCTGGCCAACCGGGCCAATTGAGGTGGTAAGAATAGTCTGGGATTCCAAGGACTCATAGATGGAATGGACCTTGGAAATGGGCATGGGCCGTGAGTGGGGCCCGCTGCATTGGTTGTAGATCTTCTTAACTTAGGTCAAGATCGGTGAAGCTCCTTTGGGACGGAGCCAGAGGGTAAATAAGAGCGCAGGATTGAAATCTGCTGGCCGCGATTCTGCCTCAGCCTACCTTTATCTGTTGCTTTTTGGCGCCTTCGACCAGGAGGATCGTCTGGGTCTCGAGAGGGAGGGAGCTCCCACGTCGCGGGTGTCCTCGGGACTTGGCGGTATGGACTCTCCGGGCAGAGATGGGTGCATGATTTTGTTGGCATCCACGAGGTGGCTGATTCTGCGCAGGGTACCGTTAATTGAAAATTGCAGGGCGGTCAGGAATAGCCATCTGTATCGCATCTGATGTTCCTGCAAGAAGAGAGTCAGGGGCCGGAGGGATTTCCTCTTCTGGAGAGTAAGCAATGAAAGATCTTAGTAGATCTGGAGAGGTGGACCCTGGAAGGAGAGCTCGTCTTAAGAGCAGCTGATTGCTGATATGGCCTCCTTTGTGGTATAGAAATGCACTCTAGTTATGACGTCGGGGGGGGAGGTCGGAGTCAACACCCCGACGTGGGTGCAGACTGTGGGTGCGGTCCAGAAGGAGTTGGGGCTTGTCCAGTTGTGTAAGCAGGGACTGGAATAAATCCCCCACATATTCTGCCAGGTTTTTGTCTGGGACAGAGGTTGGGATCCCTCGAATTCAGAGGTTGTTGCACCGGGCCCTATTTTCAAGGTCTTCTTGTTTGAATTCGAGGATTTCGCACCTGTCCTGCAAGGTTTTGATCGAGTGTTGGACTCCCCCCAGTGTAGTGGCATGGTCCTGGAAGCGGTATCTATCTCCCCCAGCCTTTGTTCCACGTCAGTCACTCTTTGATCGGTACGTTCCAGCTTGGTGGTGAGCTCAGTCATGCAAGATCTGAATTCAGATTTGATATCGGCCATAAAAGCCTGTATGTCCTCTTTGGTAGCAAGGGCTTCTCTATCCTCTTGGGATTTCTGTGGGGTGAGCTTGGGGGGGGGGGGTCATGTTTCTTTCCCTTGTCGGTTGACGTAAACATAGTGGCGATGTCTGAGTTTTTACCAGCATTTGGTTGCTTTGCCATTGTGCCAAGTAGGGTGTAGGGCAAATGGTCCATCAGTCTCTCGGGAAGGTAGAGTGGGGAAGACTATCAGTTGAGATCAGGGCTTACAAGTTATTAGAGGGTCTTCCGCTTCCTCAATTAATCTTTGCGGGGGTAGGTGTTTCCGTGGGTATAAGGCTCCCAGAGCGAGCTGCAGGGGGTAGGGGGCTTCTGGATCTCCCAGTGAGGCTTGAGATAGTGGTGTTGCCTCTGGCTTCTTAATGCAGGCTTAGGAGGAAGGGGGGTGAAGAGTGGGCCAGGGCTCCCCAGGAGGGAGGTGGAGAAGGCAGGAAGAAGCAGAGCAATCACAGGCGCACCCCCAGTCAGTGCGGTGTCGTCGGGGTAGAGTGCAAGCGCCCAGTTCGTTTTAGGTAGGTGGCGGTTGCAGGGAAGATCCTTTTTAATGTCCCCACCTTGTAGTGGCTTATATGTGAGGCTGGAGGGGCTAGAGGGGCTGGGTGCCCTGTGTGCCCTGTGTGGAAGCTGGGCTTACGCTCCCTCAGAGCCAGTTGATTGTCTGCTATAGCCAGGAGCCAGTGCTGGGTAATTGTTGGGGCGGAGAGTTGCAGGCTGAGTCTGTTTTGGGGGTTACCAGGGGTTTAGCCCCATGTTTAGCACCAGGACCCACGCCTGGGGCCCCTGAGCGACCGCAGCAGCCCAAGCTCACGATGAACCCACTCCGCACCAGCGGTGAGGAAAGGAGCGTTGGCGTGCGGATGGAAGCTGGATGTTGGCCCCGTGCTCCGAGAGGGGCACGGGATGTCTCCGCTTCCCCACCGCCGGTGGAAACAGGCCGGGCTGCCAGAACTCGAGGCGGGGGGGTGACAGCACCTCACCTCACCCTCCCAGGGATTCAGTTCCTCCCCCGTAGTCCCAGTACCTGGCGTTGCCAAGAGGGCCCCTCTCTGCCACGTCGTGTCGTCCTCTGGGCTGGAGCTCTCCCCTCCGAGAGTGCTGTGTGTTGTCTTGGATGTCCAAGGCTGGTGGGTTTGAGGCCGCTAATGAGTCCGGTGGCTGGCGGGGTCCTGGACGGGTATCGCGGCTCCTCCAAAGGCTGGGGAAGCCCTTTGCGCTGCATCATTGTGGGCTTTGCCCGTTCCGCCTGCCATTTTGGAAGGAGGCGGCGGAGGGGCTGCAGAGTTCAGAGGCTTGCCTTGCTTTCCGGTGGCCGCCAGCCCCGATTTTTGCCTCTTTATGGGCTGCAGGGTTTCCGATGTCCCATGTAGGATTTTGGCCTCATGTTGAGCATTCGAAGTTCACCGAATAGCTTAAGCAGCGTGCCCGTCACAGAGGCCTCTTAAAGAGCGTCCGCATTGCCGGAGCTCCAGGCCATGCCCCACCCAAATCTTCTTTCTTAAGCTCAGCTTCTATTTCCAACTTGCAGTATTCCAAGGCCAATTTCATCCTTAATAACTCAAGTTCCAAGGCATTCCCTGAAGAAACATTGCTGGAGGTCGGAACAGAGGCAGCAGGAATGGTGGCATTCCCAGAAACAGATTCGACAACACCGCCAGGGGTAGAGTCCTTATTGGTTACATCCTCCCCTTCAAGAGTTTCCCAATCAGTCTGGTAGTCCACCAGGGCAGCTATCAGCTCAGCCCTAGACTTATCCTCAAAGTCTAATTCCCTGGCTTCACAAGCACCTTGGAGAGCCTCTAAGCTCATCCGAGTTAATTTACCATTCGCAATAGATTCCATTGCTTGTAATGCAGTTATCTTGTACACAACTAAACCTCAATTTAACAAAGTGCAGATATTTTGTAAGTGGCACGGTTATACACTGATTCCTAAAACCATAAGCATCCCAAGGCTGCCACCAGTGTAAAGATTGGAGGGGGTGCTCTCTATATGGTAGAGGAGAGGCACAGAGGACCCCAGCCAAGATTCTCTATTACGGTAGCAATCGACGAGCAATCAAGGCCTAGCTTCTCAAGTGGTGATGCGGGCTGGTTCTTAAGTACATTGTAGTCCCCAAGCACCCACAAAGGAATGTCCGCACACTGTATTAGTTAAAACACAGTCTTTATATAATTAAGGTCACGGTTATACACACATTCACAATAACTCACTTTGTGCTCAGTTAATCTACAATGGCAAATATATACAGTTCTAAGTGGTACCACAATTATTATCAGATTTCATTAAAGTGCATCAACTTTACTCTGGTTAAATGTCACACAAATCAATTAATAAAGGTAACCAACAATAGACATAGGAGGAAAGCAGTTGGTTAGAACAATTGGCAGAATACTGACCCCGTTACCTAGACACAGTTCTGTGTGGAAATCCCCCCACCTGGGCAACCTGTAAAATAAAGATATACTACAAGCCCAGTCCATGTATTGTTCAATTAGTCTTATTTCCTTCTAAAGTGTTTCTACCACCCTAATGTACCTGGAATAGCAGAGTTCCTCGAAGAGGCGTCAATGGATCCTTCTTGAGTGACTCCCTTTAAAGCAGGAGCCACGGATCGTCGACGGGCCTTGAAGAAAGTGAACTTGGCGTTGTTGATCGTCGATGGAAAGTTTGGTGGCGTTGAGGCAGCAGCTTCGATCCTGACGGTGCTCGGCGACGACGTGTCGAAGACGTCCTGCAAGGATGAGGCGCGCAGGGCATCTCCATGTCGATAGTTCAGGACCGCAAAGAGTTTGTGAAGAACTGTGGCCCAGCAAGGTTGTCGAGTCGTCCGGCGTCTCTACAGTCTTTGGGTGGCGGGAAACCCACCGGTGGATGCTCCTCGGCGCGTCGATGGCCTGGCCTTCTTCGGCGGGATTAGGTGGTCGGCGGTGCAGACGAGCGCGTCCGGGAATCAAATGTCTTAAGCACAGGAGCGTTGCGGCTCCAGTCGTAGACGGCACAGCGTCAAGCAGTCCCTGCTTCTGGGCAACTAACTTCGACGGGCCTCCAGCGGTAATACCAAATCTGCGAACCCTGGTCGACGACGGTGGATGGCTGTCTGATGCTTCTCTTCGTTTCTCGTCGGCGGTCCCCGTCTCTGGCTGACAGTCTTTCGTAGGCTGACTTCCAGGGCGCTTCGACAAAGGTTAGCGGTGCATGATGGTCCCTCGTAGCTCGGGAAGAGGGCGCCTAACCAGGTCCTCTGTGGATCAGTTCTTGAAGACACAGCAGCTTTCAGCCCTGCTGTGCTTCTCTTCCAGCAGGGCTTCATGGTTAAACTTCAGTTTCAATGTCAATTTCAACTCCAACTTCTGAATGATTTCTAGCAGTGAGAGGCCCCCAGATATACTGTTGATCTCCCATTCATTCTGCTGGGTCACACTCAGGCAACCAATCACTCAGAAGGGCATTCAGGCAGTCAGTCAGCCAATTAGGCGCACAGTGCATTCAGGCCATTCTTCTCCATCCAGACACTCACAACACAGAATGTGGATTCGAACAAGTACCACGCCATTCAACACTACACACTGCATTCATAACAGTTTCGGGCAGGGCTGTCTCAGTCATTGTGTCAAACACCAGATACAAGACATCCACAACACAGAATGCGTATGCGTCACACACTCCATTCACCCAGGTCCCACCCACAGGCGTACCCACAACATACCGTTGTTGGGAAGGCTCCAACCAGTCTGGTCGGCACTTCCCCACACTACCATATATGGAACTTCCACCCAACAGCCAGACAGGGGGAAGGGATAGAGTCAGGGCTTCCCAGGACTTCGGGAAAACCAAGGTAACAGGCGATGGAAGGAAAGAGGCCATGGGGGCCATCTTGTTTCCATCAGGAATCTACTGATTCCAATGACAGGGCCTGGGCATCCCAAAACGGAGGACGCTCAGGGCACCTGGCAATTCAGCACAGAACTGCCACCTGCCCGTAGCCTGCTCTGTGGGCCACACACAGGTGCCCAAAAACATACACTAGGGGCACAGGGTTGTACCCCCACCCATGGGTGCGGTATCCCATGGGTCTGTACCCCAAACCAAAAGAGAGAGCTGCACCGCCAGGAGTCCCACATGAACTCCTGTGTGGAAAACACGACAGAACTCATGATAAAAGGCAGTAAAGGACAAGGATACAGAGGCCCTGTCCCTCTGATGCATTTCCAGCATCACAATATCGACTTGAGATCCGGCTCAGATGGTCCCTTGATTTCTAGTGGACCATCCTTCTCAGGAAAAAAACGCTTTTGTATTGACATGGTAGCATCAATATGTTCCAAAATTACTCTGCCACAGGAGCGAAAAACACTGGTCGTTGGTGTGCAGCACAGTATGCAAAATCACATTTGTTATTAAACAGCACAGCCGTGGCAGGTTAAAAAAACTAAGGTTGGAATTATCCTTCCACCGGATTGAACTGATCGACCCCCGCAACACTGTAACTTTGCAGTATGCGCAATGGCAGTGTTACTCACCACACTGCAAATGGTCGGAATGATGAAGTCTGACCTTGTAGACAGAGTGGTGGTTGAAGTCTCGGAGCAATCAGCCTCTATGCACCAGGAACCCTGATTTCAAAGAATCGGGCTTCCTCAAGAAGAGGGGCTCTTCTTTATGATGCATCACTCTGCTGTTTGGATAATATGACAGGCAGAGGTATCAATCATATAAAAGAGCGGGGAACAAGCGCACCGCTAAGCCAATGCTGAAAAGGAACCACAAAAAGGGTTAGGTGCGGTACAAGATGAAATCAATAAATGGCAATACACTAAAGCACAATGAGTACCTGATATATAGTCAGGTGGTGTTACAATTAGGAGAACAGGTTCTGTGCCTATAAGAGGAATCCCAAAAACAATGAGAAACTAGCAGACCTATCAATCTCTTCCCCTTATTCAATATAGGATACAAGGACTAACCTGAAAGGGTACGGATATGGAAGCAAAATTCCCAGCTGGACAGAACTCAACGTCAGGAGAAAATAACAAACAGGGAAATTAGTAAGGGAAAGGTACACCCGAACCGCACGAGGGACGCGCTAGGAACGGGTTGGTGCATGAACTGGAAAGCGTCCTGGAATGCACTTTAGTAGGCAAGGTAGTACAAATCCAACATCTTTGAGAAGAAGTTACAGTTTAGAATGAGATGTAATAATTGAAGTATTCAAATCAAAGTCAATGTGGAATAGGGAATGGCAGATAACTGTGTTGATCAAAAGAAATGAAAATAAACAAGAAAGGCACAGTTCCAAGCATAAGGGGTACACTCACGCTTTCAGGAGAACTCACGCTGCCCAGAATGATTCTCTCCTCCGCAGTCTTTGTGCACGAAACTGCAGGGAAAGGTGCAGCGGGTAAGGAAGGCTTGAAACAGGAAGCAGCCAGCAATCCGAGGAGAGTTCCAAATCGTAACCGGCGAGTCAAACCAAAAGCAATGTATAATCCATAGGCAGTCCGTGAGGCAGACCAAGATCGAGGAACCAGGAAATCAAGCAGGAAGTTCACTGAGAGTGATGCGAGAAGAATAGCACGGAGGCTAGACATGTAGGAATACGCGTGTTTGCTACAATTAGCAGCAACGAACCCCCGGCAGGAACAGATTTTATGTAGTCAGAGGGCGGGGCCTCTGCGTACACATCGTACTCAAGGAGCGTGTCAGCTGACACGGCCGACCTCGGCGGCTATACAGCCTCCATGGCAACCGGTAATGAAGTCACACGGACGCCTTTCCCCGGGCTCTGTGAGAGTGCAGTGAGGCAGAGGGCAAATCCTGCTGCCGGAGCGTAACAGCATCCGCCCCCAAATACACCGGCAACCCCTGGGTGGAATGGAACTTCCGCAAAAGGTTGGGACAGTGTAAATTAGCAAGGGCCTGATCCTCTGGTCCAAAACCCTTCCAATCAACCAAATACAAGGCAGTACCCCTAGAAATCCTACAATCCAGTATGCGGGACACCTCGTATTCCTCCTCACCATCCACCACTACAGGGGGCGGACGGGTCGGTAAACGTGTGGAAGAAACGCAGGGTTTGAGCAGGGATACATGGAACACAGGATGGATATGTCATGACTTCGGTAAGGCCAGCTTGACAGCAACAGGATTGATCACAGAGGAGATAAGAAAAGGACCCACGAACCGCAGAAGTAGTTACCTTTTTCCCGCTATCCGCAGGTTCTGTGAAGACAACCAAACCTTCATGCCGACACGGTAATCGGGGCCTGGCACCCGGTGTGCATCAGCTGTTTTCTTAGCATGCTCTTGGGACCGGAGCAAGTGGCGCCGGACATCCCGGTGTATTTGGTCCAGATCACGCACGTAAGGCAATGCAGCAGGATTAGTCGCAGGCAAGGATAGGTCAAGAGGCAAGGACCGCGGATGATGTCCATATAGGGCAAAAAACAAGGATACCCCCGTGGCTGAATGCATAGAATTGTTGTAGGCGAATTCGGCTTGAGGCAAGGCCGTAAACCAGGATTGTTGAAATTGAAGACATAGACAACGCAAGTATTGTTCTATAGTTGCGTTAGCCCTTTCAGTCTGACCATCTGTCGGAGGATGGTATGATGAAGAGTATCTGTCGTAGATGCCAAAAGAGGTCGTGAGTGCCCTCCAAAAACGGGACGTAAATTGCGTTCCTCTATCAGACACTATGATGGAAGGCAGAACAAAATACCTGAAAACGTTAGCCGTGAACAATCTAGCCAACTGAGGAGCGGAAGGTAGGCCCGAACAAGGCACCTTGAAGTAGTCGATCAGTACCCAAATGGTATTGTGTCCTTGTACTTCAGGCAAGTCGACTATAAAATCCATTGACACCATGTGCCATGGTTTGTAAGGGACCGGCAACGGATGTAACAAGTCTACGGGCTGGGATCTGGATGTTTTGAATTGAGCACATATTGCACAGGAAGTAATGTAGTCTTTTACATCTCGGGACAAGTTAGACCACCAGGCCCAATGACGTAAAGCTTCTACCGTCTTTTTATGGCCATGGTGTGCTGCTATGACTGAGTGATGAGACCACTGAAGGGCTAAGGTACGGGCGTGACCTGGTTTTATGAAGATGTGCCCTTGTATAAATGGAAGACCCTGAACCAGATCTAAGTTGAGGTCAATGACTTCCGTAGGATGAGTAGAAGCCCATTCTTTAATGACTGAACGCAGTGAAGGTTGCACCGCACACCCAAAGATGACTTTGTTTGGTAGGCATGTGAGAGGCTCCATCTTTGATGACCACTCCCCTGCATGAAGGCGAGAGAGCGTCAGCAGACACCTGGGCTTTGGCAGGACGGTAAGTAATAAGAAAGTTGTATTGTGAAAAGAACAAATGCCAACGGGCCTGTCTGGCTGTGAGGTATTTCATGGATTTGAAAGCGAGTAGACTCCTGTGATCAGAATAGACTGTAACAGGATGGCGAGCCCCTAATAAATGGTGCCTCCACTCTGAAAAAGCATCCCGGATGGCTAGGAGTTCACGTTCAGTGATTGAGTATTTGTTTTCATATACCGTCAATTTGCGGGAAAAGAAGGCCGTGGGATGTATGTCGTCTGTGAGGGGACACTCTTGCGACAAGACAGCACCTATCGCAAACCCGTAAGCATCGGCTTCCACGTAAAATGGTAGCACCGGATCAGGGTGCTTGAGCACAGGAGCTGACGTGAATGCCAATTTTAGCTGTTCAAAGGAGGTTTATGCAGCCTCAGACCAGACGTATGGAACCTTAGCACTGGTCAACGAGGTAAGAGGTGCGGAGAGTCCAGAAAAGCCATGAATGAAACGCCTATAAAAATTGGCGAACCCCAGAAAGGATTGAAGTGATTTCACTGTTTTTGGTGCAGGCCATTCCAGGATAGCCTTAACCTTGGATTTACTCATGTGAACGCCCTGGTTCGTGAGATCGTACCCCAAAAACTCCACCTCAGGGGTGTGAAAAATACATTTCTCAACCTTTACAAACAGCTTGTTATCTCGCAAATGCTGGAGTACAGTTCTGACGTGTTGAATGTGTTCTGGAAGTGTCCGGGAATAGATCAGAATGTTGTCTAAATAGACTACTACGTACTGATACAATACGTCATGAAACAGATCGTTCATAAAGGCCTGAAAGGTGGCCCGGGCCATTGCAGAGGCCAAAAGGCATCACCAGGTATTCATAGAGATCATAGTGTGTCTTGAATGCGGTTTTCCACTCGTCCCCTTCTCTCATGCGTACCAAGTTATATGCCCCTCTGAGATCCAGTTTCGTGAAGATCTGAGAAGAACCCAATTATTGATCGAGAAGGACAGAATTTAACGGGAGTGGGTATTGGTTCTTAATAGTCACGGCATTCAAGGCACGGTAATCAATGCAGGGGCGGAGGTCCCCCTCCTTTTTAGGAACATAAAAAGAATCTGAACAGCGCAGGACACTCCCAGTACATATGAAAGGAGCCCGCCCGCTGGTTTCCACACTTTGGGCACTCTCCCCCGCACTCCGCACTTACCATCGTAGCTGGCGTGTAGTGCAATCTATTTAGGAGTTTGAATTGGATCCGGCATAGCCCCGCATTTAAAGAAACTTTTTTCGTGAGTGCACAGTATCTGTTCATTTATCTTCCGGGATGGGCATTTGCAGGTCTGTCTCCCATTTGTCTTTGACCCGGTTTATTGTGTGGGTTTGTACTGCTACATATAATTTGGAGATACCCAGCCCAGCCTTTGTGGTAATAAGTTGTGTACAGGGGTGGTGGGGGGGGGGGTTTGTCTGGAAACATCCGCCACCTTTTCTGAAATGCAGCTCTCACCCTGTAGTATTGTAGTGTTTTGAGTGGCCCACCACCCATTGCTCTTGTGAAGTCATCCTTAGTAGCAAATTTACCATTTATGAACATATCGCCCACCCTCATTTCCATATGAGGGTCCCAGGCCTCCTGAATACTTTTATCAGATGTTGGGGGGATACCCGGGAAGTTCCGCAAGGGGACCTCTGGGTTATATGGAGTCTCCAGCTTCAATCTTTTAAATAGTGCACCCCAGGCGAGGACCGTGCAGCTGACCGGGTCATACTCGCATGTGTCTTTGTGTCGTGGATTAAATATAACTGACTTAATGTCTGCTGGAGATATAGTTTGTGTTTCTACCCAGGTGTGTTGTGCTCCATCAGACTCCTCGTACCAGTACTTCGCAAACTGTGCCTGAGCGACAAGATAGTAGCGCTCAAAGTCTGGGGCTGCTATACCCCCTGTGTTATAGGGCTATGTCATTTTCTCCCACCCGATTCTTGCCGTTTTCTCGTTCCATAAGAAGGTAACTACCAATGACCGCAATCTGGAAAAGAAGTCTCTGCCCGGCCATATGGGTATATTTACAAAGAAGTATAGTAGCTTCGGGAGAGCTATCATTTTGAGTAGTGCTATTCTGCCATATAGGGATATGGGCAGGTGTCCCCAAATCTGTAGCTTGGTACTCAGTGTTTGTAGTGCCTGTTCGTGGTTGTCTGCATAAAGAGTGTGTCTGGTTCTAGATACTAACACACCAAGGTATCTGATGTGCTGTTCCGACCATTTGAGTCCGCAGGTGGTTGTTGGGCATTTAGTGGAGGGGTTGAGCGGGAATATTTCCGATTTAGATGTGTTGATGACGTATCCCAAGTATTCTGTAAAATCATGTATATCGGTCATAATGGGTGCTATATTTTTCTCTGGTTCGTGGACATATAGGAGTGTATCATCAGCGTAAAGTGAGATTAGCTGGATGGAGACTTTCATGTTTATTCCCTTGTCCCCATGTCTTAGTCTGACAGCCGCTGCCATGGGCTTAATAGTTAAGGCAAACAAGATGGGAGAGAAGTGACAACCCTGCCGTGTGCCCCTACCTAATTGGAACAACTCGGAGATGGTTCTGTTGGTGCATACTCTGGCACCTGGGGTGGTGTAGAGTAGCCGCACAAATCTAATGAAGGCGGGTCCCACCCCAAATGTTTCCAACACAGTGAGGAGATAGACCCACGAAACGGAGTTGAATGCCTTCTCTGCGTCTAGGGCCACAGCGACTGCGCTTATGCCTGGATCTATCTGCGCCATTATACCAAATAGTCTACAGAGGTTCTGTGCAGTAGATATTAGGGGAATAAAGCCATTCTGATCAGGGTGGACCAATGTGGAGACCAGGGGCAGTATTCGGTTCGCCAACACCTTAGCAAATATCTTAGCGTCAACATTGATGAGCGATAAAGGCCTGTATGATGACATGTCGTTAGGCGGGCGTCGGGGTTTGGGTAGCACATTTATAATTGCTTCTCTCATTGTCAGGGGTAGCATGTTTCCCTCTAGGGCTTCCTCCCATGTCTCTAGCATTATGGGAACTAGTTCCGCACAGAACTCTTTGTAGAATTCAGCCCCAAGCCCGTTGGGGCCCGGCGCTTTACCCGACGCTAGCCTCATGATCGCCTCACTCACTTCTTCCACACTGATCGGCTGATCTAGAGCCATTTTGTTTTCAAGCGGTAGTTTTGAGAGCCCCAGTGTCGCCAAGTATGTCTTAATCTCAGCGGTAGTCTTCCGGTCTCTGTTTGAATATAGTGATTGATGAAATTTGGCAAATTCCTCATTTATACCTTCTTCGCTTGTTACTACCTCGCCTGTTGCTGCCTGTATGCTGGTAATTGAGTGTGGTTGCCTTTCATGCTTAATCAGGTTAGCCAATGTTCTACCCGCCTTATTGCCCTCGCCATATCTACGTGCCATGGCCGGGGCTGCCATATATCGTATTTCTCTGGCAGCTAGATCGTCAAAGTCTTTAATGGATTTGTGAATCTCGGCCAGAGTGGCCCTATCGTGTGTGCGGCTATAAGTTTCCTCAAGGCTAATTAAGGCGTTTTCTACCCCTTCAAGCTCCCTTCTTACTCCCCTCAGGAGGCCTGTGGATTTCGAGATAAGTGCCCCCCTAGCCCAGACCTTGAAGGTTTCCCATACCGTGGAGACCCGTACCACCGTCCCACTATTATTAGTAAAAAAACTGTTATTTCCTACCGTAGGGACTCCACCATGCATGGGTTACCAAGTATCCCACCCGGCATTCTCCATCTCCTAGCAGGCCTGGGAACATCCCTCAGCCTGAGCTCCAGTATTACAGGGGAGTGATCAGACAGTGTACAGGGCAGGATTTCGCAGCTGTGCAGTGTCTCGGATAGGCCCTGCAACACAAAGAAATAGTCTATACGTGATTCACTGTCATGGACGGATGAGTAGTAGGTGTATCGTCTAGCATCTGAGTGTAATGTGCGCCATGCATCTATCAATGTCATTTGTGCAAGTAATTGACCCAATGTTAGTGCCATTCTGGTTGGTGTCCTCACTTTCGTGCTGGAACTATCTGTCAACGGGTCCAGGGCCATGTTGAAGTCCCCCCGCCCTCCCATATTATGGACGATGCGTCGAGTTTATTGAGGGTTTCATATATATTTAAGTAAAAGTCTGGGTCGTCGATGTTGGGGCCATATGTATTCACCAATGTTATTTGTTTACCAGCTATTTCCCCCCATACCATCACAAACCTTCCCAGCGAGTCTACCTTGTGTCCCGCTGCCTGGAACCCCAGTGAGGGGTGTATGAGAATGATAACTCCCCTTGATTGAGACGAATAGTTCGTATAATATCGTGTCTTCCCCCATTTGGGCATTATATTCATGTTTACGGCACCCATTGCATGAGTTTCTTGTAACATCACAATCTGGGGGCAATGTCAAGCAACGTAATTTCCAACCTTCCTGGCCTTCATCAGGTTGTTTAGTCCTCTTACATTCCAGGACAAGAGTTGTATTCTCAACCCATCTGTGACATAGTTCCTATGTGTGTCTTTACCAGCCATAGCATCAACCAATTCCAGTGTTCGTATGGCGGGAGTAGCAGCCGTAACTGCAAGACCACTTAACCTTCAAACCAAGCTCAAAACCAGAGCAACTTCGCTTCACCAACTGCAAGGCCGGCTTGCAACCTTCCCCCATATGCCCCCCCTCACCCCATAGCTCAATGTAGCAAAACATTTTCTTGTACCCTGACCCCCCACCCGCACCATCTCCCCGAACTTGACGATGCTGCCCAATAACACTCATAACTTGCCCAATGGGCTTACTTCTGAGCTGGTGGACCTTTCCAGAGGGACAGCTGTTGTAGCCATCTGGCTGCCCTCAATGAAGGCTTCACGGCTCGATAAACAATGAAGTTCGTTCCAGACCAACAGTGTTAGTGCTCCTTAAACAATGTCTCTGCGCGGGGATGGTGTATTTCATCCGTCTGCTGGGTCCCTTCTCTCCTCACCTGGTCTTGGCCTCGCATTTTGGTCTCTCCCCCCGATCACCAGATGGAAGCGGGATGGAGGCCTCCACATATGCCATTGCATCAGAGGGGTTTTCAAAGAAGTGGGCTCTTCCACTGTGTTGAATTTGCATTTTTGCAGGGAAGATTAGGCCGTAAATCACATTGCATAACCTCAGCTGTTTCTTGACCATCTCATACAACCTTCTCTGTGTTTGTATGTTTGCCGAGAAGTCCGGATATATGTGTATTTTGTTTTCCCCGAATTGCAGTGATCCTTTCTCTCTAGATAGTCGGAGTATTGTGTCCCTGTAATTTAGGAGCCTTGCCACAATGGTACGGGGTGGGCACCTGGTTTTGGAGGGGGCGCGAGAGTACGGAGAGCTCTTTCACCAAGAAAGTGGTCTGAGAGGGACTCCGTCCCGAGGACCGTCTTGAGTACATTTTCTACCTGTCTTTCCATGGAGCCTTTGCCAAACATTTCCGAAACCCTGATTATCCGAATGTTATTTCTGCGTGATCTGGATTCCAAATCCTCGCACTTGCTTTATGTTTTGCGCAGTTCCGTTTTGAGTTGGGCTATATCGCGGCCATGTTGTGTTATCGTGTCCTCATTCGTGCTTATTCTATTCTCCGCTTCCGTGATGCGCGTACTCTCCTTTTCCACTCGCACTTTCAAGGATCCAGTTGTTGCCACTATGTCGTCCAGCTTGACGTTGACCGACATAAATCCATTCTGCACCACAGTAGCCAGGCGGTCTAGAGGATCTGTCTCAAGGTTGTCGGATGTCTGAGGCGGTCTTCCAGCCGCAACGTGTGGCTGGGAGCTGGCGAAGGAGTCCATTGAGCCGTTTTTTTCCCTCCTGCACCCTTCTTCTCGGTGCGGCCCATGTGTCTCGGTTACCATTTCGGGGTGGACTGCGCTCTCCCACATATAGGTGTCTAGCACCTTAGTACCCAGTAAGAGAGTTAGATGTATGTTAAAAGGGTAATGCCGTCGTCCCTGTCGCGGCTCAGGATGCGTTACAGGTCAGATATAGCTCCCAGCTCGCCTCTGTGAGAAGCACTCGATTGTGTTCCGCTGCAAAGGGAGTCCCACTACCTCCAGAGGCCCGCTGGTGGAGGCCGCAATGCGTGTCACCTAGCCACCAGCTGGTAAGGTGCCACCAATTCCACTTCCCCGAGGTGGCCGTGCAGCGTAGACAGATAGCTGCACCTGGCCCTCGTGGCTGTATCTGGGCAATGCTGGCAGTGTATTTGTATGTCCTCCCCTCTTTCAATGGGATACAGGGTTCTTGTTACCCCTCAGGCACCAGCCACCCAGCCGCTCCCTTCCGCAGTCGCAGCGCAGGCCTGCACCAGGATGTCTCAGTCGGGCGCACCCTCGCAGCGTTGCACTCACTTCGCTGGTGTTGCCTCTGTCTCTCTCCTGCCGCTGGGATCCACGGGTCCAATCGCGTACAGGTCGCCCGGGACGGCGATACTGGATTCCTGAGAGTTCGCCATGTGTGCAGACCCGTTGCCAGCCCCTTCAGCTGCTAATGCAGGATTCGTCCCTCGAAGGCATCCGCCGCGGCTCGCAGATCCTCTCCCTCATAAGAGGGGCCGGCAGTCGTAGGTGTTTTGTCGGGGTAGAGGGTGGCAGCACAGTTCACCTCAGCCGATCTGCGGCACCTTGCTCTGGACCTGTCGCCCCTCCCCCACTCGGCCTGCACGCTGTCCTCAAGACCCCGCGCCAGAGTAGAAAACGCGCAAAGCCCTTGAGCGGCCGCGCTGCAGCTCCACAGCCGCTGCAGGGTCCGACACGGATTTCTTCATCGTCCAGAAACTTGGGCGCCTCGCCTCTTCAGGGTTTATACCATGCGCCTTCCGCCACGATATTTTGAAGTTTGCAGGTATCCGCGTTAGTTCTGGCAGGATATTTTATAAGAAAGGATTTCATACGAGCCGGAGCTCACCACCTAGGCGGCAATTTTCGTTGCGCGCAACAGCGCCCCCAGCCGCCGGAGATTTTGACGGACGGTTGAATCCCATGGCAAGAGCCTTGTCAATGTACTCCTTTAGTACCTTGTCTTCTTTAAGAGTGAAGGAGTATACTCTTCCAGTAGGTATCCTTGCCCCTGGTACCAGATCTATCGGACAGTCATAGATCCGGTGAGGTGGTAGGGTCTCTGCCATACCATTGTTGAAAACATCCGAATAGTCATTATATTCAGCTGGAACTGAGGGCAAAGAGACAACAGAGGCGGCTCCAATGAGCAAGGATGACATAAGCGCTTGAGTAGGGCTGCTCTGATTGATACCATGTTAGGAAGTGCATAACGTGTTGCATACAGAGGACAGAAACTGAACCTTTTGTGAGGACCAGTCAATGGCGGGATTGTGGTATTGTAGCCACGGAATGCCTAAAATGACTTTGTAAACTGGGGCCTTGATAATGTCAAAGGATATTTCCTCGGTATGACCTTCCTTAGTGCACATGAGCAGCCGTACTGTCTGGTGGGTAACCATCCCGGAAACCAAGGTTGATCCGTCTACTGCATTGACAGTTTCAGGATGTTTTTTTCGAATTAGCGGAATCCCTGACACAGAGGCAAAACAATGATCAATGTAGTTGCCTGTGGCTTGGGAATCTATAATGGCCTTTGCTTCAAAGGATTCCCCATGGGCTAATGAAAAGGTAACAGGGAGGTGAAACAACTGGATCTGACCATGCTTGAGAGAGTCCCAATTTGAGCCTCCCGACGTAGGGACTCCTTCTACTGTAGGGATTTGGCATTTCCAGCCTTTCTTTTGGGTTTTTTGGGGCATTCAGGCAACAAATGATCAGATGCACCACAGTACATACAAAGATTGTGGGATCGGCGGTGTTCTCATTGAGCTGGTGTTAGCAGGCTTCTGACCGCGCCGATCTGCATAGACCCGGGGGCTGGCAGTTGTGCAGAGACTTCCGAAACTACAGGCAAGAGGGAAGTTGATCTCTTTCCTCCACGCTGTTCGGCCTTGCGAGCATCTATTTGGAGGACCAAGTCAAGTTGTTCACACCGAAAGCGATAGGAACAACAGGAACTGTGGACAAAATGTCCTTTAGTTCATCTGAAAGGCCTTGATAAAATACAGCGGCTTTCTTCTCTTCCGGCCAATCCGTTTCAGCTGCCAGTTGATTAAATCATGCTAAATAAACCAATAGGGATGTGTTCCCTTGCCTATGTTTAAGCAACTCTAAATCTGTGGCCTGAGTTGTATATCTTGTATCGAACACTTTGGTCATCATGGAAAGAAGAGCATCGCAATTGTATAGTACTCGACTGTTGGACTCCAAGAATGGATTTGCCCATGCTGCGGCAGTACCACCCAAGTGTGATAAGACAAAAGATGCCTTATTGGTGGAAGTAGGAAAGGATGTGGGGCGACACAAAAAGTGCAGCTTGCACTGATTGGCAAACGTCCTGTACTGTTTAGGGTCTCCCAGAAAGCGTTCTGGGGGAGCCAGAAGAAACTGAGTGGTAAGCATTACAGGAGCAGGTTCTTGACCGGGTGTAGGAAACCCAGACCCTGAAGCCCTAGCTCCAGCACCTGTCTGTGATGCTGGGGTGGTCACTAGAGACTGGATTGCATCCATGCGTTGACGCAATGCCTCTTGTGCATTGGTTAGGTCAGAACGAAGCTCGGTGACCATTTGCACTTTTTGCGCTAATGCGTCTTGTTGTCAATGTAGACATTTTCAAGGCTGTTAATTCTGTTACACACCACACTGCAAATGCTCGGAATGATGAAGTCTGACCTTGTAGACAGAGTGGTGGTTGAAGTCTCGGAGCAATCAGCCTCTATGTATCAGCTACCCTGATTTCAAAGAATCAGGCTTCCTCAAGAAGAGGGGCTCTTCTTTATGATGTATCAATCTGCTGTGTGGATAATATTACAGGCAGAGCTATCAATCATATAAAAGAGCGGGGAACACGCGCACCGCTAAGCCAATGCTGAAAAGGAACCACAAAAAGGGTTAGGTGTGGTACAAGATGAAATCAATAAATGGCAATACACTAAAGCACAATGAGTACCTGATATATAGTCAGGTGGCGTTAGAGTTAGAACAGGTTCTGTGCCTATAAGAGGAATCCCAAAAACAATGAGAAACTAGCAGACCTATCAATCTCTTCCCCTTATTCAATATAGGATGCAAGGACTAACCTGAAAGGGTATGGATATGGAAGCAAAATTCCCAGCTGGACAGAACTCAACGTCAGGAGAAAATAACAAACAGGAAAATTAGTAAGGGAAAGGTACACCCGAACGGCACGACGGACGCGCTAGGAACGGGTTGGTGCATGAACTGGAAAGCGTCCTGGAATGCACTTTAGTAGGCAATGTAGTACAAATCCAACATATTTGGGAAGAAGTTCCAGTTTAGAATGAGATGCAACAATTGAAGTATTCAAATCAAAGTCAATGTGGAATAGGGAATGGTAGATAACTGTGTTGATCAAAAGAAATCAAAATAAACAAGAAAGGCACATTTCCAAGCGTAAGGGGTACACTCACGCTTTCAGGAGAACTTACGCTGCCCAGAGTGATTCTCTCCTCCGCAGTCTTTGTGGACGAAACCGCAGGGAAAGGTGCAGCGGGTAAGGAAGGCTTGAAACAGGAAGCAGCCAGCAATCCGAGGAGAGTTCCAAATCGTAACCGGCGAGTCAAACCAAAAGCAATGGATAATCCGTAGGCAGTCAGTGAGGCAGACCAAGATCGAGGAACCAGGAAATCAAGCAGGAAGTTCACTGAGAGTGATACGAGAAGAATAGCACGGAGGCTAGACACGTAGGAATACGCGTGTTTGCTACAATTAGCAGCAACAAACCCACGGCAGGAACAGATTTTATGCAGTCAAGGGGCGGGGCCTCTGCGTACGCATCTTACGCAAGGAGCATGTAAGCTGACACGGCCGACTTCGGCGTCCATACAGCCTCCATGGCAACCGGTAACGAAGCCACACAGGCGCCTTTCCGCGGACTGTGTGAGCCTGCAGTGAGGCAGAGGGGAAGTCGTGCTGCCGGAGCGTAACAGGCAGCTCCAGGGCTCCATACAGCCTTGTTTGCATCAGCTGATCAAGGCAGATTCAACTCCCATCTCTGAACCTGCGCGCGCGTTCGAAGGCCATGCATTTATGGTATTCGTGGGAGGTAAGACGAATGCTGAAGAACGTTGTTAAGTGTTGATTTGTTTGTTTCAGTGATTGGAGATCAGCCATGACGTTTCAATGAAAGGAAATATATGGACACAAGTGAAATAGCACAAATGAACTGCCATGAATCCAAGTGTAAATGCAACACCTGAGAGGCACGTTACTCGTTGTGATGTGACACATGAGGGGCATGCTAATAATTGTTATGTGATACATCAGGGAAACGTTCATACTATTTTTGTGTGAGCAGAGTCAAAGTCGTGAATCCAGTGAGTCAGGGAGTGGTGTGGAGTGTTGAATATTTGTGAAGCCAATATGTTATGTGTTGCACATTCAGTGTGCTTGAGGGTGAAATCAGGAACCAGTTGATGTACAGTTGGTGTATATGTTGTATATCTAATGACTCCATCTGATGACTACAGTGTCAGAGAAGTACTTCAAGGATTGTCATCAGGTGTAGAGTGTGCTACGGAGCATGATATGATATGGAAGTGCAGCGTGGCAGTGCATTGTAGCCAGAATCTTTCCTTAACTCCCCGTTCCTATCCACAACCTCTTCCTGATCCTTTTGACCGTGTTCCTAAACTAGCTGTGCCTATCCATAACATCTTCCTAACCCTCTTCCCTCACCCCATTGGTGGCGGCAAGGTGGCCTGTGTAAATAAAGTGAGCCTTTTGTGGCAATCAAGGTGGGAGGGTCGTGCACATGCACCGTCTGTGGTTAGCCTGAGAGTGTGGATTGCTCTTGTGACAATACTCTTCACTTTACACACCTGCAAACTTGACTTTGCCTGGTATGCTCTCCTGCCAGGGCTTTTCTCATGTGATTCACTCTGCACACTTGCAAACTAGCCTTTGGCTCGCATTCAGTTTGTTGTATATTTCTAGCATTCACATTATATTAGAGAAATCGGGTCTTAAATTACCTTTCTTTCACTTTGCTTCGTCTTTTCGGTCCGTGATGATATTTCTGGAGTTCCCCAGTGTCCCAGTTTCCCTAGTCAGTACTCACTGGCATTCATTGGCGTACGCCAGCTTATCCGCAGTAAATGGGTTGCAGCGCTCCAGGGTCCCGCCTCTTCTGCACAGTCTCACTGTCTTCATTCAGCTGCTCCTGTAGCCGTTGTGGCTCATGCTTTGCTGTGGAGCCTTTCTCTGTGTTTGGGCGGCTTCGGTGCTGCTGCTTGATTCCAGTGGCCACCAGAAAGACTTCCCTCTTCTTCCTATTGCGGCCCTGACACGGCAAATCAGCATCTGCAGTCTTCCTTCCTTTTACATCCATCTGAGCCCACTGGCTCCACAGTCTTTGTTATCTTCCTTACTCTGCCAAGCCTGCCCGTCCCAGTATTTCTATGCATAAGGGATTAATAAGTAGTTCTTTGAGGCTTATTCATTGGATACTGAAAACTGGCATTATTAGATTTGGTGGAGATTTGAGAAGAACAATCACAGTAAGCCATAAAGGCTTGAGGTAAGGAGGGGACTTCCTAAAAGGAAAAGGCGGGTATGTGCTTTCACCTGATGATGCTGTGTCATCCCCCTGCGGGTTGCCTCCCCTCGTGTGGTCCTCCATCATATAGCCGCCCCCAGGGACAGGATCAGGTAGTGGCTGCCATCCCCTGGCCACATGGGGAGAGGCTACCTCTGGGAAAGGAGTGATGACATTGTCAGATTCATCACAATTCCAACCTTTCCTCTATCTTAATCCTCCTCAACGAATTGGCTGCTTTAGATACTGTTGATCAATCTAATCTCCTCAATAACTCATCCACTGTGTGCTTCCTCTCTCTTCCGCTCTTCTACTCTTCTTGCTGCGCATACTTTGGAATCCCGCTCCTCTGCAATTCGCAACATGGTCCACATCGATGTATTCAAAAGCAAATTGAAAGCTCACCTCCTCGTTTCTGAGGTATCCTCTTGACTCACCTCTCCAGCCTTACTACTTACACCTTCCCTCACCGCTAACTGGACTCTTCCCTTTCTTTTCCCCGCCACACTAGCATTTACTAGTTTGACGTGACAGATCATGCTTAGCCTACTAGACCGCCTACCAGCTGACACTTACTTGTCCTAGGTTTGTCCACTGCATTGTTCCTGGTATCTGTCCAATATACCCCTCCTCAAACCCGGTCAGCATGCCACTCAAACTGTCCCAGTTATTAGAGTCACTCACTCCTCGAAAAGAGCTTGTTTCCCTTTATATATGCAAATAAATCATGTGTAGTTGTTACTTTGCACAACCTTTATATGAAGAATATATTTGTACGGACATATTTTATGGGGCTTCCCTTACTTTATGTTGATCAAAGGTGTTCACTGTGCCTATAAGCCATCTTTCATCTTCTGAAGAGTTTTATTGACTGCTCAGTGTGAGACAAGCATAGTATCAAGAGAGACACAAACTCAAAATCTTTATTTACTTAAGTTTCCTGGGTTGCTGTAATGCCTAACTGGCCCTAACACTAAAGGGATGGTTCCCTTAACTGATGTTTCTAAGGGCCGTCGAAGTGTGAAAGTCCAAAATAAAAATCTGTCTGTGTCTAAACCTATGCTTGCCCTCACTCTTTGACAAAATGTTTTAGGAAATCTCTTAAGAGAAAGTTATAGTGGCTCAACAGAAAATAGGAAACCAAGGTCGGTTTCAGGTGGTCTCACAAGGTGTAGGCTGATTGTTTTCACAAAAATGGGTTCAATCAAAACAAGACTGTTCATAAGACCTTCTCCGCAGTTCTTGCATTAGTCTCTAACACTTTCAATGTCATAAGTTCTTTGGAATTCCCTTCCCCAAGCTTTAACTCTTCCAAGTTTAAAACATAACCAAAATGTAATATAGATAGTTTCTCTTCAAGTTTCTCTGGGTTCCCTTCCCCAAGTTTTAACTCCTTCAGCGTCAATGAACAATACATGTTCAATTTTGTGAGGCCTCTCGGGGTTCCCTTCCCCAAGCTTAGGCCCCTTTCAGTTTCAAAAACGAGTTTAATTTGTCAGGATGTACCTTTCCTGTTATATACAGTTCTTTCACAAATACTTCACTTGTGAGGTACAATCAGACTTTCAAAACTGCCAGGTTCTTTCCTCTTCCTAGGCGTGACCACTCTAATCTGTAACCCCTCTCTTTATTCCTTGTTCATGCTTTTTAACCTTTCACCTTCAGGTGCCACTGCACCCCTTCTTGTTCTTGGTTTCCCTTTCTTCCTCCTTGTGCACACATGCACCTTCCTTGCTTTCCTTTGCACACTTGCACCTTCCTTGCTTTCTTGTGCCCACTTGCACGTTCTTTGCTTTCTTGTGCACGCTTGTACCTTCTTTGATTTCTTGTGCACACTTACACCTTCTTAATGTCTTTTCTTTCCGTCTGCTCCGAGCCCAGAAGAAATCTTTAACATTTGTAATGCAGTAGTAAAAACAACTTCATCTAGAAAATGCTTCCTTCTTAACTTGATTGTGAAAACTTCTTCAAACAAAGATTCTTGTCTAATGTTCAACAGGGAATGTTGCTGTTGCTGCTAATTAATTGTATTTCTTTTTTCAGTATTTAGCCCTCACTGCATTTATTTAGAAACATGAATGCTCAATATGATTCCTTAGGATGTCCTTTTAAAAGCGAACAGCAGAATGTGCTGGGTAGTTTCCATCTAAAGCTTAAACACAAATGCCTATTTATTCAAACACTAAAACCAAGTTTCTTATTAGGGAAGTTTATGAAGAAACCCTTTTGAATTACTGGACCAAGCACTATCTCCTGTATTTGATGCCAAAATAGTCTCAGAGCCAAAACGTAAAAAAAAAGGATTTCTTATTACTACAGTCGCTGCGCCTGGAACGCTGAACACGCCTCTCACCTTCTATGCGGGAACTGCTGCTAAGTGCGCACCTCTCACCTCTGATGCGGAAACCGCTTTGACAACCTCCTTCCTCTCACTGATGCAAGGCCTGAAGAAGAAAACTCACCGACACTGCTTCCAGTCTGCTATCTAGCACAACGGATGACATCTGAATCCCGAGTTCCGTTGGACATTAAAACTTGGATTCCGTCGTCGCACTATGCAGAAAAAAATTAAAACCAGAAAAAGTCACTTACGTTAATAACTTAACTGCGCTAACTGCGTAGTGCTACAGATTCTAGCTGCTACTAACGTTAAGTGCACATGCACAGTAATACTGCTAAAGCTTCACTCTAGAGAGTCCGGAAATCCTACACTAGACTAATTCAGTTAACTAATTACACTCCCGTAACAGCCTATAAATTATTTAAACTAATGCTTTAACAATCGGAAATTGTTCTTTATATATTTTCTTTCAGAGAGTCTTTAAATACACTTAGCTTCATGAAAAGTGTTCAATGCAAATCTTCTTTCTTCTTCCAATCGAAATGTTGTTCTTCTAAAGATTTTACAACCTGTTCTACTTTTTTGATCATGTAAAAATGCCCTAAAATAGGAGTTCGAACAGGACCTATGCCATGGACAGATCAAAATGAAAGGAAGTTTAGAATGTTTGAGCTTAATTGTCAGCTCTCATCCAATCAGGAATCTGGTTCCTTGACACCATCTTGACTTGGGAAGACTCCAGCACTCTGAATGGGACAAGTCAAGGCCTAGCCAGCGTAGAAAGATTACATTACATATGATACATTTTCTAAAGTATGCAAAGAAACATGTATGATGTGTGCCAGGAAACAGGGAAACCTGACAGCAGTCAACCGCACGCTCCCGAGGTTCTCTCTCACTGACATGAAATTCACCGGGCAGCGGTGTGTTGATGAGCGGTCCCTCTGGATACACTGGGTTGAGGTCAGGGTCTCACCATCTGCCCCTCAGATACCCTTGGAATAGGCATGTTAGGGAGAATTTTCAGTTTAGTGCTAAATTCCTCCCACCTTAGAGAACCCCAGCTCTTTTGCTGAACTTTGGGACTTTGTACTTTTAATTCTATGTGTTTTCTGTGTTTCTTTTGGTTATGGAGTCTGACAAACTCCATAGGCATCATCTTTTTACATTGTGACACATAGCACCTTCAGTGCAGTGCCACAGGGAAGTCTTTCAGATTTTCCAAAGGTTTAAATACCTTCTCTTGGATAAACTACTGTTTCCAAGAGCAGTGAAGTGAAATTGACTTTACTTACATTTGTAACTTTCTAGACCAAGCACACACTATCTTACAATAGGGTGCTGGAGGGGTTACTTAGTATCCCCTTTGTCTAGTTTCTCATGTAACAATGTTATGTTACCCTTTCTACAATTAATGGCTGGTGGCAGTGGTTTACTTTTTACTACCGTTGTGTGTTTTTACCGCGGGCTGCGTTCGCAGATGCAGTAGAGCACCCATAGGTGCCCATTTAGTCAAAATAGACCTGGTCTTCTTTTTTCGCCATTTCTTGTTGGAAAGGTCCTTCTTGAACTTTACTCTGCACGCCGAACCAGGTTTGGTCCCTTTGTTCATTTTGTCTTTGGCGGGATACACGAGTGAAGCCCGCCTCTGGCTCCAGTATGTCTGCCAGGGTCAGGAAGTGAGGGAGGTGGCCAAAACTCTGTGTGTAATCCCCTTGGTTACAGGAATGCACCCAAATGTGATTGGCCGGCTGGCTGTCGGGCAAGGACAGCCACCCTGCTGTGTTATTGACAGCTAGGCTGGAATGACTGGGAGAAACCTGCATGAAAGGCGAGGCTTTTTGTCTTGGAAGGCAGTGTTGATGACTGGACAAGGAATCCGAAGAAGAACTTGGAAGAGACACCTGCTGCAACTCCTGGAATGTTGGTTTTCCCGGTGAAGCCCTGCTGCTGTGCTGAAGCTCTGAATTCGCCTCGACTAGAGAAGCCCTGCAAAGACGACTTCTCCCTTTGAGTTGGTGGGACCAATCAACTCCAAAGTAAGGCCGTCTGGACACCCTCTCAGAGCTGGCTGTACTTCCACTGCTGCTGGAACCAAAGTGCCAGGGAGAGGAACACCAGATTGTGTGCGTTGCTTTTAAGTCGGACCCGAGCGCCTGGAAGATTCTCCGGACTTCCCTGAAGTAGGGCTGACCAAGCCTGAGCCACCTCAACAGAGTGCTGGACCCCATATGCGAGGAAAGTCCAGAGTGGTATCCGAGAAACACAGTGTTGCTATTTGCTGTCAGACGCAAGGAGCTGAAACACTGAAGACCCGCTGAATTGAAGTTTGGCCTTTGCTGACGCTGTCCTTCCCATTGCACAGCAGGAGTCCCCAGACGTCCTCCCTCTTGTCCCCACGACTGAGGTTCATGAACAACAAGATATGCAGAGCTGTACAGGAACAGAAGCCAGCTGGAACCATTTCTTCTAACCAGAGGTACTGTAAAGTCTAAGAGAACGTACCTCTTGTTGTGTAGCCTTACTTGCTCTCAGTTGAGACCTGCCTTGGCTACCTTGCAGAGTTGCTATAGCTTTGCCCCTCACAAGCCTCCAAGCTTGTGGCCCTTCAAGTGTTCTATTTTCTACAACATTTCTAAAAACATTGTGCAAGGCTTTTTACCTACCTGCAAAGAAGATCTTCAGCTCCCCTAGATATTGTTCAATTAACATTTGCTGTCCTGGCTCCCTGAAAGACTCTTCGTACCTTTGACTCTGTGCTTTATCTTTTTCACAGGAAAGGATTAAACTTATTTGACATAGGAAGGTTTCTAAAAGTACTTACCTGTTTGTGAATTATTTGTTACCCTTGTTTTATTCCTCTCTTCTATCTTTTACACCAAACTCAGTATTGCTCTATAGGTACCAGTGATAAATCAATGGTCCACAGTGTCCTAGCTATTTAAGTCACCTGAGGGTGTAGGAAGTGTCTGTGTGCCATCCCCAATGGGTATCATCAGATTTAGAGAAACTAAAAGTGTGTTTTGAAGTGTTTTTTTAATTGTTACATATATTGCTCCCTTCTGAAGAAGGCTTATACAACTGACTGTGAAATAAATTAATAATTGTTTTATCAAGAAACCTTGAGTGTAAGTTTTTATTTGAATAACTTACTGTGAAAATCTGTGTCACAACATTACTGCTCACATTGACCCCTCTTGAGATAAGCTTGGCTCCTCAGCCACACTACCAACCTGTGTAGTTCAGACTTATACAAAAGGTTGGGTCCCTATTGCCAGGAGGTCATGGTTATTGTAGTGCACCCAAAGGGTACTGCATACAATCTTGCCTAACACGGCACAAGGGAACAAGCACTTTTCTGACCGCCAACATCAGGATGCAGGGGGCCTCACTCCGGCTCCCTGGAGACACGGCTCCCTAGCCAGGCTGCAGTCCCTTTCAAACATTGGGTATTGTCTTGGCATGCCGTTCTCCTCCAGGCATCATTCTAAATAAAGAGGGAAACCCCAAAGGTGTACACTCTTACCACTCCCAGGGGGAGTGTACACTACACCCTGTCGACTGGGGTACAAAAGGATATATATTTAAAAGGAACAGGGTCAGTTATCCAAACAGTTCTTCTCATCCCACATGACTTATCAAAAATACATTTTATTCAATCAATCATAAAACATTAAAAACTCAACATTTAAAAAAACATTTACAAAAACTTAATAGAAAAAGCAAATGACACAAAAGGACCTACTGAATCAATAATGATCACAGTTTTCTGAGTACCAAGATGGATCAGATTTGGATACCCCGGTGTAAACTCAATACAACCACTAAGGGTAAACTCTATTTTGTATATAGAAATTGTTTCAAAACACTTTCTATATACAAAATAGAGTTGGTACTCAGAAAACTGTGATTGAGTTGAGTTTTTAACATGTTTTCTGATTGATTGAATAAAATGTATTTTTGATAAGTCATGTGGGATGAGAAGAACTGTTGTTTGTAGAACTGACCCTGTTCCTTTTGTATATATGTTCTCCTCCAGGCTTCAGGTCTTGCTGCTCTCTGCTCCTTGGCCTCTCTGGTCCAGACAACACCCCCAGCTTGCTCATTCTTTGGAAAGAGACCACACCTTTTATAGTTGTGAAAATAGTAGCCAGGTGTGAGAAATAATTAGTAAATGCCTGACTCTATCAGTGGGACAGTTTGAGTTCTTTCAATAGCCAGTTTCCCTATGTTGTTCCTATAGGAAATCTTCACTACTCCCGGTTGCCTCTTCCTTGTCCCAGTATCGGTTGGAAATGGGGAGGGAGAGATTAAATGGGTTTGGAAATAACCTATAAAAGCTGAGGGGGAGAGGGTTTTGAGGTGAAATGGGAAATGGGGGAATACCATGTCTCACCCTATGGTGTTCTCCCAATCCCCTGTGAACCTCCACTTAGGTGATCCTCCTTCACTTCTCTGCCACAAGGATCGGGATCCAAAAGCAATGGCTCTTGCCTAGACACCTGAATAGAGGATCCCAGGGGAGTAAGTGGAAGAACATAGTCAGGTTTCTCACATCAGCCATACTACCTTTTCAATAGTAGCAAGCACCTATACCAAGCTAGGTTGTCATTTCTAGTCCCTAGAAATAAGGCCTAAGAAAAATCTCCCTAACGCTCTGAATTAAACGACCACAGAGGGGGGATTCCAAAATGGCAGCCGTCACGAACGCACCATGACTGAGGCACTTCTGAACCCCGAGGCCCATTAGGGGGTAACCCCACCATAGATTGACCCCTCCCCAGGCAATCCGAAGAGTACTGGAGCGCTCGTGCCCCCGCTCAATTGAAAGGAAGAATTGTGCGGCATACCAAATTACCAGTGTGCCGCGCTAATGAACTAATGAAGGGGGATAGGAGCTGATATTGGCAGCCTCCCGGCAGCTGCTCACATATAAGTGCTGCAACGGGGTGCAAGAGCCCCAACGAGACCTGTGAAGGCCTGACTTTCCACCAACCGGTCCGGCCCCCCTCTGGGGCACAAAGCACCGGGGAAACCCGAGATAACAGTGAGGAGAAGCATAAGTCAACAATCACACGGCAACGGCCGGGTAGAGAAAGGCAAGCATTAAAGGAGGGAACGCGGATTAGCTGAGAACAGAAGATCCCGCAGAGGGCCCATTGCCTGAATGACCCCCCGCCAGTCAGTGCAGCAGGAACCTGAGCGGCCCCCGCATCTATACAAGGCAGGGCACCCCAGGACACATTGCGCTCACCTGCAGCCCCAGGGGCCCCCAGACGGATCGA
Organism: Ambystoma mexicanum; assembly: GCF_040938575.1. Taxonomy (NCBI): domain Eukaryota; kingdom Metazoa; phylum Chordata; class Amphibia; order Caudata; family Ambystomatidae; genus Ambystoma; species Ambystoma mexicanum. The sequence continues at coordinate 1,283,412,680 of NC_090931.1, read as the reverse complement.
GGACAGTCGGACAAGAACCACACAGGCAGCTGTGTCTGTGCAGAACCCCCGGGGAGGCCCACGGAAGTACGGCCACCTCCCTGGCGTTCTTGAACCATGCCTCCCCACAGGCACAGAGGGCCTGGGAGATCCAGAGCAACATCAAGCTAATCCACAGTGTTCGCTCCCCCACCAGGCCCTCCCATGGGGAGCAATGTCAAAATCCAGGGGAAAAGACCCCCAGACCACAAAAGGCTCTTAGAAAGCCCAGGAGGGTGGAAATCAGAGGATGTGGGGGCGAGGATCGGCCTCCCCTCCACCAGTGGGGGCTGGGCAAGAACAGTCAGACAGCGAGAACCCTCTGCAACCCGAAACGCAAGACCAAACAGTTACCCACATGGTCCTGAGGCAATTTTTCACGGAATTCGGTGACAAGATCGCCAACACTGTCCAAGTGCAAATGGACAAAGTGAGGATGGACCTGGCAGCTGCCTTGCAGGAAATGAAAACAGATGTGAGTAAAATTGAGGAGAGGGTGGACACCAATGAGAGGGCACTCCATGAGCTGGCAGAAGATGCTAGGAAGTCGGAGGTGCTTTTGGAACAATTGGCGAACGCAATACACACCTCGAGCTACAAACGGAGGACCTAAAAAATCGGGCTAGGCAATCTAACATTCGAATAAAATCTTTGCCAGAAGAGGTGCATGACAAAAATCTAAAGTCTGACTGGACAGGGTGTACAGGGTGGGCTCATGTAAATCAGTCCCGGGGGCTCGTCCAAGGGACGTTCTAGCAGCCCTACACTATTATACCACTAAAGAGAAGATCCTAGCCGCTGCAAAGAACGCAAAACAAATATCTTATAAATTATAAGTTACTCACCGTAGTGACTAACGTACTCTTATTCCATAGTCCCCTTACCTCCATACTGTATGGGTGTCCCTTCCAAGGAACAGGAGAAGGAACCTTTTTCACCAGAAAAAAACCTTCTTCCCCTTTAAATTTAGATATGCGTGGGGTTGCGGCCCACGGAGCATGCACAGCCCCGACTCCGCCCTCCGGCGCCACACCTTAGTCCCCATTGACGCGTCGACAATAGGTTTAACATTGCCTAATGACACCAGTATTATAAGGGGGGAGGTTGGTGGGACGTGTGGAGGAAAGGGGACTATGGACTATGGACTAAGAGTATGTTAGTCACTACAGTGAGTAACATATAATTACTCTCACGTCCCGTCCCCTTCACTCCACTGTATGGGCGATTACAACTGATTGTAGCCCCAGGGTGGAGAGGAGACCCTCCTTAAGCAAATAGGTTCCTGAGAATCGCCTGTCCGAAAGCCGCATCAGATCTAGAGCTGGCATCCAAACAGTAATGCTTGCAGAAAGCCGAGGGAGAGGCCCAAGTGGCCGCCCTGCTTATGACTTGCCAAGGGACATGGCGCTGAAATGCGATGGCCGTTGCCTTGGACCTGACTGTGTGGACATGCATGTTGGCAGGAAGCAGCTTGTGCTGGCCCTTGTATGCTTCCTTGATGGCAGAGACCGTCCAGCGGGATATGGAAGCCTTATAGGCCTGATAGCCAGGTCTTGAGCCTCTGAAAGTGCCAAACAGGGCGTCCGATTTGCGGAAGCCCTTGGTCCTGTCCAAGTAGAATTTCAGGACACGCCCGACATCCAGGCAGTGCAGCACTCTTTGTGCTTCGTCCTTGGGACAAGGAGAAAACGTAGGAAGTACTATTTCCTCGTTCAAGTAGAAAGCAGACAGGACCTTGGGCAGAAATGCCGGGTGTGTCCGCAGGACTACTTTGCCCTTGAGAAAGGTAGTATATGGTTCCGAGGAGACCAGCGCCTGGATTTCGCTGACTCTACGAGCCGAGGCCGACAAGTAAGGCCGTCTTGATGGTGACCAGCCTGATGTCCACAGACGCCACAGGCTCGAACGGTTTATGCGTCAGAGCACCCAAGACTATGTTAAGGTCCCACACAGGGTGCGGTCTCTGGGCGGGCGGGTAGAGCCTCGCGAGTCCCGTCAGGTGTTTCTTGACGATAGTGTTGGAGGAGGAGAAGATGCTTTCCTCCGAGTTCCTGTAAGCCCCAATGGCTGCGAGGTATGTGCGGCAGGTGTTTACCTGCACCCTTGAGTGGACGAGGTGTGCTGAGAAAGAGAGCACATCATCCAAGGTGCAAGCCAGGGGGTTGATTCCGTTGGAGTCTGCCCAGTGGCAGAATCTAGTCCATTTGCTTTTGTACTGGGCCCTGGTAGCCTTGCTCCTGGTGCCCTGTATGATTTCCAGATTGGCCTGTGAGAGGCTGAAGTGCAGCAGCATTACCTCTGTGAGAGCTAGTTTCCCTGGTGCAGGGTGGATGACTCTGCCCCCCTGCTGCGCCAGAAGATGTGCTGGGCCCATCGGGATGTGAATCGGGGGCACTTCTGAGAGACTGAGCAGCTCCGAAAACCATGGCCTGGCCGGCCACCATGGAGCTATTAGAATAATGCAGAGTTGGCGAGACTCCTTGATTTTGCAAATTACCCTGTGAATCAGGGGCGTGGGTGGAAAGGCGTAGGCCTTCATACCGGTCCACTAGAGGTGAAATGCGTCGCCCAGAGAGCCGGGGGCCCTGACCTTGCCAGGATGCGAACTGGGGACACTTCTTGTTGTGCCAGGTGGCAAATAGATCCACCTGGGGGTGACCCCACCTGTTGAAGATCTCCTGAATAACGAGGTTGTTTAGCTGCCACTCGTAATTGTCCGCTCCCAGCCTCCTGAGCTTGTCCGCTTCCAGGTTGGATTCCCCCGGGAGTTGGACTGCCGTGAGGAAAATGTCATTTTCCAAGGACCACTCCCACATGTTGATCGCCAGTCTGCACAGAGGAGGGGATCTGGTGCCTCCCTGCTTGTTGATGTAGTACATGCTTGTTAGGGAGAATTCTCTCTTTAGGCTGAATTTCCTAACCTAGTGAGTCCCCCAGCAGCTTTGCTGGATTTCTGGAGTTTGTTTTTTTTCTCCTGCCAAGAGTGAGACTCTTTTTCTCCCACTCTTGGACATGATTCATGGTATTCCTTTGACTGGTAATGTGTTTTATGGGCTATCGGGTCCTTTACTCCATAGGGTCTCATGTGTTTTTCCTATGTGTGTTACACAGCACCCTCCGTGCAGTAACACAGGGGTGTCTTAGTGACACCCCACCATAGACCCCATACCCTGGGACTGACTACTGTCTCCCAGGGCATGTAAAGTCACCATTGGCTTTACTAGTCCCAAATTATTAACAGAAACCAGTACAAACCATCAATTCGATTGCCCCGGGGTCTGTTAGTCGAGGGGGCACGTCTCCGTCCCCCCTGATCGAGTTTTGGCTGGTGGCAGTGGAAACTACTTTTTATATTCGACCGCAAATATTTTCCTATGGGATTTTCCCATTGTTCGAGGCTACCAACTTTAATTATTTAATTCTCATAGCCTCGAACATACCGCCGGTTTATTTAATTAATATTAATTCTCCGGTTGGTATTTTTTGCCAAGACTCGATTCTAAAATGGTGTTTGTGTTCTCTTCTGTGACTCCAACCCAAGTCGACCCCTTTGTTCCACTTTTTGGCGGCCTTCTCCACAGAAGCCTCCAAAAGTGGTGCCACTCTGTCTGGGTACCACAGGGGGTGTGGGAGGGGGTTTAGGCACCCTGGACCGAGTTACCTTGGTAACTCAGGTCGCACTCTTGTGTGATTGGTCCAGGTGTGCATCAGGAGAGGCTTCTTCCCTTGACTGGTGGGCACAACCAGTTTCCCTTTCGTTCTTCGCACCCCAGCCCGGTTTGTGGTCGAACTGCCCGTGCAAAGCACCCCGGCGGCGGGATAGCCACTCACCACTGAACCGCGAATCACCGGACCGCTCCTTGTACCTGAGAAACTCTGCGGCTGATTTCTTCCCTGGCAGTGCAACGGACTCCTGTCTTCCTCCATGACGAGATCCTCTCTTCCCCCCGACAAAGCACCGACTTGCACCCGCTGCCAAGAACAACTGCCCCCGCTGGAGCGTTCTCACCCCTTTAAGGTACTGTGTCCGCCAGGCCTCCCTTTCTAAAGATTGCTACAAGGTAATAATAAACCCTTAACCTTCTGGACTGGGCTGGCCGCCTTGACCCTCTAACTGGTCCCTTTCTTTGGTCCAACTCCTTTTTGAACCGCTACAAGACTTTTGTGCACTGCAACCGTGTGATCTTGGACACATTTCGTTTGGATCCCCTGAAGTGGATCGGGCCGCTTGAACTCTAACTTCACGGTTTTACTTTGCCTTCCTCTCTTGTTATGTTCTGATAAAAGTGTTGGGATCTGTTTCAATCTGTTCTCTGCTCTTCTCTCCCTTTTTTTAAAACAAACTATTGGAGTGCCATCTATGTTAAGCGCTCACCGCTGTCTGAAAATAAGTGGGGCTTTACTTAAGACTTGTCTAGTATTCGTTTAAGGGAGTGTATATCTTTTAGTGACCGTGTTTTTAAACTGCCTATTATTAGTGCCTGTGTGTTTTTCTAGATGTGGTTTTAAATAAATAATTATATCTCTTTTACACCAAGCTCTGGTCAGTGTTTACTTGTTCTACTGTGTTCTCTTGACCTATTGTGAATACTCTGTATACTGCCTAACTCTTCTTGAGGGGAGTCTGACTGCTCAGCCACAGCTACCAAGTGAATCTGTGTGGTACAGACTGCTACCAAGTGGGTTTACTGCCAAACACCTGTAGTCTTAAATCTTTTGCAGGGGTCTCAGAGGGAACTGCACAGGTTTCTGCCTAACAATGCTGGTCGAGTTGTCCGTCTGGATGCGGACAACCTTGCCCCTGAGAAGTGGTAGGAATGCCTGAGCACCAGCCAGATGGCGTTCAGCTCTAGCCAATTGATTTGGTACTCATGCTCCAGACAAGTCCAGGTGCCGTGGACAGAGAGATCGTCCAGGGTGGCTCCCCAGCCCTCGAGAGAGGAATCTCTGGTGACGGTGGCCTGCGGAGTGGGCGTTCGAAAGGGCTTGCCCATCCGTAGGTTGCAGTCTCTGGACCACCAAGTTAGGTCCGGATGGAGAGATGGAGGAACATTGATCATCTCAGATTGAAAGCCCCGCGCCTAGGTCCATGAGGCAGCGAATTGCAGCTGAATCCTCCTCCTCCTCCTTAGTCTTGTGTGCGGGACGGCTAATAGGACCGCTGCCATTAGACCCAGGGGATGTTGGTACCACCATGCTGAGGTCACCTCTCTCTTGAGGAAGTGGGTGGTAGCCCTCTATATAGCTGAGATGTTGTCCTTCCGAAGGAAATACCTTCTGGGAGCAGGTGTCCCAGATGAGGCCCAAAAATGTCAGAGTCTGTGTGGGTTGCAGCTGCGACTTCTTGAGATTGAGCGAAAAGCCCAGAACGTGCAGAGTGTTCATAAGGACATGGGAAGAGTGGTGAATCGCTTCTAGAGATGAAGCCCTGACGAGCCAGTCATCCAGATATGGGCAGATGTGGAGGCCCTGTGCTCTGAGGAGGGCCGACACCGCATTCATGAGCCTGGTGAAGACCCTGGGGGCCGAGTTGGGGCCAAACGGAAGGACCTTGTACTGAAAATGGTAGCCCATGATCCTGAACCGAAGGAAAGAACGATGGGGCTGCCAAATCGAGATGTGTAGGTACACGTCCTTCGGGTCCAGGGAGCACATCCAGTCTCCCCTGTCCAATGTCTCCGCTATAAAAGCTGACGTAACCATCTTGAATTTATGCAGGGGTAAGGAGATGTTGAGGGTGGAAAGGTCCAGCAAAACTCTCAGGCCCGCCTGGTTCGTCTTCTGAATGGCGAACATCCTGGAGTAAAAGCCAAAGCCTCGCTGAGAGGCTGGCACTTCCTCCACTACCTGGCTTTCTACGAGCGACCGGATCTCCACCAAAAGAGTTGCTGTCCCAACCTGTGGGAGTGGACTGGAGGGGAGGAGGGAGGAGATGCTGGGATAGGGAGGTGGTACCCCGTGGATACTACAGAGAGGATACAGGAGTCCGCGAAATTCTGGCGCCAGCAATTTGCATGGAGAGCAAGCCTGCCCCCCACCGGAGACACGTTGACCTGAAGGGGCGTGTCATGCCTTCTTTCCCTCAGAGGCTGTCGTGGAGGAGGGGGACTGGAAAAAGGCCTTTATACTCCCCTCTTTTGTTGCTAGCGCCGGCTCTGAGACGGCGAGCGGTCCAGCTGCCTGGATCTACGCTCCTGGAAGCCTCGGAAACCTCCGTACGTATGCCCCCTCTCGTAGCGCTGCTGAGATTGGAAATACGATTTGGGCGGGGTCTTTGTCCAGATGGATAAAGACTTTGCCATTTGTGAGCTGTTTTTCTTTTTGTCCAGCTCTTCGTCCGTGGTGGAGTTGAAATGCCCTCCTCCCCTTAAACGGTAGATCTAATATGCGTTCCTGGACATCCGGGTTGAACTTTGTTGCCCGGAGCCAGTCTGTCCTTCTCATGTCCGTGGCGATACAGATGGCACGGGCAGAGGTGTCAATATGGGCCACGGTGGATTCCATGAGATCATGCGCCACAAGCTTGGCCTCGGCTAGCCCCGCCTTAAAGCGTGATTTGCTCTGGGTCGGGAGTTCCGGAAGGAAGTCTGCAATTTCCCGCCATAATCTTTGGTTGGCGGCAGCCAGCATGGCATCTGTGTTGGCCTGACGAAGATGTAAGGATGCGTTGGAATAGAGTTTCTTGCCGCATGCCTCCAAGATCTTCTCCTCTTTGCCTAGCAGCACCGCAGAGGAGGAGGCTGAGGACGACTGAGGCTTGGGGTATAGTGATGCCGCAGCGATCACCGAGGAGTGTGGCTGAGGATGGCCCGAGAGCAAGAGTGTATCCACCTCCATCTGCCTGTTGGCGTCCAGACGTCAATTGACCGGCTGGGCTGAGTGGGGTTTGAGCCAGCCCTTCTTTGCCAAGTAGACTACATTGGTCTGCAGAGCAATCCCCGATTTGGTTTGAGGGGCATCATGTGAGGACTTCCGCCAGAACCCCCTCTGCTGGCTGCTCAACTTCGGGTTGGGGTAGGCCCAGATACTCAGCCAGCCCAGCAAGACATTCGTGGAAGGCCCTGGATGAGGATGGTGCGTCCGGATCCTAGGAGTAGTTGGCACTGAAGGCTGGGGTACAGGGACCGCGGCCGCAGGCTGAGGAGGCGGCGGAGGCTGGTACGGAGCTACCTGAGGAATCGGCTGGGGAGCCGGAGGAGGCGGCTGCGCCGGGGCCTGGGGCGCCCGCAGAGGCGTCTATGGCACCACTAGCATTACGGGAGGACTTCCCTTATGGCGTCTTTGAGGATACCCCCCATTTGAGGTGACCTCATGAGGCCGAGGGACCTCTCAAAGAAGACCTCTTCACTGACCGAGGAGGTGGCAGGGGGTGCTGACGGGGTAGCAGGGAGCTGCTGTAGCCGCTGCCTACCCTGCCCATATGGACGCAAAGGAAAGCTACCCTGTGCAAAAGAGGGGTAGGCTGTAGGTCACGTACCTGGTTGAGGCCAGTCCCACCTTGACACTCGTTCTTTGCTGAATTCCTGGAATGGTGTAGGACGAGTGCCTCTGTCTGGTGCGTTGGCCATTTTGTCGAGCTGCCTGCCACTTGCCTGTGACGTGTTGCTCAGCCCACTCGTAGAGCTGCGTTTAGGCGCCCCCTCAGGCATATTGCCGGTATTAGGGCATATCCCCTTGGCCATGGTGCCGGTATAAGGGCGGAGTCCCTCGGGTGAAGACCCGGTAAAAGAACCTTCTGGTGCCTCAACACTGTCACCGGGAGGATCCGAGGATACCTCTGCCCGGAGGCCGGTAGCTGCAGCAGCCTCAGTGCACTTGCTGGTAGAAGGACCTGACCGGTCCCTCCCGTGCAGGAGAGTCCCTGGGAAGGAGTCTCCCTTGCGGGGTGCAATGGAGAATATCGGCCCTACCTTGGGCTTGGTTCGATGTTTCATGAAGTTCTTGAGGTCCTCTGGAGGCGACTTCTGGAAAAGCTCCCTCCACCTAGCTAGTCTGTTCTTCAGCGCTTTAGAGGACAGCGAGCCACACGGTGAACAAGCTTGCCAACAATGGTCTGGGCCAAGGCAACGTAGGCAGAGGGCGTGGGGGTCTGAAGTTGGGAAGAGCCCGTTGCAGGCTGGACACCTGCTGAACCCTGTAGAAGTCGAAATGCGCCGGGGAGGAGCGTGACACCTGAGGACTGAGTATCTGAATGACAAAAAGACAAAAAAAAGAAGACAAAGAGAAGAAGTATCCGTGCGTGGAATTAGATGGCCGAACCCAAACCCAGGAGTGCTGGTGAATTCGGCCCGTTCCCGTCGATGCGGACATGGGGACTGAGGTGTGGCGCCGGAGGGCGGAGTCAGGCCAGCGCATGTTGCCTGGGCCACACCCCCGTGTGCCTCTAAATTTAAAGGGAAGAAGGTTTTTTCTGGTTAAAAAGGTTCCGTCTCCCGTCCCTTAGACGGGACGCCCAGACAGTATGGAGGAAAGGGGACGGGACGTAAGAGTATGGAGCAGATATCTCCCTGTTCCAAGACATATCCCCAGTAACGCTGGCAAAGAGTAAAAAGATGGCCCCAATTACTGGAGCCTTCCAAGACACGGACATCCGCTATAGATGGACCTTCCCGTTTGGGATGGTATTCGAGTGGCAAGGAAAACAGCGACGGATTGGCGCGTTGGAGGAGGGAGCAAAACTCCTGGGCCTAGAGTAAGAGCAACAAGCCATGAGTGCACCCACCACAAGTGGCCAAAGCAGACCAAGAAGCTGGGAATGGTCAACGGTCTGTTCAAAAAGAAACAAGAAGGGGGGATACCAACCCCAACTAAAAGACCTAGCACTAGGTGGGCCGAGAAAGCCAGCCCGCATCCTGGTGGAAGGGTTGCCGGGGAATAAACCTAAGGTGGGACGAGAGATAAGCTTTAACAGACTATGCCTGGGGAGGGCGACTAAAGGTAGCCATGACATAGGTCTCGGGGGATGGGAGGGGGTGGGGTGGAATCAACAAAGGGTTTTAGGGTACCCTGCACACGATCCTGGCTTTCATCGGTAGGCCACCTCTGCGGACCGTGTCCGCAGTTAGAGTAGCACAGGGGGCCTACACCACGGAAGGGAGGTGGGAAGGGGAGGGGAAGAGGGGCAACGAGGGGGAAGGGGATACACGAGGGGATCAAAGCAGCGGCACTCAAATAAACCACCCACAAGTTATGTACCACCCCACAAGGGGGCGGGCATCAGCACACAACGATCCCCCGCAAAACAAATACATTCCAATGCATGATGCTTAATATCTGGGATTTAAACACCCCAGCCAAAAGACGGAAACTGGAAGATCTCCTCTCTAAACACAAGTCGGACTTAGTCGCTCTCCAGGAGACCCACATCAGGATACAGGATTAACATAAGCTAAAGCTAGGGCAATAGCCCAAGATCTGGCAGGCAAATGCAGGGGGAAGAGGGCAGGAGTACTCAATGCATTAAAACGAGACACTCGAGTGTCTATTCTGAAGTCTCAGGCCGACATGGCAGGCCGATACTTGTTTCTTCTGTTAAAATGCGGCCCGCTCACTCTCACAGTGGCCTCAATCTACGCCCCGAACGTAGGCCAAGCTGGGTTCCTGAAAAATTATCATATCTAAACTCGAACACTTCGGCAGGGGGGACATAATTCTCCTAGGGGATATGAGCATTGCCTGGGACCCAATCAGGGATAGGAGTTCAGTGACAAAGTACACCCAACCTCCAGCATTGCGGACCTTTAATGCCCGGTTCCAGAGGCTAACCCTCAGGGATATCTGGACCTCCCTACGAGGTGAAGAAATCATATATGCCCACTACTCAAATGTGCAGTCGCCCCAGTCGCGCTCTGAAACACTTGTGTACGAGCGCGATAGAAATGAAATATCAATATCAATACACAAATCATTCTCTACAATTTATTACGTTTGGACCTCAGCCATGCTCATGGAGAGGATTGAAACAATAGACACCCGCACTATAACTATCTCTGACCATGCCACGATTACCTTCGCCCTCCATGTACCCGTACAGAGATCCAGACTATGGAATTGGTCCTTTCCGAAGGCCTTACTTCTGGATCAAGCCACCTATGAATCTCTAGAAGGCAAAATTAGTGCATTTAAAAAAAATAATTCAGGGGTGAACACCCCAGAGGGTGTGGTGGGGAATGTGTTTAAGGCAACAAGGAGGGGGGAACTTATCATGGCAGAAGCACACAGGACAAGGCTTAAGAGGAAACTAGAAGCGGAGCTGGAGGCAGAGGTACAGCATATCATGCACAGAATGGAGACAGACTCCTACCCAGAATTGTATAGGCAGGACAGATGCGCTAAGGAGGAACTTGACCTCCTCCACACGAAACTAGCGAAAGAAGCCTGCTATAGCTAAAACAAAGGTACTATATTAAGGCCAACAAGGCAGACAAACTTTTGGCGAGACAGCTTAAGCAAAAAAACTCTGCCCAAACTATTCAAGAAATCGAAGTAACACCTGGCAACAGGGTTACTGCCACAGAACACATACCGCACAGTTTCATGCCTACTACACCACTTCTCTATGCGTCGGATCACCCCGAACAGAGCCTGCAGCAGGAGTATATCAAGGCCACACCCTTGCAGACCCTGTCGACCTAAGACAGAGATGCTATAGAGGGTGAAATCACACGAGAGGAAGTCCTTCTGGCAATAGCGAATCTCCCGCCGAATAAAGCGCCGGGCCTGGATGGGTTCCCTGTTTCATTCTACAAGCGGTTCAGGGCAACTCTGGCCCAAGACTAGTATTTCTGTTTAACTCCTTTGCATTCACAAGCAGAATTACCGACTCCATGGAAGAGGCTATGATAGTTCTCTTCCTCAAACCAGGGAAGGACCCCACCAGCTGCAGATCGTGTCACTGATTGCACTCATCAACACGGAGGCGAAGATCTACAATAAGATCCTGACGAACAGAGTAGCGCAGCTGATGCCAACACTGATCCACCTGGATCAGACTGGGTTTATGAAGAGCCGACAAACACACGACAATCTCAGGAGAATTTGTCACATACTAGAAAAAAATGCGAAGAAAGGGGATCCCGCAGTGTTGGTCTCGGAGAAAGCCTTCTACCGCGTCAAATGGTCCTTTCTCTTTGACACACTCCACAGTATGGGGTTCGGCCCCAAATTCAAAGCTATGGTACAGGCAAGCTGCGGTCACCCCACCCCACGGCACGGCTGTTGGTGAACGCCAGCTTTCTAACCCTGTCCAGCTTCAGAGGGGAACAAAGCAGGGCTGCCCCCTCTCACCCCTGCTCTACGTGTTGCACCTAGAGCCACTCCTTGCGAGACTCTGTAACGTAGACGCGATCAGAGGCACTTCCTTCGGGGGGAGGACCAAAAGCTGATGGCGTACATGGATGACATGTTGCTTACACTCACTCTGCTGAGCTCCTCCCTCCCGGTGGCACTGCAGGTGCTAGAGAGTTTTGGCAGGGTTGCAGGCCTAAAAATTAACATCATGAAGTCAGAAATACTGAATCTGTCGGTGGATCAGACGGAACTGACAGTTGCAAAGGCAGCAACACAACTTATGTGGGTCCACAATAGTATCTGTATCCTGGGGTGAGCATCACATGTACGATAGGGGGGTTGTATGAGGCTAACTTCCACCCCATGCTGGCCCAGATTCGAGAGCAGTTACAGACTTGGTCCCTGCCTTCGGTATCCTGGCTAGAGAGAATTAACGCTATCAATATGGTCATACTCCCAAGGACCCTGTACCTATTCCAGGCTCTCCCAATCCCCAGCCCGACCGCCTTTTTTAGGATACTAAATAAACTAATCTCCAAATACATTTGGGGGAATAAAACACCCAGGATTGCACTGAGAACCCTGATGCTCCCCCCAAACAGAGGAGGAGTGGACCTCCTGAATTTTCAAGAATATTACCGGGCGGCACAGTTTATGGTAATCAAGGACTGGTTTCAGGAAAATAGGGATAAGAGATGGGTGCAAATGGAGAGGGCAATAGTTGGACCTCACACGGGAGAGAAACTGTGGCTCCCTAGACCAGATAGACCCCGCAAACATCCATCATAGGGACATCACGAAAGTGGTAGAAGACACGTGGGATCAAGTGGTGCGCCTACACCAGATTATGATATTCCCCTCCCCGTTCACGCCACTCTTTCATAACCCACACTTAGACCCACATGCTTTTCTCCAGTGGAGGGTGGCGGGCTGTGTAAAACTCAAGGATATATTTCTAGTGAAGGAAGTGAAATTGTTTGTTATATGTAAAGACGAACTAGATCTACAGGAATCCCAACACTTTCTATACTACCAGGTCTGCCACTGGATCATGGCCCCCCAATCGTGCTGTGGCAACCAGGCCCCTTACACATTTTGAAAAATGTCTGATATCAAATCCAGGGGACAAACATTTAATCGTGCACATTTACAGGTTTCTTATAGACGCCCCTCTGCCTAAACAGCTGTTGTTCCAAACCAGATGGGAGAGCACACTAGAAAGCAAGATCCCAGAGGAGGGCTGGGCCACACTGTGGTCAGACATCCCTCACTGTACATCATCTATTCAGATTAGGGAATTCTGGCTGAAGTTTATATACCAATGGCACTACACCCCAGAGAGGCTGCACAGGTTGAACCCCAATGTTCCAAATAGCTGCTGGGGGGGTGGGTGCGGGCGGAGGGGGCTGGCTCCATATATGGCGCACCTGCCCAGTGCTACAGGCCTTTTGGGAGGAAGTCAATATGATCGTTCGAGACGTGTATGGCCTGGTATCAGATAGGCCGAATGGGGAAACCCTCCTGGGATTGGCGGACCCGGACATTAAAATGTGGCCAAAACATAAAATGAAAGCCTTTTATATCCTACACATGGAAGCATTGATGGTTCTTGCCTGCAAATGGAAATGTTCAGAACCCCCAGTACTAGCGGACTGGCTTTACAAACTTTGGAACTTTATAGCCCTGGAATGGGTCACCTATGCTTTACAGGGGAACCAAACCAAGTTCTCGTTGGAATGGGCCTCGATACTGGACATCCTGCAGGGGGACTTTCTGGAACAATACTGCCTGCACAAGCTGCGTCTCTTGGACATTTCATAACCTTCCTGATTTGTCACAGTGGGATGGATGGAACTTTGTGTGTGCGGGGGGCGTGGAGGGGGACAGGGGAGGAAGGGAAGAGGGGGGGAATGTTCATATTGTTGGCTGTTTATAGTATGTCAAATCAATAAACACACATTTGAAAAAAAGAAGAAAAAAAAAAGACCATAGAGGTTGCTGTAGGCATCCAGGGAGTGGAGAACAGACAGTCGTAGCTGTAGAACCACAGAGGTGCTGAGCCAGAGTCTAGAACAACAAGGCTAAAGGAAAGCCTATTCCAAATCTGACATCCCTTATGCTTTGTAGCGGACAAGAAGCCTCACAGCCCAGATGAGTTGAGGCTATTGAAAAAGCCTGACCTCCCTAATGTGCTGAGGTTGTGGAGAACCCTACATCCCTCATGTGTTGTGACTGTGAATACATTTAAGACCTCTGATGAGAAGCCTGACATGCCTGATTGGCACTGATGAGCATGGAATTACTATAAATGAAGGCTAACACAAACCTGAGATATCGGAGCAGCGATGGCTGACAAGAAACTGTGTAAATCAGATGAAGTAAGGCATGAGAGGACTGAGATCTTCAAAGAAGCAATGCCAGTGAAATGCCTGACCATCCTGATGACTCAAGGTTAGCAAAGTAACTTGGGTCTGACGATAAGGGACTGAGCGACCATGAGAAACCTTGTGGGACATTGACCAAGGATGACTGAATAAGTCCGGCGTAGGCTTGAGTACCCGAGCATATCTGCCAAGAAATGGGAGACTGGCTGAAACAAAGGAAATCTTGGATGTCAGAAAAAGTGAAGTACAAAAAAAGAGAAAGTGATATGAGACCCAACGGAGACAGATCTCTTGGACCCGGACAGAGAACACTAGAGAAAATGAGAGAGACATTATTACAATCAGCAATTCAGTTTACACGGACCAGAGAGATGTTGTGATGCCAATAAGAGGACTATTCCTACATATTTCCCGACAAAGAAACGTAAAAAAGGTGTTGAGTTGTACTTCTGTTAACGATTTATGTGTGACACAATTTAAAAAAAAAGGTGTGCTCTCCCTTTTGAAACCACAGATATTAAGTTGTCAAAAGGCCTGTGTGGCCTCCCCAAGGTTTGAAACTGAACTCACTGCAGGAGATTCCCCTTCTTACACTGCCAGTTCAAAGATTGAATGGCTGGCATTGTCATCACCTGCTTTCTGTCCCAGGAGTCTGTCTTCTGTGATTATTGATCCCGGTTACATTCTTGAAGCAGTTTCTTGTGGAGCCCAACATGAGTCACAATATAACAAGAACCACAATATAAATGCTTGGTACCAAGGAGCTTAGAAGAGATATCTGCCTGGCAGAGGGGTAAGGGTTTCCCTTCAAGAGAAGACATTTATTTCAAATGCAACAGTCTCTCCTCTGAGATAGACTTTTCCTTCATTTTTTAACACTGCTCCTAAAATACAGAAAGACTAGGAGCCTCATCACGAGTTGGGCGGTAGCCCTTAAATCCGTCTGTAACAGTATTAGCGCCACCAATAGCAGTCTGCTGGATCAAGAGTCCGCGCAAATACCACCAGACCCAAAATGTACCGGCGCTATTACAGCCAGCGCTATTAACAGCTGCCGCTATTACAGCCAGCGCTAATAGTGCCATTAACACAAAGCGCAATTATAGCCATATCACAAGTGCATGCGTGGCTGTATTAGTGCCGAAAACCGCGCTAATACAACTGAGAATTACTGCCAACCTCCAGCTGGAGGTAAATGAACCCAGTTGACAGGAATCAAGCCAGAGGTGAACACAATGCACACCAGATGGCTATATAAGACTATAAGACCCACCCAGTCCCCAAGCACTGTTTCCAACATCATGCCACCTTTATTTGCTGCAAGCTGGGACGGGCAGCTGCTCAGGCTGCACCTGGACCTTGAGATGTAGGATAACCAGGCCAGGGCAAAAGGAGTACGGCGTTGGGTGGTGGCTGGGGGGGAATGAGGAGGAGGAGGAGGAATAGAGCAGCCCCAGCAAGACGAGCACCCATCCTCAGGATCAGGCCATCATCCTGAGCTCTCAGTGACACCCAGTTGGTGACTGAGTACTGCCTGCAGAGGGAGACCATCACTGAGCTGCCGGGCACAATACATGAAGACATTGGGAGCAGGATTAACATCCCTACAGTCGTGCCCCCACAGGTGAAGCTGATGGCATTCCTGCAGTTCCTGGGTATGGGCACTTTCCAGCACTCCGTGTCCATGATGCATGGCATTGCACAGTCAACATTCAGCGCAGTCCTGGGCCAGGTGCTGGATGCCCTTCTGCCCACCACCCAGGCCCAGCCAGGTCAATGACATGAAGGCACGCTTTTATGCCACCGCACAACTGCCCAATGTGATAGCAGCCATCGACTGCACCCATGTCGCGTTGGTGGCGCCCCAGGCCCATGAGATCATATACAGGAACCGCAAGCACTACCACTCCATGAACGTGTAGATGACCTGTGGCCCTGACCTTATCATAACCCATTGCTGGGCCCGCTACACAGGATCCACCCACGACTCCATGGTCCTACGCAACAGCACACAGAGGTCAACGGACCTCGATAGTGGGTGAGTACACACCCTGCCATATATGCACGTTGAAGCACAAGAACAAAAAGGGCAGGGGGATTCCCACAGGAAGCATTGCATGTCAAGAGGAGGCACTGGTAGCACCTGTGCAGCCCCTGCACCATTGATGGCGGTCATCCAAGGGTGCAAGCACACGTTTGACACACCTGGGCACAAACATGGTGATGGACACACACCGCTGCCATCACAATGACCCATCAGACCACATGTACCACAATGCATCTTGAATGTGGCACCGTGCAGATCCACACAGCAACACCCAACAGCATGTTCACCCGTGCCACAGCCGTCCGCCCATGTGCCGTCAACCGGACATGCCACAGAACACCACAAAGTCACTGGGTGCATGTACAGGACAAGTAATTCATGGCATAATATACAAAGGATGCACACCCATCATACATACACATTGCATGGGCCGGATGCACACAAGATTGCTCATGGCTAACAATTTCCAAATGCATTGAGACTCCAGACCCAGGCATGAGACAAATGACTGATGTCCACATTCCACCCCATGCAGGTGACTCTGGATATCCGCAGTTGGAGTGGCTGATCACCCCTGTGCATGACTCACGTACCCCACATGAGACCGCATACAAAGCATGCCCACAGCCAGACCCGCGTATGCATTGAGCGCACCTTTCGACTCCTGAAGCACGATTCCTGTGACTAGCCCACGCTGGAGGGGCCCCAATATATGCCCCTGACAAAGTAGGGAAAATAGTCTTGGTGTGTGCTATGCTTCATAACCATTGCCTGAGGAGGAATGTGCGCCTGCCCCCGCGACACTGACAGGCCATACCCAGAGGAAGATGGGGATGACGACCATGTGGCAGGAGCCAGGGCAGACACCCACAGGGATGAAGTGAAGGAAGGGAAAGTAAAGTGGCCCGACAGGCATTAATAGACAATTACTTTTAATAGGTTGACCTGACCCAGTACACAACCAGCACAGTGCGAATAAAGAGCACAAGAACACAATCATGAATTTCCTTGCATGTTATTTGATCAACTGATTTTTATGTAACTTTTTAAAACTCCATTCCCCCTTCCCCCACCCAACCCCAACACCCCAGCACACAATCCCACCTCCCCCCAACCACCAAAACCCCAGCACACAAACCCCCTCCAACACGCCACCACACAATCCCACCAAATCAGCACCCCACCACACAATCCCCTCTCCCCCCACCCACCACTGTGCCCCTCAGGCCAACAAGAGTCATGCCATTCATGATGCCCCTGCCCTCTTCTCCCAACCCCCAGCATCCAGGGAGCATAAACGCAGCTGGCGCAGGGACCTCTGCATAGGGGTGCCTTGTTGGAATTCCTCCATGGGGTAGGTGGATGCAACAGAAGCTGCCACCTGTAGCTGCTGGCGTTGTAGGGCATTGCTCTCCCTCATCTGCTTGGCTAGGGCAGAGACCCCCCCACACATCGTATGCACCCTTTGTCCAAACCCTGTCAGTGAGGCTGTGCAGGTTATCTCACCTTTCTTCGGCTGCGCATTGTGGCGGGCCATCCTTCTCGTGGCACTTGGATGGCGTCACTAATAGCCTGCATGTGCTGGTTGTGTACGGTGGCAATGTTCTCTGGCGATGCTGTTCCTCCATCGCATTTATCTGCTCAACGACAGCGCCCAGGGCACCCATCGGCTGGGATGGAGAGGGGGTGTGTCGCCTGTTTGGCCTGACAACTGGTGAGCCATAGGAGCTGGTGTCAGTGTCTGGTTCCGGAGTGTGTGCGTGCCGCTTGCTTGCTGGGACCTGTGGGCTTGGGCCTTTGCTCCATTTCCCAGACTGGGCTCTCAGGTGTGTTGGGTGGTGGAGGGCGGCGACTGCAGATTGGTGCTGGGGCACTGCCGCATGGTGGCCGTCACTGCTGCTGCTGCTGCTCACCCCCTGTTCCTCCTGGATGATGGTTGTCGGGGCTGTGTCCTCCCTGGCACCCTGGAATGCCACGGTGGTGTCCTCACAGGCAACAGGTGTGCTCCTGGCTCTGATTTTGGATGGATTGTGATTTTCAAAATGTCCGTCACTGTGCTTCCTGTTCTGGCGGTGACGCATTTCCCACTGGCGGTAATAGCGCTCGATAATAGTACGCGCCAATACTGCATGCTAAGTGCGCCGTCACTGGTAGCGCTATTAGCGCTGGGTTTTCGAGCAGTAGCCCACTTTCCGGTGCTGTTTCCACCGAGCAGAATTAGGGTTACCGCCTGGGCCATGTGCACACATACTTGTGATACGGCACTATTTGCACCATGGGTCCCGGCGGTAATGTTAATTCTGCTCAGTGGAAATAGTCCCCGCTTACTGCCAGACTTGTGATAAGGCCGTAGGAGTGCTTTGTCATCTATTTAAACATTTTCATTTTTAACCCAAATTGCTCAGAAGGTAATGCGTTCAAATCCTGATGAACTTTCTGTTAGGTGTTAACCTCAATTAGCCAGTTGTAGAGGGAAGGATACACACAAATGTTAACCTTTCTAAGATGTACTGCCATGCACTTCGAAAATCTCTGAGCTGATTTTGAGTCTGAATGGAAGAACTTTGTACTTGTAGTGATATCCGTACACTACATACCTAAGGAATTTGGGTTGCCAGACATTTCGTCGAAAAAAATTGGTCGACCAGACAAATGGTCGAACCAATTTGGTCGAAAACCAAATGGTCGAATTTTTTTTTATTTTTATTTTAACCCTTATTTTTTTTTTTTTTTGGTGGGGTCCCCCCCCAACCCCCTTTTTTTCTCTAAAAACCCCTTTTTTAACTAAACGAAAACCCGAAAAATAAATATATAAATAAAAAAAAAAATTCGACCATTTGGTTTTCGACCAAATTGCGTCGACCAAATTGCAGTCGACCAGTTTTTTTTCGACGAGTTGTCTGGACACCGGAATTTGTGATGCTTCCTGGCAACGGGTTTGTGGAAGCAAACCTCCTCTACATCCATGGAGTAAATCCAGTCGTTCAGCATTGACTGAGGTAGATCTGATGAAAAAGGGAAAGCATTCAAAACATTTCCTTTTGCTATGTTTTGAGATCTAAGATTGGTCTGAAAAGATATTTGCCTTTCTTCTTCAACAGAAAGGAGCAGGAAAAAATTACTTTTACCCACTGATACTTGGGATTCCTTCCTATTCTTCCTTTTTTAATCAAAACCTTTACCTCTTGGACCACTCCATCTTTACATCTGAAATTACCCACTTTCCTGGAAGAATGCTTTGGGGAGATGAATCTAGACAAACAGAGGTTAGCCAGTATGAACAACATTTACCACTCAGTTGTTTTTTGTTATATCAAGCCAACTTAGAAAATTGGCAGTCACATTTCCTGCCACCTTGCAACTCAGTGGAAAAGGCAAAATTAGAATGTCACTGTTTTGGAGTGGAGGTAAGCTTTGCTGATGCTGCAGTAATCTCTTTTTCTCATCTACCTCTATTCTCCTGTTATTGGGACCTCTGCAGATGCTCTGCTGTTTGTGGCTGCTCTTGATACTGCTACCTGGACCATGACTGGCCCTTTTGGGATTAATAGCTCTTCCCTGAAATTCGAAAGGAAGGCCTGACTTCTTGCTTATGTACCAGGCGCAAAAAATCATCATTGTTTCAACTTTGGTCTTCATGCAATTAACCTCATAATCCTAGGAAGTTCTGCATCTTCTGATGGCAGTCTAGTTTTGAAGTCATAAGCAACCAGGATTATGCCCTGGTATACACTCCATGACAACAACTGGATGTGGAAATATTCTTGTCTGACACAATACTACCCTGTTTGATTAACTCCAAATGTCCTGCTTATTGTCTTTTTGAAGGCACTCTGCAGATTTTGGACCTATTTCCCAGAGAGAATGTTCCAACCTTTCTGCAAAGACCAGAAGACCTTGCTGCTCTTAACAGTGTGATCGACTGTGTGCAACCCTTCTAACCAATGTAGTCCATCCACCTTCTCTCATTGTCTGGACAGTCAAAGGGGTGATGCAGAATATCTCATTTTTACTTGTGCTACACTGAGGATGTCCGCCAGTGGATCCTTCCTCCAAAATAGGAAGCCTGACATTAAAGCTCCTTACTTCTTAACCCACATTAACGTACATAAGCGGACAATGGAGCCATGAAAGTGTCCATACTATGTTCCAATAAACTTGAACCAGAAAGGTTGAAAGCTGAGGTAACTCCTTGGATTGCAAAGTTTTAAAAATGGTCAGAGGTCTGGAAACTGATGTAGCAATGTTAAGCTTAATTGGACCTTTTGTGGTGATGACAGAAAAGGTGACCACACACCCATGATGGAATAAAATCTGGAGCTTGGATATGCCTTTTAAAGTCATATCACCCTTTTTCAGCCAAGATATCTCTGAGCGTCTTCTTCATATTCACCTGTAAAGATTCAATGTTTTTCTGATTCCCTTCTTATCCATTTGAATATTGTTTGTTGACAGGCCTGCAAAAAGACTGAGGAGCCAGGTAAACCCAACACACCCTGTTGTGGCTTCAAAGGACAACAGGACGCCCAAGGTAGTTGCAACTACTTTTATTCAACAACAGAACGCGGGATAGAAATAGACCAGGAGATGGGACGGGGCAGGTACTCACAGTCTTGGCTGGGCTTTCCAGTTAACCGCACTGGAAGCGGGGTGTGCAATTGACTGCACGCTGTGTACTTCCAGGGCCCCCAGGAGGCCTCCTATGGCATTGGACTTACGCCCTGGAAGTGAGCTGTTATTGACTTGGGCCGTCAGTCACATTGGCTCCTCATACGGAGCAGCGCTGTCCAGACCGACTTGTCTGGCACTCCACCAGCCTCCTACTGGCGCCAAGAGTTCCCGCTCGCAGAGCGCGGGTCCGCGAGATCACGTTGGGCCGAGATCTCGCAAGACCCAGCTCCCGCAATCATGTGATGTCCCCAAACACCCTTATTGTTTTTTTTTTTTTGCTACCCCAAAGAAAGCACAAGTCTATCTTGTTTAATTTCATAAAAAGAAGGGAGCTATGCGATTAAAACATATATAAGAAACGTGGGAGAATATTTATTTGTATTACCGCTACCCTGCCAATCTAGGACACAAATTAGTTATGCCATCGAAGCAGATCAGCTGGATATCTGAAAGTAGCTTAGACAAATGTATATTTGCTATTGTTTCAATGTTATCTATGAGTCAAACCCCCGGGAACAGGAACACAATATGCTTAGATGCCCACTGTAGCAGGGCTTTTCCCTGCAGGATTCTCACTTTGCCTGGCCCAGAGAAAGGTTAAGTACTTCAGATTTAGACATGTTTATTTTAAAAACCAGAGGCCATATTATTCCAGTTCCAATAGGAAATTGTCAATTCAAGAAAGGGGGGTCTGCCAAATTTAACAAGTCATCCGCAAACAATTGCAATTTTGTTAATCTTCTATGATTGAGTTTGATCTTCTGGCCAGGAGTTCAAGTGTGAGGGCAAAAAGGAGCAGGGTAGGACAACCTTGCCTCATCCCTCTTATTTACATAATCCTACTGATTGGTATCCATTTATGTCAATTTGAGCTGTGGGTGATTTATAATTAGCTAGCACCAAAGTGATTTAGTATTCAAAACCCTATTTTAGCAAGGACGTTCTGCATAGTGGACCAGCCAAACCAGTTGAATGCCTTTTTCGGCATCTAAGGTTATGATATGTGGCGACATGTAATGAAGCGACTGACCAAGTGGTGCCATAGTGGTTTCTACAGACTTTTAGTAAATGAAAAACCAAACCTGTCCCTAACGCTAACGGGATTTTCCTACCTAAACTAAAGAAACCCGGGTGCTCGTCGGGAAGTCTTTGTGAGTGAAATCTGCTCCTACTCTATCCCTGTCACTACAACAAAACCCCATAGAGTTCAGCTACTGTTTGTATTCATTGAGAATGACTCTCGGGTTGTTCAAAGCAAAAGCTCCATAAAAGTTTGGGTTAACCGTAATCCAAAAGAATATCAAATAGTTACATAAAGTTTTTGTGGGGCTAGGATAATGACTCCTTCTCCTAGCTGTTACCCAATGTCACTCACAATTCTTAACATGTTTTGTAGTTCCCTTATGACAGTTTTCACAATCTCTGGAATTCCTCTTGGCTTTCTAGTATCACCCTTTTATGGAATTGACCTGGGAACTATATCTCTAAGTAGTTACGGTTTTCTCTATGTCTTTATGACTTACAGTCTCATAGGGCTTTCTATTTTACTGCGTGAAGAAAATGACAATGATAATTCTTTTCTTCTTATCTTGAGGAAGGCAAGGTGGTCATGAGCTGAAAAGACGGGACTCTTGGAAGGATCTGGTGTTGACCAATCAGCAATAGGAAACAGTCTGATGACAGAGGATGATTGGGATTTGGCTCACTGGGCCTGCTCTTGATAGTTCTGGGGTGTGATCAGGAGGACTTTTTGTATCTTATTGACGTTTACCCTTCTGATAACTCTGTTCTCGTCAGTGATGCACCAGAAGACCTGATGACTGGTTTCGGTTTCTTTGGATTCCGCTTGAGAAGGTAACCCCTTCAAATAAGTTTCAAGGGGCGTCTGGTTTCAGGAGCCATGCTGATAGACTTTAATCCCAACGGCCAAGGTGAGGGGTTGCTTGGTTACTTAACTGCTCTTAATCTTTGTGCTTGTTCATCTAACAGTTCTTTAAACTCTCCTGTTGTTATTGGCCAACCTCTGAAGTTCTCTTAATTTTCTCTTGGCCCTCTCCTCGACTATAATGATTCCCGTTACCTGGCACTTGGTGTTGAGCATTTCACAGGTTCGGCCTGTGTTTTTGTGATGGTCAATCACCTTTTTCCCCTCTTGTCGAGGCACCTCCGGGGCCCTGTACAGCTGGCTGTCAGGAAGCGGACTCGGCACTCTTCCTTCGTTGACTGTATATGATATGATGTGATATGATAAGTCATTTATAATGCGCCTATACTCAAGTTTTTCTAGGCACGACAAGACAAGGAGGGGGAAACAGAAGGACAAAACAACAATCTTACTAGGCCTTGTGTCATTCAGATCGCGCAAGTGCAGTGCTTATAGAACGTCCAGCCACCACCTCTCTGGATACTGTTTGGGTCTGTTTAAGTGGATGTGTGAATGGGCAGGGTTAGCGGTTTCGGCATAGTTGTTGAACCAGCAGGTCCACCCACTACAGGTCACACCACCACGACCCAGTCTCTGGCCTTCCATAAGGCCGACTCTCAGCCGACAGCTATGACGCTTTCCCTGTGTCTTACAAACAATGTACTCCTGGTTAACCAGGGTGTTCTGCCACTCCTTCTCTTGTTCAGCTTGCCTCTCACCCACCGTCCACCAGCTTTCAGTTGTACAACATCTGGTGTTCTGCCTCCATGCAGGACGCCTGTCCCTTTCTTTGTTTCTGCTTTCTCTATGACTAACACCCCATCGGCCTACAAGACGTCCTTGTGCGTTCCCTTGAGCCACACCCTCCACGTCTCTTGCTCAGGCTTCTCGAGCCTGCCTTCAGGTGTTCTCAGCTTCGATTTCTCTCTGATTCTCGATTTCATTCTCCACCTCGACTGCTCTCTCCGTCTCGCTCGCTCGCTCTCCGGTACTCTCCTCTGTATGCTTCCTCATACCCTTCCGCCTTCGTTTGTTTCTGATGCCCTAATAAAGTAGGGCCCACCCTGACGTAACAGACATTCCATTGACTAGAGCTGTTCTGGTACTTTTCCTGGTCGCTTTTATCATTCTCGAGTAATGCTTTGTCCTAGTCCTATGAGGAACCTGAGGGCGTCCTCACTTCTTGTCCCCCTGTAGCCTCCTTTCGGGTGGTCAGGGAAAGGCCATCGCTATTGGATCCCATATGCTAGGAAGGATCATCTGGGAGGAGACTTGGGGAGTGAGGAGAGAACGTCCTTTGGTGATACATGGTATCCCCCATTTGCCTTTCACAATGAATCTTCCATCCCTCAAGCCTTTATAGGTTTTTGTCAGCTCTTTCCCTAAGCTTCCCCCAAAACACACCAGTATGCTACTGGGACGAAGAAGAGGATAACTAAAATAACACATCCTCATTTTATTAATGAAGACACATATCGACCCCAACCAAGTACTGAGATGAGGAGGAGGACAACACAAGTAAAGCAGGACTACCAATTTAATGGTGAGCGGTCCAGTCCTTTTTGAATACTTATGGAGGTGGGAGCTTTAAAAACCGGAATCAAGAGGAAAATGGAGTCAGCTGTGAATGCTGAGTCAGATGGGAAGGCCGATGCAGCAGCCGGGGAAGCAACTCCAAGTCAGCAGTGTGGCAAGAGGAGCGCTCGAGACTTGTGTGCAGATGCAGAGTTTATGCAGCAGGAAGCAAAGCCATGGTGTGCTGGAAGCCGGTAGCATTCTGCGAGAGGGAGACCGGCGTGACCAGGTGAAGTGTTCACGGGAATCCTGTCCTGCAAATGGAGCATCTCTCGGGAGCCGTGCCATGAAGAGCCGCTGAGAGAGAAAGTCGAGGTAACGCACCGGAAAGCAGAGACCTGAGGTGGTAGAGACCTTGCAACGCCATAAACTCCGACCAGTGAGTGTGGGAGACATAGGGCTGGCAGGCAAATATGCGGTAAGCATGCTTTTGAATGCAGCACTTAATGAAAACCTTAACAAGTGCTTTTGAATATCGCACAGAAAAATTACAGGTACTTTTGAAAAACGAACTAACTGAAAGACATTTCTGAATATTGCACACAACCATTACAGGTACTATTGAATAACGAACCAACTGAAAGTCATTATAAACACTTTTGAATGACAAGCCAAGCAAAAGCAACTTTTCAGCACTCAGGAGTGGAGTGAAAGAAAGGTTGTGAACTTAACGAACACTACAAACTGTTTTTTGTTAAACAGTAGTGGCAAAGTCAAGATAACACCCAGAAGGGTATGGTATGAGAAAACAATTCTAGCAAAGCCAAGAAAACACAAAGAGTTATATGTATGCTAAGAAGAGGCAAGCATTAGCAAGGGCGCGTAGAAGCCAAGAAAGGGCACTCGGTTGCATGGCCTGTAATGGGTGTACCGTGTGGTCTAACAACTTTGCCTAGACCGAGAGGGCCCCTGCATGGAAGCAGTGTTTATGAACAACAGCCAAGAAAGGGGTATCGGTGTCATGAACTATAATCGGTGGACCATGCGCCTAGAACAAGGGCCCTGTATGAAGAAGCCATTGAAATATTGAACTGCGTATGTGAACTTGAGAAAGAACCAATATCAAGGAGCTGGGATAAAATTGACAAGGAAATGTATTGTTTTGAGAAAGGTAGAAGAGTTGAACTCTGTTCTGACTTGAGTGTCGTGTAGATCGATGAGACCTCCGTCCCCAAGTGACGCACAGGGGAACTAAATAGAAACCCGCTGTACGACCCTTGAGGCCACAGGTGAGAGATGTCTTCTCGGATCCACGGAGCCTCTTGGAACACCGATGCTGCTGTCAAGAGGGAATGAGGTTAAGTACCAGGCAAGCACAATACAATGAGGAAAACAAGTAACTAGAGTGTCTTACCTATCTGGTGTAATGGAGACCCAGGTGACCTAGTAGGGAGGTTCGAGGCTCATTAGATGCGGCGATCCCTGGAATGGTAGAACCGCAGGTTCAGCGTGGATGAAGAGTAGCCACCTGTAGGAGTCAGGGCTTGACTTGAATCCCCAGTAGGGAAAAGGCGTAGAAGATCAGCAAGGTACCAAGGGATGATCCAAAGACAAGTCGAGGTGCAGTCCAAATATCCGGCAACAGGTAAACAGTTCCAAGCAAAAGTACCAAGGGGTATCCGAGGGAGTCCGAGATAGAGTTCCGTGATCAAGGTAACAAGGAGCAAGTTGTAACGCCAAACAGTGTCCGAAGCCAGCTGAGAAGCAATGAGCGTTCTGTCTCTCAGACCTTTATACTGATCGCCCCTGGGTCATGTGACTTCTCTGGATCATGTGACGTCCACCAAGATCACATGGGGAACGCCGTAGTGTATCACGTGACTGGCGTGAAGACGTAAGGCCGCCCTTTCTGCTATACGTTCTCCAAGGCAGTTGCCAATGCAGAAAGGGTTGCAATCGAGCCCGTACACTGGTACGGAGTTTTCGGTTCTGTGGGTTCACCGAATCACTTGAGCCTCGAAGCTTGGGAGGAGATGTTGGGGGAATGTGGGCAGTGTTCTGATGTGTCGTGGCCTGGTGTGTGGAGGATCGCCTAACAAACTCTTGGCGAAGGGAACCTCAGCATCCTGTGTATTTTGAACTTGGGGAAAGGGATGCAGATTACAAGTCAAGATCTGGAAGAAGCTCTGACTTCTATTTTGAACACTATTCATTTTGATGCTGACATCCCTACACATTGTATACCGTTAGTGGTGAGGGCAAGTATAGGTTTTGGACACAGACAGACATTTGATTTGGACTTCCTAACCTAGACTATCCTTAGTTTCTTTAGGTAAGGAAATCCCACCTTAGCATAGGGCAAGTTAGGCCTTACTCCATCCTGACCTTTGTTTAATAAAGCTTTTTGTTAACCAAACTTGAACCTGTTTCAGTGTTCACTTCATGATGCTGTCACAGTACCTAAAACATCGGTATGGTTCGATGTTTCACAATAACACATGGTTTTGTACATGAGTTTAGACCCATAAGGTTCAGGTACTATTGCAACATACCAGGTTGGGATTTAAAGGGGCTGTGCTCCCAATCGCGTCCTGTCCCCAGGAGAAGATTACTCTCTCCATGAGTTCCTTGTGCATGTTACCACTCCTAGGGGGACTATGGATTAGAGGCCTCTCCTTCCTAGCCTCATGGAGAGGGGTTTTCCCTTGGGGAGAAGTGACGCCATCTGAAGGACCGTCACAGATACCATCATCTTTTTCTACATGGATTTTTCTACTAGGTTTAGAATTTGTTTCAATTTGTCCTGGGATTGGGGGCCTTGTATATATCTTGCTTGGTTTGGAAGGACAAACTTGGGCATAAAGTTCTCTATCATTGTGGCTAGTATTTTTGTAAACAGTACAGCATTGAGTTTGAATAGGGTGATGGGTCGAATAGAGGCCCAATTAGAGGGATCCTCCCCAGTGATAGAGGAAGCTAAATATATTTGTCTTGCTCTGTACCTCTGATAGATATGGTAGGGAAACTGCCACCAGATACTTCCCTTGCTCTATTTCATCCTCTTCTCCTGACCCAAAGAGGTTTTGGTAAAATTCTTGGAATTCTCCCAATTTACCTCTCTGAGATAATTGAATATACTTATGTACTCTGTATTTCTGGAATATAGCCCTTATTTACTTTTGCTCAAAGCCTGTGTGGTAATACTCTACTGGCTGTGTTGTCTTATTCGGGTTTACACCAAAATACCGAAAAAAGGCTGGATACACATTTAGTGAGCATTTGGCCTGGTAGAAAAGCTCAAAGCCCATATTACCGAACAAGGGGAACGGGGGGGTTCCCTGCTGCCTTAATTTGGTATTATGGACTGCGGGGGTGTCCCATGCATACATGAAATCAGTCCCAAGAGTGTTCACCTAATGCTTGGCCCCGGTGTCAGCGCGTCTGCGCCAAAAAAGGAATCCACGTCTATCCTTACCTGGATGATTGGCTCATTCCATCCAGATCTCACGCGCTGGCAATCCAGCACACTGCAGAGACCATCCAGATCCTGACTTGGAAGTCTTGCGTAGAGCCATCTCAGAATGAGCTATTCCTGGGTGCCTTCCTCAACACACTCCCGTGTCTGGCGACTCTTTCAGAAGACAGGGTAAAGGCCACCCTGGGAAAGGTACAGTGGCTATCGACAGCTTCCGTTGCAACAGTGTGGTCCATCAAGTCCCTGCTGGAAATTATGTCCTCCTTTTGCAGACTACAGATGCGACCCCCTTCAGGAGTTGCTGGATGCCAGATGGCAGTAAGTCACTGGCGCATGGAATGACAAGATCGCCCTCAATCGGGCATTCTGTCAGGCCCTGCAGAGGTGGGCAGGTCGCCCACATCTCTCGCAGGGCGCTCCCTTTCAAGTTGTGTATCAGGCGATAGTAATGACCATTGCCTCTCTATAGGGTTGGGGGGCCCACATAGGACATTCTCACACCTGAGGATTCTTGCTCCCAGAAGAGAGAGAGTTGCACATCAATGTCCTGGAACTGCGGACTGTCCTCTGGGCCCTCTAGTCTTTTCCTCCTCAGCTCCAGGAGAATGTGGTGCAGGTCTTAACTGACAACACAGTCACCATGTTTTACATTGGAAAGCAGGGTGGGACGCGCACCCCTCCACCCCTTTCTCTCTCTCTCTCTCTCTCTCTCTCTCTCTCTCTCTCTCTCTCTCTCTCTCTCTCTCTCTCTCTCTCTCTCTCTCTCTCTCTCTCTCTCTCTCTCTCGGCACAGAATCTGTGGCACTGGGCCATTGCTCAACGCATGTTTCTCGTCCCATTTCACTTGGCAGGCATCCAGAACACCATTGCAGACTCTGCAGGAGCTGCAGAAAGTGCAAGTGCCTCGTCTTTTCAACGAGTGGGGTCTCTCTCAAATCGACCTACATGCAACAGCTACCAAGGACAAGTGTCAAAGGTTTGCCAGCAGGTATCCTCAACCAAGTAGTCTGGGGATGCCTTCTTGTTACCTTGGGAGGGCCTCTTCCTGTACGATTTCCCACTGATTCCGCTATTGCTATAAATGATCAACACACTTAGACGTTCCCACTGCAAGATGATCCTCATTGCACCGGCGTGGCCCAGGCAGATCTGGTACTCAGACCTTGCCATCAAAGTACCTCCACTTCCAGACCTCCTCTCCAGAGAAGGATGGTCAATCATGCACCTCGACCCAGCATCTCTGAGCCTCACAGCCTCGCTCCTGCAGCCTTGAATGTGGACACTACTCAATGCCTTTGCAATGCAAGAAGATCCTGGCCAAGGCCAGAGCTTCCTCTACGCTTGCTTGCTACAAGCACAAATGGAAGCGTTTTGCAGTGTGGTGCTGGCCATGGAAAATATCTCCACTACACGTGAAGGCGCGGCAGCTTCTCCCATACCTTCTCTCGGTGGCCAAGGCTGGCCTTGCTCATGCATATATCAAGGTCCACCTGGCTGCCATGTCCCAGTATGCCCGGGCTCCAGGCAAGCTCACTGTGGTCGCACAGGCTCGTTAAGGAGTTCCTCAAGGGCCTCTTCAGAACATTTACTCCGGCGAAGGCTCTTGCCCCTGCGTGGGAGCTAAATGTGGTACTGTCGTAACTTATGGGGCCACCGTATGAACCTATGCATTGGGTCTCCTTGAAGTTTCTGTCATGGAAGACCGCCTTCTTGGTGGCAATCACCTTGGCCAGGTGGGTGGGGGAGATACAGGCTCTCTCCTGTAAATCTCCGTATTTGTCCTTCCACTCAGCTAAGATGGTTCTGCAAACTCATCCTTCCTTCATGCCAAAGGTTCTGTCGGACTTTCATCTAAACAAGCCTTTGGTTCTACCCGTTTTATTTTGTAAATACTCCTTCGCCTGCTGAAAGGTCATTGCATTCGCTGGATGTTGTGCATGCCCTGATGTTCTATGTGGCACGCACAAAAGACTTTCAAAAGACTTCTCACATTTTTGTCAGTTTTGGACCTGTGGTACATGGGAAGGTCCTGTCTAAGGCTTCCATCTCCAGGTGGCTCTCCGGCTGTATCATGCATTGCCATTGTCTGGCAAAAAGACTGCTTCCAGTCCAGCCGAGATTACATTCCACCAGCGCCATCGCAGTGACTACAGCATTTTTCTATGGTGTTACCCTGCTCGCCATCTGCAGGGATGCTACCTGGAGGTCTACCCACACCTTCACAAGATTCTACTGTGTTGACAGGGATTCCAGGGCGAGTCCCGGGTCGGCCAGTTAGTGCTGCGCAAACTGTTTGTTTGAGGTGAGTATGTTCCAGGGTAAGTGTATTGCTTCTGTGAGCTTTGACACCTCCCGTGGTTGTATGTATGTACTGCTGTGTAATCGTATTCATGAGCATGTGAATCCATGCTAGACCCCATGCTGGAGAAGGAACACGTTACTTACCTGTAACTCTTGTTCTCCAGCATGGGTCTTGCATGGATTCATGTGCGAACACTCCCTCCTTCCCCTCTCTGGTTTTTCTTGGTCCATACTGCCAAATTAGGTGTATGACCAAATCTGAAGATGGCCCTTAGGGGTGGAGTTTAGGAGGACAAGTGTCATTGGCTGGGGCAGTTTGACCCAAAGTGACACTGATAGGCTATAGAAGTGAAGAGCAGTTTTTAGTTTAAAGCTAAACTGCTTTAATTTTACATAGGATTCCCAGCCTGATGTGGAATATTTATGAGCATTTGAATCCATGCAAGACCCATGCTGGAGGACTTGAGTTACAGGTAAGTAACTTGTTCATTGGCTAGTGGTAGTTGCTGCATTGTGTTTTGAAGGGTGTTTGGGGAAGGTGTGGCCCTTACATACTTTTTCAGGGTCTATTAGGTGCACCTGTGGGATAATTTCCATCACTTGGATGCATTTACTTCCACTTCTTCTGTGGAGGTAACTGCACTGTGTTTTTGGCAGAATTACAGTGGTATTTCACCTTGTAAAATTACGGTTTTTACTTTTTAATGCACAGTGCTAATTTCATCAGTTGAACTAGCGGTGGACAAATTAGCACCTGTTCTTGTGGGTTATTCCTCTGGCTCCAATTCCTCCAGTGAAATTAGTACCTAAGGAATAACTACCCATTTTCAGTTACCTGTAATGCTCTGCAGTATTAAAAGTGGCAGCAATTCTGTTGCCAACATTTTTGCCTTTACTGCCCACTTCTAATGAGTCCCACAATCCTAGCAGTTTTTTAAAAAGAAATATTACTGCTAAATTGTAACTACCATCCCTATAAAACAGACAGAAAAATAAAAATAGAGGTTCGGAGGCTTGGCGAATGGCTAAGCAACATAATGCAGTCAAGCTCTTTCTTTTTCAGCAGTTGTCTTACCTTTGCTGGGTTAAAGTAACATAAAAGCAACACATCTAGCAGGCAGGAGTTGATTTTTGTTGTAGTTACATGCCTCAAGGCACTGCATCCAGTAAACCTTTTCTAAGAAAAATTGTATTAAAAAAACAAAGATTTTTTTATTTGCTAATCTACCATGCCTATTTTCTACTATTTTGTAGATGGAAAAAATACAGAATCCAATTTTAAAGGTCATCTATCAGTCAAAAAGGGATTGCGTAGAAAAGAAAAAAATAGTACCCCCATGCCACCAGTTGTACCATAGAGTACCAGCTCAGTTTTGCAATTCTGTATGCAGATTGGGATTTCAGAGGAAGTACGCGTACCCAGCTGGTAAGTCTATTATTTTTTGTAAGGTTAATAACATCTTGTGTTGGTTAGTGTACTTACAGTATTACAGTATGTTTGTAGTTTTGCTTTCTTTAATATTCCAGGAAGAAAGTTTATGTGCCAAAAGAGATGCATATACAGTAGTAGATGCACACAATTTGATTGCATCCTTGAGCACAAAGGATGTAGGTGTCCCTGCACACATCTTTGAGGGTGGTTGATGGCTTGGCGTCGATCGTCCAACATCCATACTGTAGTCATGGTCCCAGTTCATGCTGGCATAGGCCTCAGGTGACTGACATGTCTTTGTCTCGCTGGGACGAGACAAATGCCTCTTGCAGCAGATTGTGTCCTTGTCTTCCAGTCATTACCTTTCACAGCTTCCAGGCAAGGATGATCATCACAAAGCAAGTAGGTATTTCCCCACTCCAATGTTGGTCTGGGTAGAATTCATTTGCCCTATACCTAGCTTCAAGCTTATTCTAAATCAAGGTTTCTTCACTTGCCTAGTGGTCTTTCTCTCCCCCCAGTGTCTGGATAACAGCTCACAGCTACCTGTTTTATGCTGATTGCTTCTCCTTCTCACTACCAGTCTAGTCTGATCACTGGATAACAGGTTTCTTCATCTGGCCTGTACTCAGTTTTATCCTCCCTCCAGCTGTGGTTCCACTGGTCTAGTCCTTTCTTTCTGTGCCACTGATGTCCCCGTTTTTTTGGCACAGCCACTTTGCTGCTCTAGCCCCCTCTGGCTGCAGCTCCAAACTTTCTTTATTAAAAGATTGTGAAATTCCATTTCATGGATCGAAATTTGAAAGAAGGCTGTCACTATCTTAGAGTATTGAGGTCCAAAGATGGTGGCTTCCGAGCTGCCAAGCGACTTTTTATGTTCTCTTGCCTCTAAGGGCATTCAGTTCTAGAGGTTCACAGATTGCAAATCGATCTCCCTTCGGTGCCTGCTCCTCCTGTCCTCAGAGGCTAAATGTGCCAGTCTCTGCAAGCATTGATCCCTGTGTGGGAGCTCTGGACCTTGAAACATTGTGTTCTGGAGTCCGTCTCCTGCATCTGCTCAGATTGTGTTTCCATTGTGGACCTGCACCTAAAGTTTACCGGGTGTGCCTTGATGTTTTGAGGGCAAAAATGCTACTCCGAAGGGTTGCCATTTTTCCCTGACTCGTTCGCTAAAGTTGAATCTTACTTTGCTTTCTGCTCTTAGGGTTACCCGTTTACCACCTCCAGCGTCACATCTCAGAGCGGTTGGTTCCCTCATCCTACAGAGCTCCCCACCACTCCGTCCTGGTGGCCAAGCAGGTAACTTTGTCACAGCGGACAAAGGACCAGATGAATTAGGTGGCCCGGTCACCGCAGACCCCCGCCATAGTGCATCATTGCTCAATGACATGGCATTCCTTCTGTTTGCACCTAGACAAATTCATTCATTTTTTCGGTATGGTCTGTCCTTGCAACACAAGCATAGGCATCATGTTGCATGCCTTGTAGCCGTATTTCGGGGAGTGTGAAACCTCATATATTACTAACAGACAACATTTGTGGTATGTATGGGAGGCATGGTATCACAAGTGTGACACTGACACAAAAGGTACAATTTATAAAACCTTTATTAAAGTTTCAATGGGGTTGGAGCTAACTTACTATACTTCCGGTCTCCCTCAGTCGGGCTCAGACCATTTCCTGATGTCAAAGACTTTTGAATGTCCAGGCTTTTTTGTGACAGACCTCTGCAGGACCACTTCGACTTTCCAGCTTTCATTTTACACTCCTATGTTATTTACTCCAGTGCTTTCTTGCCTGGGTAGTTCACTGTATTATGTACCACAGTTCAATGTGCAGTTTTTCACGTGCCCCTTCTCTCAGGGTTAACTTCAATCACCTTGCTTTTTTTTTTAACAACTTTATTTATTTCGGTTACAGCTTTATCTATGCATTACATGAGTTATTGTGACTCCCTTTACAGTTAATATGCATGCGGCTTGCCCTTTACCCCCTCCCATTGGTCCCTCCTCTGCCACCTCTTTAGTCTGTGGTGCTCTGATGGGTTGGAGACCCGTCAGGGCTTTGGGGGCCCAGAAAGTTCGATACCAGGCGGGATTGAAATGTTAACGCCGGGAATCAGGAGTGGTAGTCCAATACTGGGGCCCAGCAGTCGGTGAAGCAATGGGGAGCCCCCTTCTTCACCGCTGTGACTTTCTCTGCCACCAGGATCTCCCAGACTTTTATCCACCAGAGGGCCAGAAGAGGACCATCCTAAGCTTTCCACTTCCGCACCACTGTAATCTTAGCTGCTAGCAGTAGGTGTGTGAACAGTTTGGCAGATCGGCCAGTTTTGGGATAGCAGTTCGGGCTCGCCGCCCCGAGAAGGACTAGCTCCGGGTCCATCAGCAGTTTGCGTTGGGAGATGTCTCCTGCGATCTGCAGGACCTGCCTCCAGAAGGTCTGTACTATCGGGCATCCCCACCACATGTGAAAAAAGGATCCCCGCTCGCCTCGGCTTCTCCAGCAGCTCGGGTCAATGTCAGCGTTGCAATGGTGCAGGCGAACTGGGGAATAATACCGGCGGTGAAGGAGCGTCAGGGCGCATTCCTTGTTTGTAACGCATCTGGATGTCGAGTTGATCCTGGACCATATCTCCACCCATGTCTGGTCTTCTATGGAGTGTCCCAGGTCCGCCTCCCATCCGGACATGTATGACGGTCTAACTTTTAGCATGTCCTCATGGAGGAGGTGGTACAGTTTGGTAATCTGGCCTCGGCCTGCGCTTTCCTCTGTCGCCTGTTCAAGAGGGTGGAGGTCCCGGGTGGCTCCCAGACGGACCGTGGGTTGCGAGATCCAGTGGCGGAGTTTGATGTATGCGAGCCTCTCTCCTTCTGTCAGCTGAAAGCGGGCTTTGCACTCCTCAAAGCTGAGTGGGTTGTTGGCCTCGTAGAGTTGGGAGAGGGTTCGGAAGCTTCCTTTGTTCCATCGGCTGAAGCGAGCTGCCTCCATTCCTGGCCTGAAGTCAGGGATCCAGATGACCGGGGAGAGCGGGCTCAGGTCCCTGGGCACCTTCCTCCTCCGTCGGGCCCATGCCCATGCCTCAAGGGTCGCTTTGGTAGATGATAGCATCTGTGGTCCATGGCTCTGGGGAGGCCCCGGGATATGTAGCAGAGAGTGTAGTTGTGGCTGGCATCTGGATTGCTCGATGCGGGACCATTTTGGGGGGCCTCTGGATTCGTTGGGCCGCCAGGAAATAGTTCATCAGGTTGGGGAGCCCAAAGCCGCCCCATTTTGCAGCCCCAGTAATGACCCTCATAGGAATCCTGGCTCTGCGTCCCCTCCACACACATTTCGCTAGCTTCCTCTGTAGTTGTTGCAAGGCCTGTTTTGGGGGGGGGCGGAAGTGCGGAGCACAGGTACGGCAGTCTAGGGAGGAGGTTCATTTTGCACGCTGTGACCCGTCCCAGTAGAGAAATCTCTTGGTTGTTCCAACGTTGGAGGTCCTCCTTCAATTCCTTGAGGAGCGGGGGGAAGTTAGCAGTGTAGAGCTGTTTCGGATCTGCTGTGAGGCGTACTCCCAGATAGGCCGTTGAGGAGTAGCTCCATGCAAGTGGGCATAGTGCCTGGAGGTTGGCTACGAGGGGAGCGCCCAGGTTGACGTCTAGTGCCTCTGATTTGGAGTAGTTCACCTGGAATCCAGCCACACCTTCGAACGCCTCCAGCTTAGTTAGGGTAGCGGGCAAGGAGGATTGGCAGTTGGTGATGGAGATCATCACATCGTCAGCGTATAGGGAGATCTTGAATTGTTCGCTGTTTATTTCTAGCCCAGTGATGTTATCATTGGCTCGTGTCCTTTGGGCGAATGGTTCCATGACCATAGCAAAGATCAGCGGGGAGAGCGGACATCCTTGTCTCGTCCCGCACGAGAGCCGGATCGGGGGTGAGGTCTTCTGATTCAGGCGGAGTGATATTCTCGGGGCTTTGTAATTTGCTAGCACCATTTTCTGGAATATCGGGCCAAACCGGAATGCCTCCATGGTGAGGCGCATGAAGTTCCAGTCCACTCTGTCGAATGCTTTGGTTGCGTCCAAAGTCAAGACCGCCAGGCCCCGACGTTCTTGGGTCCCAACTTCGATGACATTGAGCGCTCAACGGATGTTGTCCATGGTGCTTCTCCCTCTGATAAACCCTGCCTGGTCCTGGTCTATGATAGTTGGAAGGATTTGCGCCAACCTGTTCGCCAGTACCTTTGAGTATGCATTAGCGTCCACACTGAGCAGAGATATCGGCCTATACATGAGCATTCCTTTGGGTCCTTGCCGGGTTTCAATAGCATGATTGTGGTAGACTCTTGCATAGAGGGTGCGATAGTGTCCGAGTCCCGAAAAGAGTTAAATAGCTCTGTCATTGGGTGTAGCAACATGGGGCGAAAGAGTTTGTAGAACTTTGGTGGAAAGCTGTCTGGGCATGGGGCCCTGGGTTTCAGATTTTTGAGTACTTCCTCCACCTCTTTGGTTGTAATCGGGGCTTCCAGGGCAGCTCTGTTCGCTTCTGAGATGTGTGGGAGCTGGGCGTCTGCTATATATTGTTCCTGGAGGGTCTGTGGGCGGGGGGCTGAGGTCAGGGTGTCGTTTAGATGGGCTGCCGCCACCCGTAGTTTCGCCCCCTCTCTATGCAGGGTTCTACCTTTCGGGTCCCTCAGTGCGGTAATGTGGTTCCGTCGGCGGGTTTTGGCTAGTTTGTACACCAGATATTTATTAGCTTTATTGCCATTCGCGTAGTCGCTCTGTTTGGTCCGGAGCAAGTTCTGGGCTGTGTCCTCGGCGTAGTGGGCTTCCAGCTTTGTACGAGCTAGTCTGACCATCTTGGCCGCTTTGGGCGACCACTTCTTCTTTAGGGCCGTGTCTGCCTCCCTCATGTCCTTCTCTAATTGGTTTCTAGTTGGTTTCTGTTCATGGTTTGTCTCCTCGTATATGCGGCAGCCTGAGCTATCAGTTCCCCTCTGATTACGACCTTCATGGCTTCCCATCTTGTTGCTGTATAGGTGAGGTCGGGGGGTTTTCTTTAAAGTAATTGCTGATTGCCTTGGCTATGGCATCACACACCGCCATATCATGCAGCATTGGTTCATATAGGGACCAACTAAGGCTGCTTTCTTGCCGGGGCCAGAGGCTAGGTTTTGTGTTGGGTATGCTCGGCATCGCAGTCTGGTGAAGTCCTCTGCTAAGAGGTGGGTCTCCTGGAGGAACCCCACCGAGGCCTGAAGGTCCTGCAGGCGTCGGTGGATGGACTTACGTTTTGTGGGAGAGTTCAGGCCCCCGGCGTTTAGTGAGATGTAGCGGAGTTTGGTGTGCTCCAGAGGGGAGGCCAGCAGGGCGCTATTAGGACTCAGGAGGGTGGTGGGTAATCCTGTGGTCAGGGAGGTCCACCAGGGGACCGGCGTCTGCACGATTCAGCTGCAACCGAGTTTTAACTTTGTCCAACTCAGGGCCATCCGGGCCCCAGTAACCAAGGGGGCTGGGGGGTTCCCAGCCCAACTAAAAGAAAGGAAGGAACAAAGATTAAACAAACTGGGCCAAACGGGCCTCGGGCTGAAGTGACTGTCCATCCACTCGGCTGGGGCATTACGTGGGACGCCTGGGTGCCAAGAGTGCAGGTTCCGGCATGGAGTGCTGAAGGTCGGTTACTGATCGTGTGCAGCAGGAGTTTTCCCTCCTTTTGGAACTTTCATCCAGCAGCTATGCTGGGTCTTTGGTGTTGAGCTGCGTGGTTTATCTGTCGGGGAGGTGGATGTGTCTTCCTCGGGTGTTGAGGGCTTGCATCCCATAATGATGCCTGCCTCCTCCAGGGCATGGATTACCCTTGTTTGGCCCTCAAGTGTGAACTGAAGCGAGGACGGGTAGAGCCAACGATATTTGATTTTCTGCTCCTGTAGAAAAGTTGTTAGAGGGCAAAGGGCTCTCCGCCGTTGGATTGTGGGAGTGGCTAGGTGCTGGACCAGCGGTATGGCGGCTCCCTGGTATGTCAGTTCGCCTTGTGAGCGGCTCACTGTCATGATCTCCTGTTTTGTCGAGAAAAAATTAACTCTGGTGATTACTTCAGGGCTACCCGCCGATGGGGTGTTCCTGC
Organism: Ambystoma mexicanum; assembly: GCF_040938575.1. NCBI lineage: Eukaryota > Metazoa > Chordata > Amphibia > Caudata > Ambystomatidae > Ambystoma > Ambystoma mexicanum. Next base: position 1,283,375,513 of record NC_090931.1, on the reverse strand, counting down.
GGCCTCGATGTCTATGAGTGTGACCAAGTAGAAGTAGTGATTTATCGCAGTCTGGGAGGAGAGTGAGGAAGAGAACTCCGATGTAGGCAGGGAGGGCTTGGTCCGGGATCGAGGCGGGAAACCCTTTGATACGGATGTTGCGGGTACTATTTTTCAGGTCCTCCTGTTTGCGATGCATTGTTTCCGCGTTGTCCTCTAGAGTCTGAATTTTCTGTCACAGCTCCGCAATCTGCGCTGAGTATTCCAGGACTTGGTCTTCTGTGTCCCCGACCCTATGTTCCACCTCCTCAACGCGGTTGTCCAGGCCATCTATCTTGGTTGAGACCTCTGCCATGCAGTTGAGGAATTCCATTTTGATGTCGGCTAGGAGGCCCTGGATATCGTCTTTTGTAGCCCACTGTCCTTGGGCCCTTGTGGGCGAGGAAGGGTGGGTCGTGGGGCGGGGGGAGTCCGGCTGCTTGTGTTTCTCCCTCAAGTGGAGTAGATTGGCTATGTCTGCTGACTTCGGGCCCTTCTGCTTAGACATCTTGGTGTCCGGGTCGCCGATTGCATGGGTACGTGTTATCCGCAGGCTGGTGTTAGGGGAGGGCGATTCCGAGTGTGACCCCTTCTTTGTCCCAGCTGGGTGTGTGTATCTCCGACGGGAGTCATGAGTCCTGGGGGGGAGGCCCTACCTTGACAGCATTGACAGCATTGACTGCCGGATCTCCGCTGGTGAGGCGCACCATGTCTCCCGGGGTTTCCGGGGCTGACTGCAGTGTGTGTCAGGTTTCCCTCTGTCAGGGTGTTAGGCAGAAACCTGTGCAGTTCGCTCTGGGACCACTGCAAAAGATTTAAGACTACAGGTGTTTGGCAGTAAACCCACTTGGTAGCAGTCTGTACCACACAGATTCACTTGGTAGCTGTGGCTGAGCAGTCAGACTTCCCTCAAGAAGAGTTAGGCAGTATGCAGAGTATACACAATAGGTACAGAGACACAGTAGCACAAACAAACACTGACCAGAGCTTTGGTGTAAAAGTATATAATTATTTATTTTAAAAAAAACACTTTTAATTTACACTAGCAAAAAAAAGGTAAGTAAATTCAGCACACAGTCACTATCATATATATACAACCCTGTTCACTTATTAGACAAGTCTTAGTGAGAAACACCACTTATTTTCAGACAGAGGTGAGCGCTTAACATAAGATGACACTCTAATAAGTTGTAAAGAAAGGGAGGAAAAAGGCAGAGTTAAAGAAGCACACAAGTTTCAATACTTTTACAAACAACCACAGTAAGGCAGGATAGGCAGAGTTGTACTGGAGAGCAAGGAAGTCAATTGCAGGGCCCACTCTTGGAGAGAGCACACAGAAGGGGTCCGGGTTCACACAGTGGGGTTATGCCCAAAGAGTCTTGTAGATAGTTTGTACAAAAAGGATGAAATTAAAGTCAGGCAAAGTTAGCTAGGTTGTCCCAGGCCAGCCCAGGTTAGAAAGTCAAGGCTTTACTGTCACCCCGAACGATCTGTCGCAAGGGAAGCCAGGCGGGACACAGTACCTTAAGCGTGAAGGAAGCTCTAGCGGGGGCAGTTGTTCTTGGCAGCAGGTGCAAGTCGGTGTTTCGTCCAGAGGAAGAAGACGTCTCGCCGTGGAGGAAAGATGAAGGTTGTTGCACTGCCAGGGAAGAAACCAGCCGCGGAGTTCTCCGGTTAAAAGGTACTACCCTTCTCTTCGCGGTAGTTGTAAACCGTGGTATTCCGATTGCCGGGGTGCTTGGCACGGGCAAGACGGCCACGAGATGCTCCAGGAAGGTAAAAAGAAGGCAAAGCTGGTTATCCCCACCAGTCAAAGGAAGAAGACTCTCCGGACTGGAGGTCTACTGTCGTCGGGAAAAGTGGTGAGACGGTTCAGCAGGGCTCCACCAGTGGTGTCGTCGTTGCAGGTCGGCTCAGCTTCTCCCTCCTCGGATTCTTAGGTCCTGTGGCGACTTCTGAAGTTCCAGTCCCCAAAGCCCTGCTTTTATGCAGCACACCCCCATTCACTCAGCCTAGCTGTCAATCAAACATGCTAAGTGGTGAGCCGGCCGGCTCACCACTTGGGCCAATCACACAAGAGTGCGACTTGAGTTACCAAGGTAACTCAGTCCAGGGTGCCTTAACCCCCTCCCACACCCCCTGTGGTACCCAGACAGAGTGGCACCACTTTTGGAGGCTTCTGTGGAGAAGCCCGCCAAAAAAGTGGAACAAAGGGCTCGACTTGGGTTGGAGTCACAGAAGAGAACACAAACGCCATTTTAGAATCGAGTTCTGGCAAAAAATACCAACTGGTGAATTAATAGTAAATAAATAAACCGGCGGTATGTTCGAGGCTATAAGAATTAAATAATTAACGTTGGTAGCCTCGAACAATGGGAAAATCCCGAATAGATATATTCGCGGTCGAATATAAAAAGTAGTATCCACTGCCACCAGCCAAAACTCGATCAGGGGGGACGGAGACGTGCCCCCTCGAACAACAGACCCCGGGGCAATCGAATTGCCCCGACCAGTACGTCCACAATATGATGGTTTGTACTGGTTTCTGTTCAGAATTTGGGACTAGCAAAGCCAATGGTGACTTTACATGTCCTGGGAGACAGTAATCAGTCCCAGGGTATGGAGTCTATGTTGGGGGGTCGCTACGACATCCCTTGGTTACGGCACGCAGGGTGCTGTGTAACCCACATCAAAAAAACACATGAGACCCTATGGAGTAAAAGACCCCATAGCCCATAAAACACATGGAAAGTTAAAGGAACACCTCAAATCATGTCTAAAAGTGGGAGCAAAAGAATCTCACTCTTAGCAGGAGAGAAAAAAAATAAACCCCAAAAATCCAGCAAAGCTACTGGGGGACTCACTAGGTTTGGGAAATGAGCCTTACAGAGAATTCTCCCTAACACTCCTTGGCCAGGATTGAAGCTGAAGGTAATCCCTTTAAAGGAATAAAGTGGGCCATCTTGGAAAAAAGATCCACAATAACTAGAATTGTGTTAAATCTGTTGCATGGTGGTAGATCAGTAATAAAGTCTAACGATAAGGTGAGCCGTGGTGCAGGCGGAATGTCTAAAGGTTGTAAGAGTCCAGCTGGTTTTTTCTTTTGACTTTTGTTTTGGGCGCAAATGCCACAAGACATCATAAATGATTTAATATCCTTTCGCCAGGTGGGCCACCAGAATTGTCTTTTAATTTTAGCTTCAGTTTTTGCAATACCTGGGTGCCCCTCCATTAGGGTATCATGATAACGGGAAATGACTAGCTCTTGTAGTTCCTTGTGTGCCAGAAATAGCCACCCGTGGTAATAAGGCAGATCATTGGTGACAAAGTAGTCTGGGCCTTTTTTTACCCAGTCCTGCAGGGCTGTAGGATCAAAGAGTTGCTGGATCTTTACCTGAATGTGCTCTAGTGTCTGTAGAGTAGTCATGCCAAGAATTCTTTGTTCGGAAATTATAGGTACTGGTTCTGGGTTCACTTCTGCCTCTCCCATCCCTATTCTGGATAAGGCGTCTGCTTTAGCATTCTTACAACCTGGTCGATAGGTTATTATGAAATCGAACTCGGCAAAGAACAATGCCCATCGGAGTTGACGTGACGATTGGGCCTTGGCTGTCTTTAAATACTATAAGTTCTGGTGATCGGTGATCACAGTAATGGTATGCCTGGCACCGAGAAGATAGTGCCGCCAAGCCTTGAAGGCGGATTTAATGGCTAATAACTCCTTGTCGGTAACCACATAGTTCAACTCGGGTGCCGAGAACTTTCTGGACCAAAATGCTACTGGATGAAGCTGGCCAGTTTCAGGGTCCTTTTGAGACAGGACAGCTCCCATGGCTAGACTGGATGCATCAGTTTCCACTATGTATGGAAGTTCAGGGCGCGGGTGCTTTAATACAGGTGCAGACGTGAATTTCGCTTTCAGCTCTTGGAAGGCATTTTCAGCTTCTTCAGTCCACATAAAGCGTTTATTTTTTCGCAAGAGTGCTGTGATGGGATGTACAACATGTGAAAAATCCGGGATGAATCTGTGGTAGAAATTGGCAAAGCCGAGCATGCTTTGTACTCCTTTAACTGAACTTGGTGATGGCCACGTAAGGATTGCGTCCACCTTTTGTGAGTCCATTCGGACTCCCTTTGGGGTCAGGATAAACCCAAGGAATTCAACTTCTGTGGCATGAAAAACACATTTTTCCAGTTTTGCATGTAGTTTGTGCTGGCGCAATTTCTCAAGGGCTGCTCGGACGTGCTTCACATGGTCAGATTCTGAAGAGGAGTATACTAGAATATCATCGATATATACGACAACACAAACATCAATGAGTTCACGAAGGACATCGTTCATGAAGTATTGGGAGGCTGCTGGTGAATTGCACAACCCGAAAGGCATCACCTGGTATTCGAATAACTCATACTTAGTGCGGAAAGCAGTCTTCCATTCGTCGCCTTCTTTTACACGTACCAGATGGTATGCCCCCCGGAGATCTAATTTCGTGTATATACAAGCGTCCTTCACTTGGTCTAGCAATTCAGGGATCATAGGCAATGGGTATCGGTTCTTAACAGTTATCTGGTTCAATGCACGGTAGTCTATGCACGTTCTGAGGTCACCTTCCTTTTTGGGCACGAAGAACAAAGCTGAAGATGCAGGGGACTTGAATGGGCGAATAAAGCCATTGGCAAGGTACTGGTCTGAGTATTGTCGTAGGTGAAGGTTCTCAGGTTCTGTAAGGGCATAGATCCTGCTACAAGGGGGTTGTGCACCGGGTATGAGATCAATTTGACAATCGTATGATCTGTGAGGAGGTAAGGTTTTTGCCTGTTCTTTATGGAAGACATCCTGGCATTCTTGGTATTCTGGAGGTAGTTGCATGACTGCTGTGGTTACTGTGGCCAGGCCTGAGTTCTGATTTTTCTTTGGGTAACAGGTTTGTGCACAATCCGGGAAGGTTATTCTCTTCTCTCGCCAATCAATACAAGGATTATGTGTTTCCAACTAAGGTATCCCCAGTATTATTTGGAACTGTGGGGCTTTGATTAGATCAAACACAATAGTCTCTCGATGCCCATCCTGACCCAATAGTGTCATCTCTGCGGTGGAAGGAGTTACAGGCCCAGAGGCAATTTCAGTTCCATCGATTGTGGTGATGACATCGGAGGTGGTTTTTCGGCAGAGAGGTAGATTCATCCTGGAAGCCAATTCATAGTCCACATAGTTTCCTATGGCCCCGCTATCAATGTATGCCCTTACTGCGTGCATACGCGATGGCTGCCCTGGATCTACGAGGACCATTGGTATGATGAAATGCGAGGTGTGAGTATCCTTCAAGCTCGGCAAGTGGACCTCTACGCTTGTCGGGCGTGGTTGTTTCCCAAGTCTGACTCCATATGGCTTTTATCAGCAGCTCCTACCACCTTCTTGGGTGGTTTTATAGGGCAATCCCGTACAAAATGCCCAGAAGTTCCACAATATAGACACACTTGCATTTACCGTCTCTTTTCTCTTTCCTTCTGGGTTAAGGATCCTTTAACCCCTCCGATTTGCATGGGTTCTGAAGCATCTGCTCCTTTAGGGTTAGCGTGGGTTTTGACCAACACCCGATTCTCAAACTTGGCTCGATCAGCCTTTCTGTTCTGAAGTCTGTGATCCAACTGGACCACTAAGTCTATATATTCAACGCAGTCTTGAGGTGGGTTCACGACTTGAGCCAAGACATCCTTGAGTTCTCCTCGAAGCCCTCGATGAAATAACGTGATTAGTTTTACCTCAGGCCATCAAGTTTCCACTATCAACCTATTAAAGGTTGCGATGTAGGATAGAAGGTTCTGGTTACCCTGTCGTAGGGACAAAAGTTCGTTATCCAGGGCCTGTCGTTGGGAGTGCTGGGCAAATAGTCTTTCCATGCTCCTTTAAAAGCCCTGAAAATCCCGAAGAATTGGGTCATCCTGAGTAACTAGTGTAATTGACCAATCAGCTGCACTGCCGCTGAGATATGACAATACAAAGGCTACCTTGGCTTGATCGTTTGGGAAGGCTCCAGGTCTGCATAAAAAGTGCAAGCGGCATTGGTTCATAAACACGGCGAACCTTTTGGGGTCTCCGGCAAAGCGTTCGGGTGGAGCTAATGGAATATTTCCTGGTAGGTTTATTTGCATAGGGTTACTCGATAACACAGGGGCTGGATTTCCCCCGGAATCTGGTAGGGGTGCTTGTCCAGCCTTGCTTTGCAATAGTTGCCTAGCAAGGTCATCAGTTCGCTCTTTTGACAAAATCAGTTCTCTCCTAAGAGCATTGGTTTCTTGACGGGCGGAATGCACTTCTGCCCTCAGTTCCCCTAGTAATTGGGCCAATTGGTCAGTCTCTGAGGTATCCATAACGCCCGGGTGGGAATTTGTGGGTAGGCTTCGCGTTCTGTTACGCTCACCTGGCTCCCACAGAGGCGTCGATCGGAACTGGACACCTGCGGTCTCCACCAATGTGACGCATAGGGCCGAGATGACGGACTGGACTGGCCCACCTAGCTTCGTTTGCTTGGCCCGTAGGAATATTCTTCTGCAAATGGAGAAAGGGAATTAACCACCCGTGGAGTTGAGCGTAAATACCCCACCCCCGCTGTTCTCCCCACAGATCACCTTTGATGTCCCTGATGGTTTGAAAAGATGAGCTCTCCATCCTGCACTGAGCGCAGGGGCGCGTTGATAACCCGTTGCTTCACTGGCTAGAAGGAATTGGTGAGTTCCAGAACAATATTGACTCCGAGATTCCCGGCAAGACACCGTAAGTATAAAGTTCATAAGAGTTCAAATGCCTGACTTTCACTCTTGTCGGATTCCTTGCAGGTTGCAGCTTGACCCTAATGAAGAGTTCCTCGTGGCAACCGATAGTATTCTGGTAAGGATTTGTATTTTCCAACACAGTTCGATAAAATAATGTCAATATGTAACCTGTTGCTTTCTCCCTTATTCAGGTGCTGAGAGAACGTATGAAGTCTCGGGGAATAATTCCTCCGGCGGTAAAATCAGGTAAGTCTATTGTGGTGAGGAGGGTTCCCCTTGTTAGTCCCTTTGTTTCACCTTGCTGTCCTTTTGTTTCCCCTTAGGGGCTGGGGTTCGGCGAAGATGCAGTGGAAGCTGTGCCGACCCGTGAAGAGGAATAGTACCCCCGGTGGTAAAATCAGGTAGGTCTATGGGGGGTAACTAATATTCCTCTGTGTATTCCCTTGGCTCACCTTGCTGTTCTTGTCTTCTCCTTAGGTGCCGGAGTGCGGCGGGAACATGCAGGAGGATGGGGTGGAATGTGAAGATGCTGCGAAGGCCGGTGAGTTCAGCGCGGCGCTGCAGCAGGCGAGGCGACGCGCATAAATAGCTTCTTTCTTCCAGCTCGAAGGTGCGATGGATCGGGAATTCAGGTAAGGATCAAAGGTATTGCTCTTGTTCTAACCTTTTCTCCTTCTTTCTCCCTTTTTCTAGGAGCTCCAAACTCGAGGCGGGCGTGGCAGAAGGCTGGATGCAGACTTGCAGGCACGGTGAGCGTTACGCTGCTGGATGCAGAATAACACGAAGCGTGTGCTGCTCTTCGGGCGTGGTTTAAATAGCCTCCAAAGTAGTCCCAGGTAAGTATTTCTCCCCAGCCCCGCCCATGTAAAAAATAGTCCCTAAGTAAAGTAGTCCCTTCCAAGCCTCTTTTGGCTTGGAGCTCTTGCAGCATGGTCTGCATCAGGTAAGTTTGCAGCATGGTCTGCATCAGGTAAGTTTTAATCTATGAGCCTGGCGCCTATGGCGCCAGGACTGACTCTCCATATGAGCCTGGCACCATAGGCGCCAGGACTGGACCCAGATAGCGCCTAGCAGGGGTTGTTGGGCTTGCTTGGGATAACTTGATGCCTGCTTCCGGGGTTGCTGGACTTGGTCTGGGTCCCCGGGGGTTGGCATCATGACACAGCCAAAGAGAATTATTGGTGCCAAGAGTAGGGTCCTGGGCTGGGTCCCTCAGTTCCACAGACCCCTCAAAAGCCTCTGTAGGCCTAACTGAAGTGACTGGGATGTTTTCTGCTGTTATGCCAGTTTCGTTTGGCCTGCTGGTTGCCTGTTGTTCTCAATGTTTCACTGTTTGTAGTGTGATGGGGCTGTCACGGCAGATCCTCCAGTGATATCTGTGCTGGCGAAGGACCACATATGTCAGGTGTGTGGTCGGGACCCTTCTGCTAGACAGCCGAGTGCAGCGAGGATGAGCTGGCGCTGTGTCTCTGCATCCCCCACGTGGTGTGCAGAGAAGGGGGGAGGCCCCCAAGGCAGTCCGTTGTGTCTTCAGGAATCGAGGTGAGGAGGCCCTGAGGGGCCGTTGCCTTGAGCAGGAGGGGACCAAGGAGGAGGAGGTATCTCGGGCCTCCCCCAGGCCGATGTCAGGGCCTGCGGGCTTGTCGCAGGGCTAGAGGCGTATTGCAGATCTGGTGGTGGGTCGGCTCCGGCTGATGCTGGGCCCGTGCTGGAGGGGAGCGCGCGGACTGCGGGCCTCTTGTAGCTCCTCGGGGACCCAGGGATGACGCGGCAGGTCCACAAAGGACCGTGATGGTGTGGTGGCGGGGCCTGCACGACACTGCAGGCCAGACTGGCTCGGTGGCGGGGCCGAAACACCCCTGCAGGCGGGGCGGGCTCTGTGGCTGGGCCGACCCCAGGCTCGACGTTAGAATGTAGGCCTGGTCCTGGCGTTATTAGTTCTGTTCAACGCCCCCCCGCAGCTCCCCCCTGTCCCGGAGCTCAGGTGCGGGGGGGCGCGTGGTGTTGCTCCGGCTTCTGGGTGGTGTCACTGCCCGGCCCCCGCTTCCATGTTTGTGGCTCCTTGCCGAAGCCGTCAACCGCCGGGATGGTGGGCCGGGGCAGGCGCCGGGGTCGCCCCTCCGCTGGTGCAGTGGTCATAGAGGCGGGAGCTGCTGCGGTTCACTCTGCTAGTCATGCGGAGGGTCCAAGTAAGGCGGGTCCGCGGTGGGGGCAGGTGGGCCCCTCGCAGCGCCCCACAGCCCATGGGTGGGGAGGGTGTCTGGTGTTCCGGGGGGCCGGCACCAAGCCCCAGCTCCTCGCTGCACCAAGCGCCGATCTCCTTCTTGTTGTTGGGTGCGGGGTGCAGGGCTGAAATAGGTGCTGCGGCCCTTTGGATCCCATAGTCTGGATGTCTGGGGACCTCGGTCTCCGAGGTCCATGCCGGTTTGGTCAGCTGGGCTGAAGGCTTCAGCGCGGGCCTACAGGAGCCGCCATCTTGGGGGATAGAATCATGCCCCGGGGTGGGCTCTTTGAGTAGGTGAACAGGGGGCTTCCCCGGTCCGATTTCACTTCAGAGTCGGGCTACTGGCTCCCGGGGTGTTCCGTTGCACCTCAGACTATCTTCATGCCAGGAATTATATCATTAAGCGGGCATTTTATTGCAGCAAATCCCGGGTGTCCCACGGAGCTTTCAGTGAGTCGTCCGCATCATCGGCACCTCAAGCCGCGCCCCAATCACCTTGCTTTTACAGTTCATTCACTTTCTCAAGACAACCTTCTACCTTTCACGTAGACCTACGAGTGGGCTACTTCCTTTCGTTGGACCACTCCGTTACTCAGTATCGCTGACTTTCCAGCTATCGTTATTTCAAACTTCATTCGCAGGTCTGCCTTCCTTCGCATCTCATCTACTTGTTTACAGCCTTCAATTTTGCGATATAATGTTGCCACTTCACTCTTTCTTTAGCACACACCGGTCTCACATCACTTGCCAACTCACCGACTATGTGTGTTTCTTTCTTGTCTTTTACTTTCTTCCAATTTTGCGAGTCAAGGTCAGTACCACAGGCTTGGCCTCGCCTCCCCAACTCTGCCGTTCCCCCGGAAGGGTCACTGGCGTTCTTGGAACACAATGCAGCTTTCTTGTTTGGGATTCAGCCTTCTCCATGTATCTTTCGCTGCCGTTTGGAGGCAACAACCACCTACAGGGAACTCCTGGGGTTCTCTACACGTAGCTCTCATCCCTCAGTCCGTTGCTCTGCTCCAGTAGGCTCGCCTTCGCCCCGGAGGTTCTGCTCTTACTCCTGTTCCACTTTGCTCAGAGTGTGTCTCTATGTTCCGCCTTTTATCCGTATGAGGAGGGCTAATTGGTATCAGATGTATGCACTAAGAGTCAAGTGCCTGACTTTGCCTGACCCAATTAGCGGGCCATGTCCAATGCAATATATAAGAGTCAGCATTGTTACTCTGTCGCCCTCTTCCTCGTCCCAGTGTTTGTGTGGAAAGGGGGAGAGTGGGACATCAGGGAATCCTATGAAATAGGATGGGTTAGGTGTAGGAGAAAGGGGGGAATACTGCATCTCACCATAGGCTGTCTCACCCCCACTCCCCGAAGACCCTTCACCCAGTTGATCCTCCCGTACTGGTCCACCCCCAGGATCTGGAACGAAAAGCGATGGCCGAGTCCTGGCCACCTGGATGATAAGTCCCCGAGGACTAGTGGGTGAGACACCACTTGGTTTCTCACAGGTAACAGTGGCAATGCACATTCATGGTACTTTATAGACCCATCCATTCCAGAGGCTGAGCTGAAGGGTGCAAACCATGACTTCACATCCAAACACATGCTTTTTCACGCTAACCCCCGATTATTGCATCCCGCTTGGAGGAAAATTCAAGTTGTACTTCCAGAAATAGAGGGAGGTTAGACAGTGCACTACATCAGAATCAACAACAGACCAAAATGGAAATGCATCATAAACAGCAATAGAAACAATTACTCACATAGCATCTGCCAGGCATTCTCCACTGTGCAGCTATTTCCACCCTGTTTCTAGCTACAAGTATTACATGCCAACTTTTGCCATTAAAATCCCAGATATGAACACCATTGGCTGGTTTCGCCATCAAAATGTGTCCAGTTACTCTGGTCTGGTATTTCCACCAAGAGCCCCGGTGCTAACACTATTGCCACAGGGCAGTTACCTTTCTTTTGTGCCAGTTACTCACACATGGGCAGGTTTTGCCAGTGAATACCCAGGTATTGACACCACCTGCCAGGTATGGTTATCAATTGCTCTGGTACTCGCACAGTTTAACAGGTATTGCCATCATATGCTCAGGTACACATACCAGTGCCAGATATTATTACATCTACAAATGCGTAGATACTCGCATCATTGCTAGGTGCTGCCATTACATTGCTGAAAAACCGCTATTGCCCTGTTGCTCATACTAATTATCAGGTAGTTCCACCATGAATGGAAAGAAGCTATGGGCTAAATAACTTGTTGGGAGAAATGTAATCTTTTACGTGAAGAAAGCTCTGTAGTCGACAGTGAAATAAGTTAATCTTTCCATAACTACAATCTAGTCCAATGGCATTGCTGAAAATGTAGACATTGGTTCCAGACTACCTCTTCTACTAAAGAATTGGGCTTTTCATTGGAGGTGTGAAATGTGCTTCCATGCTGGCCCTGCTGCCTGCTTTTCACAATCCTTGTTTCAAGGAACCTATCACTAGACCTGAAACACACTTTTTTAAAAATAAAAATATTACTTGTCACAGGGGAACTGTTTTGCAGCACAGTGGCAGTTACTATGACAAATCGTTATTTTTACTTTGGTTTTTCAACTTTGGTGTGATGAAAAACGGAGTCAGCTTTGCTAGGATTTAATACTGTTGTCTGCTACGGGCATTCAAATCTCTGCACAAAGATGTTTAACACACTGAGCTATTTTATTAATAATTGTGGCATGGAAACCGATTCATTTGCATTATAGCTTCAGTTATTGCTTGTGATCAGTATATTTCCCAATGAAAGGTGAAAAGCCACACACGCTGTGCTGTATTTAAAATGAAGGGACAATGCAAAACCTATAAGCGATGTGCAGGTCCATAATGTGGTAATTGTAAATGAAACTCAGAATCTTCGGGTGCCCCAATAAGGGGTGGCGCCTTAGAAAAAAAGAACACACTTCAATATAACTTTTCCATACAATGCTCCATGTCGGCCTATTCCCACTTCTGACCATTGTAGTGACAGTTGTTATTACTATCCAACTCACTGGGATCCAATGTATGGACCTCAAAGGCTGAAGCGCTAGATACTACCTATTTGTGTTGGTCATAAACTGTGAGAAACCTGAGGGTATTCTCACTCCTAGACCCCTTGGATCCTCTGCGCAGGTAGCCAGGGAAAGGCCATCGCTCTTGGATCCTGACCCTGGGGGTGGAGAAGCGAGGAAGAATCACCTGGGTGGGAGGCTCCTTGGGCACTGTAAGTGGGATGCCCTCAGACGAGACATGGTATCCCCCTTTTCCTTTTAGTAGCCAACCCAAACCCTATCTAATTTTCCTAGGCTGTTATAAGCCAGTTCCCCTCATGACTCCCCATTTAACACTTGACAGTACTGGGACGAAGAAGATGTATCTAAGAACAATGAGGACCACACTCTTTCACCACTCTGGTACTGGGACGAGGGAGATGCCTGCTGAGAACTGTAAAGGTCAGGTATGTCCCATTGATTGTGGGCAGGCAGGGCTGATTGGACATCCACACCTGCAGCCTGTCAAGGGGCTGTTGGTGTATAAAAGGAGGCCAGCCCAGCAGCATGAGAGACAACGGGAAAAACTGTGTGTGTAGGAACGACAGGAACAGCAGCAGGAAGGCCGGTGCAAGCATTGCATAGGAGCTGGGGCTCCGTGAAGCAAACCGAACATTACGAAGGGATCCATGCAGAGAGGCTGTCCCTTTTATGCATGTTCAAGATGCTTGTTTCCCTGTGTTGGGATGATGACACAGGGGTGTCTTAGGGGCAAGAGTTGGACCCCTGATTTGAAAAACAAAAGGCTGCACGATCTAGGCTGCTGTGAAGTACCTGAATGCGACCAGTGAGTTTCAGTCCATTAGGAAACCCAGTGCGCAAGCTTTTAAACTTGGTTGTTCATCAAATACTTTGTATCAGAGTAGTGCCGTGTTTAAGGAAACACGTTTCTGAAGGTCTCCTATTCAATCCATTGTTCAATACTGAATGACTGGGAATACTTTGTATCGGAGTGGTCGCGAGTGAGAGAAAACACATTTTCGAAAGTCTCAGAGGAATGGAAATTCTAACAAGTGCAACCCGTGCCAATTGAATCCCAAATTGAACACAAACCAGCTTTCTTGAATATCTGGCAGAATCCTAAACAAGTGCAACCCGTGCTAATTGAATACCTAATTGAGTATAAACCAAGTATCTTGAATACCGAACTAAATGAAAATCCTAAACAAGTGCAACCCGTGCTAATTGAATACCTAATTGAGTATAAACCAAGTTTCTTGAATACCGAACTGAATGAAAACCTTAACAAGCGCAATTTATGTCTATTAAATACGGAATTGAGTATAATCCATTTTTCTTTTAACACTGTACAAAGTGAAAACCTAACACAAGGGTGGAACCGTTACATCTTAAATACAGAGGTGAAATTAAACTTTAAATCAGAATATTCTAAACATCCCACCACAAAAGAGTGCACCAAAAAGTGGCAAATGACTTGGAAAAGAAAAAGGATAGCTTTGGTGCTGCTGAAGTTAAGTCCTTGAGGAAAGGAACCCTGAGATTTGAGACATGTATTAACTTGAGACTGAAGTCCCAAAGCTCTTTGGTGTTTGGAACTATTCTACTTGGGAAGGAAACCCTGAGTATTGATTAAAACTGTATCATGCTGATCTCTCTCTCTCTCTCTCTCTCTCTCTCTCTCTCTCTCTCTCTCTCTCTCTCTCTCTCTCTCTCTCTCTCTCTCTCTCTCTCTCTCTTCTCGAGAGAGAGAGAGAGAGAGAGAGAGAGAGAGAGAGAGAGAGAGAGAGAGAGAGAGAGGAAAAGTTGAGGCTTTTTGCTGGAACTGTTTCATACTTGGGGAGGGGAAGTGAAGGAAGCTGAAAGCTAGAAGAGGCTTGGAACTTTATGTTGGACACTGTTTCTTTTGGTTGCTGACATCCCTACGCATAGTATAGATTAGATGTGAGGGCTAGCATAGGTTTTGGACATGGACAGATTCTTTAGTTGAACTCTTAGACTCAGACTTTCCTTAGTTTTATTTAGGTAGGGAAATCCCACCTTAGCATATGGCAAGTTAGGCGTTCATCCATCCTGACATATAAGGAAAATAAAAGTGTTTGTTTGAGCTTCAAGTCTGTTGTCTGTGTCGTACTTCATGATGCCTTCACAATACCCATGACTTACACACCAAGAGCACATACCAAAAGGTTTATTTTGGGATTATGTACATTGTGAGCCAACTGAAATCAAACCAGATTAAAGTGTCAGTGGTTGTTCTTTCTGAAACAAAACAGTTTTAGAATGCAGGAACTGAAATAAAGGTTTCATGAACAGAAGCTAAAAGCAGCTTGGGGGTATCCGGCATAGCCCAGTGATCAGTTGCCGGGACTGGTGGTAGTTTCCACTGCTGCTTTAGACGAAAGCAATTTAGCAAATTACCCTGGTGAAATGTTACAGTAAAAAAGAACAAAGCCATACAGCAAAAATAGCTCATAATTAAACTAGTGCAGATGGCAACAGTTTGTGGCAAGGATGCAGTCATGATGAGGGAGTGCACCTGTTGAGGAATGTAAAGTTTCAACCAGTTTGAGAGAACCAGTCACACGTGTCTGTTTATGTTTGTGTGAAGAAGACATTATCCTTGCTTCCTTCTGAGTCACATCTCAAAGCCTGATGTGCACTCCCTGGTCCTCTTTCTGCTCTACTACCTTGGCTGTTTCACCAACTCCTCCATATTACCACCACTGCTACCGCCTCCTCCAACTTGGCTATTACCATCTCCAACCCGTAGCTGGTACCTCCTTCACCTCTCCACAGTTGTCATGTCTCCAGTCTCCTACTTCTCTCCAGTCACCACCTTCTCCAATTCACTTCTGCCCCCAACCTTTGCCGAATGTGAATCTCCTCCTGCAGCAGCTACTGACTAACTAGAGCTGTGAGCTTTTTATACTTTATACTCATCCCTCTTGGTGGGACTAATAGTGGTATCCTATGTGCTCGCAGCCATTTTACCGCTCGTGGATGCGGGACATTTTACTGTGGTAGATGGGAGCCGGTAGAGGGTAAAATAGTGAATGCAGGGCGGGGCAGATAAGTGGGAGAGTAGGATGGTGGGGTAGGTGGGCATGCCCCCCATAAAAAACACTGCAGTAAAAAGTGGAAAATGTCCCTTGTGGTGAAATGGGGTGATCCCTAATAGTGTGTTTCTGCCTCTTTGTGCTGTAATAAGGGAAGGGCTGTAATTTGTGGATCTCTCTAAGTGCACCTGGTACTGTTATAGGCTTAGGGGGTGGGACACAGTCTACATCTGGCCTGTCTGCCATTTTGGAATTATATAACTTTGATCCCTGAATTGGTAAATCGCTGAGTGGCAATGTTGTATCCATGGAACTCCACAGCTCATTGCAGGCCCTTCAAACTCTGAGATAACTTCTTCGATGTATCGCGTGATGTTGAAAGTGTATCTAAAACCATGCTACTGTTGATGAGTAACTTTAAAAGCCTTTCCCCTTTTCCTTGAAGGGGTAGGCACCTAGGCTCATGTCAGAGCTTCAGGGTGCCTCATTAGACAGTCACAGACTCTGCCATTGGTGATGGGATGATTGTCATTGCTCACTGGAAGTGCAATGTCCCTGATGGGTGCCAGGACTGACTTGTCCATCTCTCCTAATGGGGTTGTGATGCAAAGTGGCTGACATTTCTCCTTTGGCTCTATTGGTCTACCAGAAGTGTTTGCCGTCTTAGCATGTGTTACAGAGTCTCCAAGTGATTTCCCCTACCATGTTTGGGGACCAAGGTAGTAGGGTGGCCTGGTGACCCCCGGCGGAACATCCACTGGCTTGGGGCGGAACCCCACCTCCTAATTCACCACCTCGCCTATGCCCAGAAGCTGGTGAAGGTCTTCATCACACGTCCAGAAATGGCCCATAATTTTGTTGGAATCACAGGGACCTCCTTTCATAGAAAGACCGCCCACAAAAAGAATCACCATGTCCTGATACCGTAGACATGTAAACAGTTGACCTTTTGGGCCTTAGTGATTAAATCTAGACCTCAAACACACACTACTCCCCAGTTCACTGCTGAGTTCAAACCTGTGAAACAAAAAATATGAAACAAAAAATAAGACTAGAGATCATGTGGTGAAAGACGCATTTACAGAAGTTTAGAATCAAGTATACTTAATTATTATTAATGTATTAGTGTTTGGTTTAGCAAAACCTTTCACAATTACATCACAATTTCATTTACATTAATACAGTACAAACATTAGAAATAATAAATAAGTTACTACAAACCAACCATCTCAAATTTCATTAAAGGGACAATAAAATGTAATCATTTAATGGCTTAACAATCGAAATTACTAAAACATTATCGAAACATGTCAACTAAAAATGAACTTGTTGGGGATAGAGGAACCCCCCTGAATTTGAGACCACAGGGCATCCGTTAGGACCCTGTTTACATTGTGGACAAATTGTAAGAACTATTTGAGCCATAGAGCGACCAATTTAGGACATTTCACTACAAGATGTTTTAAAGACTGTACTTCGTTTGCTGACTCACAGTATCTACACATCATATTTTCTTGTTGATTCCCCACTGTAATACTCGTGATTTGTTGGGTCAGTTATAAAATCAATTGGAATCTTAAAAATGGTTGCCTTCTTTTTGGGCATGGGTTCAATGCCTCATTGTAGATCCTAGGCGTACCCCATCCCTAGCACAATCTCCATATAGTTTATAAGATTTTACTTTACTTGGTGTCCTCCCCAATCATCCTGGAGGAGTTTCTTTTTTAACAAACTCAGATTGTTTACCAAAAGAGACCCATTAACATTTAAAGCCCACAGGATGTTCTCACATTTCAATATACATTCAGCTAGCGGTTCCGTCACCATACATCTGCAAGCTTCTGCTATGTTGCTAAATAGCGAGCCTCTAGGAGCATCTAAAATCTTAGTATACAACTGAAGAACTTTCCAAATTACCATTGCGTGCAGGGATGCCATCCCCATATCATGTCTTATTACAGCGGTCGGTACACATTGGGGTACTGATAGAGTTGCTTTCCAAATAAGATCTTCTGCTCGGTTAAGAGCTGAACTGTCGACACTGGGGTTAAATCCTAGTCCATAAATCAAACCAGGGACAACTTTTTGCCTATAAATGTTTAGTAATAGGATAAAAGAAAAACAACAGTATCCCTTTTTCTTGTTGTTAACTTTGCTATGTAAGGAACCAACTTAGCTCTTAATGTCTTATAACAAAGTCCCTTATTAGGTTTAGGTGATACAGAAAATACCAGATACTTGAATTCTGTTACGACTTTTAGTTGAGTTTCCTCCATATAACAGTTTAAACTTTTTTTATTAAGCCACGTGAAAAGTATGATATTATTAATTTGTTTTTATTCATGGTTACATTGTTCTTCGTATATTCTACTAGTCCGTCTAGGCTTCGCTGTAAACCCACTGGTGTCTAATCGAAGAATATTATATCCGCTAAAGCCAACCTGTGAATCTTAGTTTTCCTAAGCTAGGAGGGAAAGATCAAAGCCCAACCAACCTCTCCCCCAACTGTAATAGATTTAGGCTAAACAGGCCAGGGGCCAACACTCTACTCTGGCGTAGACTCCTATCAGTAGGAATTTCCCATGAAAAAACACCATTAGCGTTTAGTCTTATTTGGATCTTAGTTTCTGAATGTAACATTATTAGTCTTCAATAGTCTTGTGGATTTTCCATCCCATTAATTCTTCTAAGAGGGTACCTTCTAGGTCAATATTGTCAAAATAAATGGCTGAGCTACTTTTTATAGTCATGGCTTGTCAGGATTATGCTATGTAAAGAGGTAACATGCTGAGCCCGGAAACCTGTCTGAAATTTGGACTGTTCGATTCTATTGACCATTTCTGGAGGTCTTTTATGAGCAGGGAAGAGTACATCTTACATCCTACATCGATTAAAGCAATAGGTCTGTAATTTCCCGGCACATTCCTTAAACCCGTTTTTATATACAGGGACTATAATGGCCTTGTGCCAAGAGTCTGGCATCCCATATTAACAATTTGTTTTCTTAAATAGGATTTCCAGTATATTAGACCACAGGATTGCAGCTAGCTTACTGCCAAAATGCTGTCTGTCCCAGCTGCTCAAGAGTTTTTTAGGCAGACAGTTTGCTCTATTTGCTCATTGACCATTTTTTGACTTCCCTTTGGCAGCAACTTAGTGTCTACATTTAATTTCCTACCTTTAGGACACCTGAATACATTCCCAAAATAGGTTTCGCAAACTGATACTGCTATCAGGTTTAACATTTGGTTGTCAGCTTTCCCTTCAGAGTTTATAAATCTCCAGAACATTGATTTATTATTTGTTTTTTAGCACTGTCAACATCTGTTAACTGTCCTTTAACAGCATACATTTTTCATTTTTTTAAAAAATTTGTTTATTTATGAATCAGCACACAGGAGAACATATACAGTGACATTGCTTATAACCATAAAACCAAAATGCCCCCCCCCTTCCTGTGTTTCCAGGCAGGCCTTGTTTCCGGGCCTCATTCGGCCTGACCAGGCGGCGAATTGTCGCCCGTCAAGTGGAGGGCTCTCACGATCAGGCGTGGCTTGTAGGTCAGGGCTGGATAGTTCTGGTCATAGTCTAGGACTGGTCCCAAATATCAGTGAATCGGTGGAGCAGTCCCGCTTTGGCTGCCGTGACCTTCTTGGCTATCACGATGTCCCAAAGTTTAACCCACCAGAGGGTCATCAGGTGTCCTTCCGCGGACTTCCAGGTGTGGGCTACTGTGATTTTGGCTGCCAACAAGAATTGGGATATCAGCGTTGCCCTCCTCCCTGTTCTCGGGTAAGAGTCCGGGAGCGGGATCCCCAGCAGGACTTCCTCATGCGTTAGCGGGATTTCCACTTGGGTGATGTCCTTTATGGTAGCAAGGCACTGGGTCCAGAATTCCCTTATTTTAAGGCAGGTCCACCACATATGGAAGTAGGAACCTGGGCGGCCGCAGAGACGCCAGCAGTGGGGGTCCAGGGCCTGCTGGAAGTGATGGAGGCGCATTGGGGGGTAGTAGCAGCGCAAAAGCAGTTAGTGGGCGCATTCCCGGTTAGTTATGCAGCGGGATGCTGTGCGCGTTCTGGTCCAGACGTCCACCCATGTGTGATCTTCAATAGCATGACCCAGGTCCGCCTCCCATTGGGACATATAGGAGGGCCTAGCCTGGAGGGGATCTTCTTGCAATAGTTTCTAGAGGGCCGAGATCTTTCCCCGGGCAGGAAGGTCATTTACTGTATGCTCTAGCATAGCAAGGGGACGTGTAGCCTCTGCTCAGGTCTGGGAGTGGGAGCACCAGTATCTCGGTTGGGCATAAGTAAATCTGTCCATCTCCGCTAGCTGGAAAATCGTTTTACAGCGTTCGAAGGTGAGGGGGGCGTCCCCCTCATATAGCTGCCCCAAGGTTTCGAGCCCCCCCCCGCCACCCAGTTCCTAAAGTTTGTTGGACGAGTTCCCGGGGAAAAGGCTGGGTTGAGGAAGACTGGAGAGGATGCGCTCAGGCCTCCTGGGATACCTCTAAGTGTGCGGGCCCACTCCCATGCCTTTATCGACTGCTTTGTGGCAGTCAGCACTCCTGGCCAGCTCTGGCGTAGTGCAGTGGGGATAAACGGAAGAAAGCGAAGGGGGGGAGGAAGGCGGGATTGTTCGATCTCTACCCACTTTGGGCGCCCAGTGGCGAGTCCCCATGCTTGAAGGTGGGCCAGTTGCGATGTTGTTTGATATTTCCGGAGGTCCGGCACCCCCAGTCCTCCTAGTCTCGTGCTGGCCATCATCGTTCTCCGAGGGATCCTCGCTTTCTTGCCCTTCCAAATAAAGTCTGTGATTTTCCTTTGGAGCCGCTGTAACGGGGGGAGAGGGATTGAGGTTGGGAGGGAAGCACAGGCGTAGAGGAAGCGGGGGAGAAGGTTCATTTTGCATGTCGTTATGCGTCCAAGCAGCGAGATCTCCTGCATCTGCCAACAGGCAAGGTCCCTTTCCAATTCCTCGAAGAGTGGGGGGAAGTTGACCTGGTAAACTTTCGCTGGGTGAGCGCGGATCTTAACCCCCAGGTATGGGATCGCTTGGGTGCTCCATTGGAGCGGGCATTGCTTCTCTAAGGCCTCCCTCTCGCCTGGGCTCAGGCCCACTCCGAGCGCTGTTGATTTTGGGAAGTTGATGGCGAATCCAGATACCCTTCCGAAGCCCTGGATTTCGGTTAGGGCTGCCCTCATGGAAGTTTTGATGTTTGTGATGGTTAGCAACACATCGTCTGCATAGAGGGCAATTTTGTGTTGGGCTGCGCCGATCATCGGGCCACTGATCAGGGGACTCAGGCGAACTCACTGGGCTAACGGTTCCATGGCCAAGGTGAAGAGCAGGGGAGATATTGGGCATCCCTGTTGCGTTCCGCATGTGAGAGGGATTGGATCTGACAGGCGGCCATTAACTCTGAGCCGGGTTTTAGAGGCTTGGTAGTTCGCTAGGATCATCCTCCTGAAGGTTAAGCCAAAGCCAATGGCCTCCAGGTTGAGGCGAAGATAGGGCCAGGCCACCTTGTCGAAGGCTTTAGTTGCGGCCAGTGCCAGCAGGGCCAGCTGTTGGGAGTCCTGATTGGCGACCTCTATCAGATCCAGTGCCCTGCAAAAGTTATCTTTTGTCAACCTATGGAAAATAAACCCTGTCTGATCCGGGTCGATTATGCTCGGAAGTATAGGCGCAAGGCGATTGGCCAGGATCTTGGAATATATATTGCCGTTTATTATTTTTTATTAATATTAATTTCCCTCTAAGCAGGTGTTAGACGGAGAGGTGTCCTCATCGCTGTTTTCAGAAGAAGTTTTTAAGTGTTCTGGCGATTGTGTCTCTCATTGCCATGTCCCCCAGGATAGGGTCATACAGGCTCCACTGGTGGCGGGGAGGAGGATCTGGGTCATGGGACCACAGGGTGAGCGAGACCAGGGCATGGTCCGAGAGGATGTGGGGGACAATCGTAACGTCATCCGTGAAGGTCAGCATCTGGTGGAACGCCAGCAGTAGGTCGATTCTAGAAAAGGTACGATGCACGTACGAATAGAAGGAGAAATCTTTCTCTTCCGGGGATAGAACCCTCCAGGTGTCAACGATGTTCAGCGTGCGAAATAAGTGGAGCAGGGCTGTTGCCAACTTCAGGTCCCTGGATGTTGGGGGGTGAGACCTATCCTTAAGGGGGTCCGGGACCCCGTTGAAGTCTCTGCCAATGACTACCTGCCCCTCAATGAATAGAAGGAGGGAGTCCTCCAGATCCTGATAGAATCCTTCCTGGTGGTCGGCTGAGACAAGGGTGTAAAGTTGGCCGAGGATGATGCATTTGACCGCCATAAAGCGACCCTCTTGGCATCTTAGCGAGTCTAGGATCTGGGGCTTCAAGTCCTTTGTGAAGAGGATGGCAGTACCACCCTTTTTGGTTCCCTTGGATGCCAGAAATTGTAGGGGGAAGGGTCTGCTTCGCAGGCGAGAAAAGTCTGCTGGGATTAGATGCATTTCTTGTAGGAAAGCGATCGAGGTCCCATCGTTCTGTAGTCTTTGCAGGACGGATTTCCTCTTCAGGGGGGGAGTTCAAACCCCAGACGTTTAAAGTAGTGAATTTTAATTTTAGATGTGGGGACTGGCGCTCCGAATCCGGATTCTGTTGGGGGGGGGTGATTGGGGGCGAGGTGAGTCAGCCATCACTGCGAGAGGACGGCAGCTTTGGGGTATCCTGTGGCTGAAGGTTTTTTATAAATGGTCTCCAATGGGAGATCTGAACTTCCAACATCGGCCTCAAACGGGGGGTCCAAACTGCGACCAGGGGGACCGGTTTTGAACTATCGCCCCATCCCCTGGCCACCCAGGCTGTCGTCCGACAGAATGACCAACATGGTTGAAAGTCTCTCCAAGGGTAAAGAGGTGACATCCACCTTGGAGGAGGGTATGGACCGCACGGGGTCCGCAGCGAGCTCAGAAAAGTTAGGTGGTTCCAGTGCTATGTCTCCTGCGTAGGCATCCTCGCACGTCATTTGGGTTTGCGGCTTCTCTGCACTTTTGACCACGGGGCCCGCCTCGGCTTGGGGGAAGTTGTATTCAGAGCAGGGCTTGTTCGGCCCCGGAAGGATGGGTCTGCGGTCCCGGGCGAATCTGGACGGAGGATCGAGGCTGCGTCATCGAGGTGGCTGATGGTGCGGGGGGGGGGCCTATGTATGAAAATTGAAGTGCCGTGGGAAAGAGCCACTGATAGCGGATCTGCTGGCCTCGGAGGAAGAGCGAGAGTGGACGGAGCATCCTGCGCTTCTGGAGGGTTAGAGGGGAGAGATCCTGGAAGATCTGTAGTGGGACGCCCTGGAAAGAGAGATCGTCCTTTGAGCGGCCTATCGCTGCGATGGCCTCCTTGGTGGTGTAAAAGTGGACTCTTGTAATTATGCCCAGAGGGGGGGTCTGTGTCCACTCCCAGGCGAGGGCACAATCTATGGGTTCGATCAAGTAGGAGTTGGGCCTCGTCCAGATCCGGTAGCAGAGCCTGGAAGAAGGTGCTTACGTATTCAGCGAGTTGTTGCGGCGGGAGCAGTTTTCCATGTCTTCCTGTTTGAATTCAAGAATTTCGGTTCTCTCCATTAACGTTTGGACGGTGCGTTGTATCTCCGTTAGCGAGTTAGAGTGATCTGTGGCCAGGTCCTCGGCCTCCCCATCCTCTGCTCGATGCTACTGACCCTTTGGTTCTAATTTAGCGGTGAGTTCCGTCATACAGGTTCTGAATTCTGATTTGATATCCGACATGAAGGCTTGGAGGTCCTCTTTGGTTGCGAGCGTCCCTTTGTCATCGGTCGCCTTCTGGGGTGTAAGTTTAGGGGGGTCTACTTTCTTTCCTTTTTCCGAAGCCTGTACCATGGTGGAAATGTCAACCGATTTGGAGGACTTCAGTGCTTTGGTCATGGCTTCGGGGTGAGGGGGCACACTCCGGGGGCTTAGCCCAGAGACCGCGTGCCGCAGGATCCGAAGATGGCAGAGGCCGGGGCAAAATGGGGATGAAATGGGCCGGAGCACCCCATGAGGTTGAGTAGGCGGAAAGTGCTTTCAGGCCTTCAGAAGGCGGTGTAGGTCGCTGTGATGGAGCGGCCTCACCGTGCCAGGTGGCTATGGGTCTCCGGGTGGCCCGCTGCAGCAAGGATCCAGGGTGTAGCTGGCGGAAACAGGCTCTCCCCGGCTGGCGAAGAGGGGAGGTGGGCGCCCCAGGAAGGCAAGGAAGGCGTCACCCTCCGGGCTGGGGGGCAGCCATTGGATGTTTCAGGGGCCCCACAAGGAAGGGGTCAGCGTGGATCTGCGTGGATTAACAGGCTGCTGGGGGGGCAGTTGCTGCAGGCCTCAGAATGCTAGGCCACCCCCAGCAGGGGAGACCTCCAGAGGACAGCCGATGGCGGGTAGGGCCAGAGCGAGGGGCAGGGGGCCCCGTTGCCAGCGGGGGAGAAAAAGGGAAGATCCCCAAAGCTCTCCAGGCAGGAGAAAGCGGGGCCCGCCGCGTGTGTTGGGGGGCAACTGGTCTCATCTGGGTGGTGCGTAGTCCCCTCACGAGAGCCGGGGGCCATGCTGTGGCTGGTAGGCGGGGGGCCCCCCTTCCAGGAGGGTGCTCAGCAGACTTGGCTCCTTGCCTCAGGCTCCCGGGGGTCGGGTGCGAGGACTTTGCTGGCTCAATGGGGGATCAGACATGGTCCAGTGACGGGCATGCTGGCTGGGCCCCCTCCGGGCTGCGGGCTGTGAGCCGGGAGGCCTCTGTGCAGGGAAGAGAAGCACCGGAGAGCGCCCGCTCACCGTGGCTGGCGAGAGGAGCATTGATGGTGCAGGACTCGCTAGGTACTTCCAGGGCTTATGGGGGCTGGGCCAGCCAGGGGCACAGGCAACCCTTATCCGAGGCGTAGTGGAGCTGGCGGGCAGACGGGAGCAGGGGCCATCAGCACCCCTCTAGAGCGTGCCAGAGAGGCTCCGGTCCCCGATGTCTGCTGCGCGCCGGGGAGGAGGAGTTGGCAAGGTGCAGAGATGTGGGTTCGAGGAAGCGGCCGCCATCTTGATGGCGGTGCCGGCCGCCGGAGGAACGTTTCTTCGCCGTGTTCACTGTGATCCTGGGGGCGTTCAGCTCCCAAGATGCAGGCGATGGTGCTGGGCATGTTCCGCTGCATCATTCTAGCAGCATTCATGGCGGGCATAGCAGGAACCAGGAGAAAATTACTGTTAGCTGCGGACCCATGCGGAGGCCATTAATGGAGCTGCCTCATCGCTGGCGCTCCAGGCCACGCCCCCCAGCATACATTTTTCTTATGCTGTTACAACCAATTCGTATGCTGTTCATTAAGCTTTTATATTTGGGAAACTTGTCTAATAATTGAATCCCTATTATTGCCCTTCTTAGTTCACTTTCTTTCCTGTTCAATAGGGCATCAGTTGACACATCTTTGTGGAGATCTCCCTTCTACTGGGTGGCCCCAAATGGATTCTAAAAAGCCTATAAAGTAATCAGGGTTGCATACCTTCTCCTTTTCCCATTTCATAAGTGATGTCCATTGACGACTCAATTTTCCACTAATCGATGTTGGGACTGTTATAGTTGTAGAAATGTTGTTCCCTTGTGCATTTATTCTTATATTTATTGGACCATACTTCCAAGCAGGCTCTCCATAAACGTTATCCATAAAGAGTGTTAAAATCCCATGGTCACTTTGGTCTGTTTTTCTAACTACAAACTTCTCACAGTGCATAAACAATTCTATAGACACAAATCTATAATCTATCATTTACTCCATACCACATTGAAGCCGGGGAGTTATCACCTGGGATAGTCGCATTAATTATATACAAATCTCAATGCTTCATTACCTTATTCCAACAATCCCCATGGTCTTTCTGTTTCCCGACATCCCCTTTGTCAATTTAGTTTGATTTTCTAAACAAAAGCAATTAAAATCTTGCTGCAGAAAAAACGTGATTGTCATTTTCACTCTCAAACTTGATAGCAGGATCACATTTATGTTTTCCAAGAATTGGGCTCTGTCCCCAATCAATATGTTACGGTACACATATATTATTAGCGTATTTCCTAGCCCATTTTGTTGTTATCAATTAGAAAAACCTCTAAAAATTCCTTCATAATTTCCTGCTCATATTTTTACATTGACTTTAAATTCATTGCTTATGGCAGCTAACAAACCACTGGATGCACAACTCTTTTGGACTTTCCTAGAACTTTGTATAAAGCTTGTAAACCCATAAATTATTGGCCTTTTACTAGCCATGTTTCTTGGAAACACATAATTGTGAATTTTCCAAGATCTCTACTAGAAGCCACCAATTTTAAAATACTATTTGAACCCCTCGAGTTCCATTAGACAACCGAGTGACAACCTGTTCTAAAGGCATTAAGAATGTCTATGTACGTTCATCTGAAGTGGCAACACTCCTGGGAGCCACAGCCAGTCCTCACAAGCCTTTTTTCTTTTCATTGTTTATCACAACTGTCCTCAATACATTTCCCCTGCTTTGAAATTTGATTTTGAAATGTTCACAAAAGTTATCAAATGGGCCACCAGACTGAGCACCCCTTTCTACTGACTTAATTGACTCCCTTTTCTGTGGAAACTTTGGTCTCAGAGGAACACATTGAATCCCTGTTTAGTTTGGTCTATTAGGTGTCGATTGTGACACCTATAATAGCCCAAACTATAGCATTCAAATACTGCTTCATGTGCACATAGGGAGAAGGGCTTGTGACAATTGGTACACACAAATGACATTTGAGGAGGTACAAACAATGTATTTTGGTGTTGTTTGGTTATTGATCCCTCCCATTTCCTGCCCCTAGCCATGCTAATCCCTATAGCTAATCCCATCCATTCCTACCCATATTGGGAACTCTTTTAGCTCTGAGCTCTTCCATGGTCGTGGCCATTGTTAGGGAGAATTCTCATTTCATGGCTAATTTCCCTTACCTATAGAGTCCCCCAGCAGCTTTGCTGGATTTGAAAGGTTTGTTTCTTTTTACCTGCTAAGAGTGAGACTCTTTTTCCCACTCTTAGGCATTTTTGCTATGTGTGTTCTAGGCTATTTTTTTTTTTATTTTTATTTAAAAATTGTTTATAGTTTACATCAATTTTATAAACTTTTACAATTATTTCATCAACTTTAAAACACTTCATTTCTTAGAAGCATTGCATAAAATCATTTTCTTTCTCTATACGCATTGAGATATATTTAGCATAATTCATTTCTATTTTACGGTTTTCACATTTCATACTTAGTAACATTAGAATTTATATAGTTTCTTTACATGAGTATATATTTTTGCAATAGGCCTTTTCTTAATACATGACAACAAAAGACCCAAATCAATCTTGTATATAGTATAATCAAAAAAAAAAAAAAAAAACATTGCTTTAAGTAACATAATGATGCAATTAATCAAGTAAAGTATATAGTACATCGGTTATATCCTGAATTCATCAATTTCATTTAATTTACTGTAATTCTTTACCAAGAAGCATGTTTAAGTCCAGATATTTAGTTTTCAAATCCTCGTCAATTTTGAGTAAGAGCCTTGATAAAGCTAAAATAAAGCGCATACTATCCCCTTGCATGCTGCGTTCCCAAAATGCGGCCCGTGCAATATATGTTGGGCCTGGATTAAATTCGCCTAATAACAAGCATCTCTTTTCCTCAAAATATGGGCAATATACCACAAGATGCTTTATGGATTCAGTTTGACAAATCGAAGCACAAAACCGACAATTTGGGTGCACGATCAATTCGCTACCAACATTCCATTTAACGATACGTTCCAAAGTAGAGAATTGATTTAGTCTGAATCTTAGGTAGATATTACGTACTCTACGATCGGGACACTTCATAAGATATAGTGGAAGAGTACCCCTCGTTCTAAGTCTATTCGCACACTCTGTGTATAAGACATATTTCTGATTTTTTTCAATTATCATCCTCCAGTCCCATTCATACATTTTGCGTTTATTTCTAGCTAAACCAAGTTCTAAGTCCTCAATTGTTACTTCAATGGTGTCCAAAAGCATATTCATTTGTTTTTTAAACTTATCCAATGATTTAACATCACCATTATGTAATAAACTGTGAAGATCTTCATACAATGAGTTTCTGGGTGGCAACAGCATTTTCATATAGCTCATTAATTGTCGCCATCTCCATTTTGACGCTAGTGTAGATAAACCCAGTTCGTGGCAAATTATCGAATTTGGTATTGCTGGTGACAAACACAAGGTTTTTTTCCAAAGAGACCCTTGAATCCCATTAAGGATCTGTTCAATGTTCATTAGACAAATGTCTAAACTATAAAGAATAATGGGTTCTACCTTTAACAAGTAGAAGTCCAATAAAGGCTCGACCGAGAACATACAATACTTAGCATAAATCACCTTCATCATTGATAGGAGAGAACAAGATTTTGAAGTTAAGAACTCCTTCCATGATTTCAGTGAATAGCTGTTATTCAAAGGATAACCTAAATATCTAATCGAATTTGCCATTTCAAGCCTGCTACCCGCAATTGTCCAATAGTACGATCTTATTTTTTTCCTATTATGACAAATGATGATTTGAGATTTTTTGGAATTTGCCGTGAGATTGTGTTCTGCAGCATAATCATAAAAAATGTTTAATTTATGCTGTAGTCCCGAAGGGGTCCTATCAAACAGAATAATGTCATCGGCAAAACAAAGTCAATCAAGTTTAAGACTACCAAGTTTTACCGGAAATATACCATTGCCTGTCCACAATCGATCCATATCTGAAAGGTACAAGTTAAACAGGATTGCTGCTAGGTTGCAGCCCTGTTTTACCCCAATCTCGGTAACAATAGGCGACGTAAGAGCACCTTCCCTATTTATTCTAATTTGGAAAGATGTATTAGTATGTAACATTGCAAGAAGTTGCACAAGTCGTTGAGGAAAACCTAAATTCAATAGTTTTTCCCACAGCACTTCTCGAATTACACAGTCGAATGCACTAGTTAGATCAAGCGATGCAAAGTATATTGGTCCAGACTCAGGTAGTTTAGAATTATAGATGAAGTGTGCAAGAATTATAGCATTAAGAGATGTTCCGATATTCTTTCTAAATCCGGATTGAAACTTTGAGTAAATATCATTGTTGTCAATATAATTTTGTAGTCTTTTTAATAGACAAATGGCAAAGACCTTGGCCGAAGCATCCATAAGGGCAATCGGACGAAAGTTTGCAGGGTCGGTTGGATCACCCTTTTTATAGATAGGAATGATTATTGCATTCTGCCAAGATTTGGGAATGCAATTTGAATCCAGAATGTTTGAGAATTTGGTGTAAAGAATTGCAGCCCAGAAAATCGGATCATCCTTTAAAACACATGCAGGCAACCCATCAGGACCAGCAGCTTTTGAAGGTTTAAGTAGATTAATAGCATCCAAGATCTCATCCATAGTAAGTGCTAGTTTATCCCTGCACTTTTCAGTTAGAATGTGTGAGTCTATTTTATGACATTTTGATGGTAACTTGAATTTCTCAATCATGAATGATTTCCAAGATTCAGATGAGACCGAAGAACTTAAATCATGCTGCTCTCGTCCATTAGTATCATTAATGATAGACCAGAGCCTGCGGGTGTCATTTCGAATAATGGCTTTCATGATTTGCTGGTTCTCCATTAGCTTAATTCTGTATTTAATACGTTTGTTCTTGTTAGTGTATTTTAAACAGATTTTCTTTTTGCATAGTAAATAAAGTTCAGTAGTCAAATTCAGTTTTCGTAATTTTCTCAAAAGCAGATTGTTTTCACATTTCAAAGAGGCAATTTCAACATTAAACGTGTGAGGATGACCAACATTTTGCGTCCCTACATCGTTTATGAATGATTGAAGGTGTTTTTTTATAATCAGATTGTTCCATGCCTCACGTAAAATTACATTCTGTTTGGAATCATCTCCTTTGGGGACTCTCCATAGGTCCCTGTTGACCAAGAAGTTCAAGCTTCTACATAAGGAGGGATGCCATCTCACTGAATGTTGAACTCTCTTGATGTTAATCAATTTAAGAATAGAACTAGTTTCAAGAGTTGTAAAAACTAATTTAATAGTCATATTTATGGGCGTGTGATTACTATAAGGTGTATCCATCATAATGATCCTACTCACACGCCCCATAAGATTTACTGAGACAAAGAAGTAGTCAAGATAAGATTCGACTCCACCCCTCCTCCAGGTACCATTTAGTAACCCAGCTTCAAAGTCCACAGGGACAACGTTCCAAGCTTTGAAGTAATGCAGCAATTTATCACCTCTATTAATTAAATTGATTTTATATTTAGAGATATGAATTTGTCTGTCAAATAATCCCAAGTCAGTGCAAATAGAATTAAAGTCCCCACCAATCAGTATCAGGTAATTCGGATTTCGTTCCATAGCAGCCAAAAAAATCCCATCTATTAATTCCAGAAGTTTTTGTAAAAGGCACTTAGCAGGATTATAATACACACAGACTAAAAGATAAATATGCTCAGGGTGATCACACACGGAAAATTCAATTGCCATTAGATTGTCTGTAGCATATAAGGTTTTCACGTTATGATCAATAGAGTTACCAATCAAGATTGCCACACCACCGGAAGGACGACCAGCTAATCCTTGGCGAGCAGGTACACTAATAGTGTTAAAGCCATCAATAAAGAAAGAATCTAAGCACATCGTCTCCTGTAGGAATATGACCATGGGCGATTGTATACACACAGACTCTTTAAGCCAATCGCCCAGGTTTTTCATCCCACAGCAGTTCCAAGAAATGAATCTCAGTTCAGCCTGATTAGGATTGTTTTTTATTTGCCGCCATATCGATGATAGATGTCATTAGGGGCCCTAGCCAGGTTATGTTGGATGCTACACCTACTAATGTAGTAATCTGGGTGATAAGGTCTGCTGCCTGTTCTTGACTACCAGCTCGACTCTTCTCATCAGATTTGCTCTCATCCGGAGCAGTGTGTGCATCCAAAAAAACCTCCGCTTCTTCAATAGATCGCAATAAAGATAATTCCAAGCCACGCATCTCAAAGTCCTGCCTGTGTTCCCATAACAATTTCGTAATAATCTGTGACTGAGGAGCACAGATCATACGCAGGTTGTTATGGTTTGCAAGCCTAATCCATTCTATATCGTTAGAGTGTAGGGTTCTTAGTTGCGGACTCCCTTTGAATATGTTAAATAAGAATGATCTATTTATTCTTTGCTGACGTTTCATCTGGGGATCGCTCTGCCAACCCAATATATAGCGTGTGTCCCTTGAAAAGGAACACTGTTCCATAGCTACCACTGAATTTGTGTGCGCCTGCTGGCTCTGATTTTCCAACTTACTTTCTTCTTGAATATTATTTCTAGATATATTACTCAATTTTTGGTTCGTTTGTTCTTGATGAGAGGCAGCGTTTTCAATGCTTTCAAGAATATTTTTAGTTATCGCGTTGACCATTTCAGATCTTTCATCGCTTTCCTTACTTTCATTATCCGCAACATTTTTTTGCATATTAATCCGAGTATCCTCTCTAGTTTTCTGCAGCTCCTTATCAATCAGTTCGCTCACAGTCGCACATGAGGTTTCTTTGTGTTGTGTATTTGTATTTGTATCATGAGTGGAATCTGTTCTGCTCGTCTTGATTTTAATAACGGGGTAGAATGCTGAAAGACGCCCTTGCTTCTGAACATTCGATTCATCAGAGGCCATAGCCATCTGGCTGTGTGTGTCTTTTTCTGTACTCTTCCTTCCCATACCTTTTAGTTTCTGTTCATGCGGAAGAGCCAAATTTAGCAGTGCTTTTGATTCCTCGTTCAACTGTGATAAATTAATCACTATCTCATTAACTTGCTCATTCTCAGTCACCGCATGTATGTCATCTTGGTCATCAATAGGGTTACTCTGTTGTCCTTGAATTTTTTCCCTTTTTTTTTCTTTTTTTTTTTGCACTTTAGAAGATTCTTGAGTAGTCTGGGCAAGAATTTTTTTATTTTTTTGGTTTACTTTTTTTAAGGCTTTTGCTTGGGCACGTTTCATCTTTCGAGATAGAAAGGTTGTTGGATTTTCTTTGCTAGATACAATTTCGCTTTCGAGATTAATTAAATCTTTTTCTCGAGCTACGATTTCGTCAGTACTAGATTTGTCACCCTCTAATTCTCCAAGATCTGGGTCATTATACATTATCAGGTCAACAAGAGGCGTAGGGCTACTAGGATGCACCTCGTGATTAGCCTCAGCTAGAATCGCAGGGGCTATCTCACAAGTGTCCATTTCACAGTCTTTTTGCGCAAGACATTGTTGTACCGTTAAGCGATATAACACTTCATCTATTTTTACAGAGTTTGCCTGGATAAGCTTTAGCAACACATTAGTGGATGTTGTAGGTGCTAAAGTCAGAGCCTTTGCATACGATACTTCCTCAGTCTGAGAGGAGGTATCCTGTTTTCGTGTGAGTATAGGTTGGGCCATTTTTGTTAGGTGAGAGTCAATCAACATCATTTTTTCGTTTTGACACGTGACATAGGCCAACATAAATCCCTCAATTTTACAAATTTTTCCAGACAGGTCAGCCAAATTATTCTTAATCGTAATTAGATGTGCGTGTGTAAGGTCATGCCCCTTATCTAATAGGTTCAATATAGAAGTGATCACCGGGACTGCTGCATTTTCATCACCCATATTCGGTGGATTAAGAATACTGTTTGAAGCAGTGTCAAAGTTTTTATTCATTGTGTTTTCAGCTAGTGGATTGATTTCATCAACACCCCCTGTACTATTCACATGTGGGATTCCGGGCGCAAGTACCCCCGATACCCCAATTCCAGATAATTCCCTCATAGTTTGATTAGTTGGCGAACTGGTGGAGGGGCCTGTAAGAGGTGGCATCAGCGGAGTATCATGCTCAGAGGAAGACACAACATGTGATATAATATCTTCATTATGCAAATAAATGCTTTCTATGTCCCCGGGATGCAATATTGCAGGTGAAGAAGGCCCTAGGGAGATGCGACAGCGTTTTTCCCATTCATTTCTCAGAGCTGGCGCCATAATAGAGACGTCTGACAGCTCATTTTTAGCGATCTTAATAGATGAGAAAGGAGGATTTTTCCCCTTAAAAGGAGTCGTGTATATGGGCATCTTTGAGGCATTACCTTTTTGTACTGTTCCAAAAGAGGTTGCTGAAATCGCACCCTGTCTTGTCTCTATGTCATCATTTGGTTCGACAGACAAAGACTGGAGGCTGTAGGGGACCGTATTAACATCCATCACCCGTTTCGTTCCATGTGCCTCAAACAGTATGGGAACAGATTCGTTCAAGATAGAATCATGAAGTTGAATAGGTACATTACCATCAAGCACAGTGTCGGTTTTATCTTTAGAGACACTCTTTCCATTTCTTAGACTCCCCACCATAATTGAACAATTAGATTAATAGTAATAATATTAATAATGACCCAAAACACAACGTGCGAGTTTCAGTAACATGCAATGCACAAAGCTAAAAGTAAAGTTTCATAGATTTTTCAAAGACAACTTACTTATATGTGGGTCCACCCGACACCCGCCACACCGTCAAACAGTCCAACAGTACACTTTCGTACACTTCCGGTGCGCGCGCGGTGCGCGTGACCGGAGTAGTTGTAGTGATTGCAGCCAATGGAAATCCAGGAAGGAGGAGGGACTGGTGACGGTGTGGGGCGGTGTCTAAGGAGGGGACAAAAAAGAAAAAGAAAAAGTGTTTTAGTGAACGTAGCTTCTCGAAGGGAGAGCAACTCTCCAAAGCAATACAGAAATACTAACAAGTACCACTAGCAAGTACTATTAGTAAGTACTTGGTTTAGCGAATAAAGAATTACTTTTTTTTTCTTTTTTTTTTTTTTCTTCTTTTCCAAGAATAAAGGACGCTAGCAGCGTGTTTTGAGGAACGCGATCCTTCCTCTTGCGGACTAGTGGTTTCACGAGTCCACGGGCAGCAAATCCAAAGTTACAGTGCTTGAGGACGGAGCACGCCGACACAGCAGCCAGTCCAACAGTACACTTTCGTACACTTCCGGTGCGCGCGCGGTGCGCGTGACCGGAGTAGTTGTAGTGATTGCAGCCAATGGAAATCCAGGAAGGAGGAGGGACTGGTGACGGTGTGGGGCGGTGTTTTTTTTTTCTTTTTTTTTTTTTTCTTCTTTTCCAAGAATAAAGGACGCTAGCAGCGTGTTTTGAGGAACGCGATCCTTCCTCTTGCGGACTAGTGGTTTCACGAGTCCACGGGCAGCAAATCCAAAGTTACAGTGCTTGAGGACGGAGCACGCCGACACAGCAGCCAGTCCAACAGTACACTTTCGTACACTTCCGGCTATTTTTTGTGTTTAATGCCTATGGGATTTCTCTCCCCCATAGGAACCATCTTTAGTCACTTGTGTTACACAGCACCCTCAGTGCAGTGACACAGGTGTGTCGTAGCGACCCCCAAACATAGACTCCATAACCTGGGACTGACTACTGTCTCCCAGGGCATGTAAAGTCCC
This sequence comes from Ambystoma mexicanum, assembly GCF_040938575.1. Taxonomy (NCBI): domain Eukaryota; kingdom Metazoa; phylum Chordata; class Amphibia; order Caudata; family Ambystomatidae; genus Ambystoma; species Ambystoma mexicanum. Next base: position 1,283,341,849 of record NC_090931.1, on the reverse strand, counting down.
CGTTGACTTTACTAGTCAAATCCTATGAACTAAACCAGTACAACCCATCTTACTATGGAGGTACTGGAAGGGGTTAATAGTTTTTCCACTATGTTCATTTTCGAGAAGGTACCGTACAGTACCTCTCTCAAATGTTTCTGGCTGGTGGCAGTGGTTACTACCATAAATATTCAACCGCGAATATTTCTCTGTGGGATTTTCCCATTGTTCTAGGCTATTTTTTGTGTTTAATGCCTATGGGATTTCTCTCCCCCATAGGAACCATCTTTAGTCACTTGTGTTACACAGCACCCTCAGTGCAGTGACACAGGTGTTTCCCATTGTCCGAGGCTACCACTTTTTCTGACAGCCTCTAACATACCGCCAGTGCATTTTAATATTAACTTTGCTCCGGTGGGTTATTTTTGCCAGAACATTAATATAACCTCTTTCTCGTGTCTTTCTCTACAATCCTAACCCAGGTCGGGGATCCTTTGTTCGTCCGTTTGGCGGGTTTCTGCCCCAGAAGCCCTCCTTCCGGCGCCACTGAGTCTGGGGTGGGTCCATTGTGTGAGAGGGGGAGTAGGACCCCTGGACAGGGTTGCCTCCGCAACCCATGTCGCACTCTATCCTGATAGGCTGGAGGGTCTCCCGCCAAGAAGACCACTCCACTGTGTGGAAGCGGCCGCCATCTTGATTGCAGTGCTCCTTTTTTTTTTTTTTTTTTTTTTTTTTTTTTTAAACTTGTTTATTTGTAAAACAGCGCACAGGATGACAGAGCATTAACAATAGGTGCATCTCACAAGGCAAATCAGATAACAATATCCCATCTCCCACCCCCAAGTTCCCGAAGGCAATGGTACGAGTCTCATTCGGCATGGGTCGGTGGCGAGCCCTCCTCCATCGTATGAAGGGCTCTGGCGATCAAGCGTGGTTTGAAAGTCAGGGCCGGGAAGTTGCGGTCATAGTCCAGGACCGGGGCCCAAATGTCAGAAAATCGGTAGAGTAGACCCGCTTTGGCTGCCGTGACCTTCTCTGCAATTAATATGTCCCATAGCTTGAGCCACCATAGAGTCAGTAGCGGTCCGTCCGGTGACTTCCAGGTGCGAGCCACCGTGATTTTGGCGGCCAGCAGGAGCTGAGATATCAGTGCCTCCCTCCTCCCCGTTCTTGGGTATAAACCCGGGAGTGGGATTCCCAGAAGGACCTGTTTGGGCATCAAAGGGATTTCGATCTGGGTGATGTCTCGAATGGTGGCCAAACACTGGGTCCAGAAATCCTACACTCTAAGGCAGGACCACCACATGTGGAAATAGGAGCCTGGGTGGCCACAGAGGCGCCAGCAATGAGGGTCCAAGGCGCTCTGAAAATGGTGGAAGCGTAACGGAGGGTAATACCATCGCAACAAAAGTTTGTGGGCACATTCCCGGTTGGTAACACACCGGGATGCCGTGCGAGTTCTAGTCCAGACATCCACCCATGTTTGGTCCTCGATTGCGTGTCCCAGATCTGATTCCCAGCGGCCCATGTAAGAGGGTCTGATGCGAAGGGGGTCGTCCAACAATAGTCTGTAGAGGGCCGAGATCTTACCCCAGGCCGGCAGGTCCTTTATTGTGAGCTCCAGCGGGGCCAGGGGCCTAGTTGCGGCTGCCCGGGTCTGGGGATGGGAGCACCAGTGCCTCAATTGAGTATAGGTAAACCTGTCTGCCTCCTTTAGTTGGAAAACTGCTTTGCAGCGATCAAAGGTGAGGGGGGCATCCCCCTCGAAGAGTTGTCCCAGGGTTTCAAGGCCTCCCGCCACCCAGCTCCTGAAGTTCCGTGGACGGGCTCCTGGGGTAAAAGCGGGATTGAGAAAGGACGGGGAGGACGCACTAAGGCCCCCTGGGATGCCTCCCCGTCTGCGGGCCCAGTCCCATGCCTTTATCAGTTGCTTTGTAGCGGTTAGCACCCCTGGCCAGCTGCGGCGTAGCGCGGTAGGGATGAACGGGAGAAAACGGAGAGGGAGAGGGAGGCGGGATTGTTCAATCTCTACCCATTTTGGGCGTCCGGAAATGAGGTCTCATGCTTGGAAGTGGGCCAGCTGCGCCGCAATATAATATCTTCGGAGGTCCGGCACCCCGAGCCCCCCCAGCCTCGTGCTAGTCATCAACGTTTTCCGGGGAATCCGTGGCTTCTTGCCCTTCCATATGAAGCCACTAATTTTCCTCTGGAGTCGCTGCAGAGGGGGGAGGGGAATTGCCGTTGGAAGGGCAGCGCACATGTAGAGAAAGCGGGGGAGAAGATTCATTTTGGTCATCGTTATCCGCCCCATTAGTGAGATCTCTTGTGGCTGCCAGCGGGCCAAGTCCTTTTCCAGTTCTGCGAAGAGAGGGGGGAAGTTAACCTGGTAGACCTTCGTTGGGTCGGCCGGGATCCGGACCCCCAAGTATGGGATAGCGTGGGTGTTCCATTGAAATGGGCTGAGGTCTTCTAGGGCTTCCTTTTCGCCTGGGGGCAGGCCTACTCCAAGTGCCATTGATTTGTGGAAATTAATAGCGAAACCTGAGACATTCCCGAAGGCCCGGACTTCATCCAGGGCCGCCCTCATGGAGTCCTTAATGTTTGTAATGGTCAAGAGCACATCGTCCGCATAGAGGGCAATCTTGTGGTGGGTCATGCCGATCCTCGGGCCAGAGATCAGGGGATTCCGGCGGACTCGTTGGGCCAGCGGCTCCATGGCCAAAGCAAAGAGCAGAGGGGATAGGGGACATCCCTGTCGAGTCCTGCATGTGAGAGGGATCGGGTCCGACAGGCGACCATTGACTCTCAGCCGGGTCCTCGGGGCTTGATATTTCGCCATAGCCATCTTGACAAAGTTTGGGCCAAAGCCGAAGGCCTCTAGGGCGAGGGACAGGTAGGGCCAGTCCACTTTATCAAAGGCCTTAGTGGCATCTAGCGCAATCAGGGCTAGCTGCTGAGAGTCCTGGCTGGCGATCTCAATTAAATCCAGAGCCCTGCGAATATTGTCCTTCGTGTACCTATGGAAGATGAACCCCGTTTGATCCGGGTCTATAATGTTTGGGAGGACCGGGGCAAGGCGGTTGGCCAGGACCTTGGAGTAGATGTTGGCGTCCAAGTTCAACAGGGAGATGGGCCTGTACGAGCTATTTTCTTGGGGATCCTTTCCAGGCTTGAGAATCAGCACCGTGATGGATTCCTGGATCGATGGGGTGACTGTACCAGAGGCAGCAAACGAGTTGAATAGGCAGGTCAGAGGAGCCACCAGTTGAGGACGGAAGAGTTGATAAAACCGTGTAGTGAACCCATCCGGGCCAGGGGCCCTAGGCTTTAGACTCTTAATGGCCTCCTCCACTTGCTCATCCGTGATGGGTGTCTCTAGTTCCTCTCTTGTCTCTGGTGCCAGAACTGGAAGCGACGCCTCCTGAATGTAAGAGTGCTGCACAACTGGGTCCCGCGGAGTGGCTGTCATTATTTCTGACTGGTGAGCGACCGCCAGTCGTAATTTATCGCCTTCCGCATGATGGAGCTTCCCTTTTGCGTCCCGTAGTCCCATGATGAAGTTTCTGCTCTTCTCTTTGGCCAGCTTGTTGACCAGTAGTTTGTTAGCTTTATTATTGTGGGCATAGTACCACTGTTTGGTTCTGGTCAGCAGATTAGCCGTAGCATCAGCGTAATGCGCCTCGGTGCTCTTTTGATGAATGGGGCTCTTTTTGCATAAAAGCAGGGTCCTGAGGACTGGAAGAGCAAGACGTCGCCACTGGAACTAAGAAACCGAAGAGGAGAGAAGCCAAAGACATCTGCAATGACTGAACCACCGGTGAAGCCCTGCTGCAGCGTCTCACCACTTTTCTCCACACGACGAGAGGAGATCTTCATCTGAAAGAGCCTTCTTACCTTGAGCTGGTGGGGCCAACCAGTTTGCCAATCTCCTTCCCGAACCTGCTGTGGTCGAATCGCCAGTGCCCCGCACTTGGAGACCAGATAGCCAGGCAGCTATCAACCCGGATCCGCGATTAAAAGGAGCGTACCTTTTAAACTTCGTTTGGCAGCACCGCGGCTGGTTTCATCCCTGGGTGGTGCAGTACCTCAAATTTTCCTCCACGACGAGAGCCTCTCTTCCTCTGCTGGACCCCTCGAACTGCAGGAACTACCAGGAACAACCGCCACCGCAGGAGCCACTTCTTCACTTTAAAGGTACATTGTTCCGCCAGGCTGCCCTTTCTTCGCGGTAGCACTAAAGGTGTTTTAAATCATTTACCTACCTGTTGGGTTGGCTGCCCCCTCTCTTAACATTGTCTTTTCAAACTTTTGCAACCACCATTTCAAATATCGTTAACCAAAGACTTGACTGCAGCTACGAGAACATTTTGCTCCTGGGCCCTTGCCCTGTACCACTAACTTTGGCACAGGCCTATTGACTCTGGTCACATTTGTTAGATCTGCCTTCTCGAGATTGATTCTCCATTCGAACTGTGTGGTGCACCCCTTTCTTATAACTACCCTTTCTTCCCACTGCTTAATAATTGTGAAGTGCCATTTTTCTCAGTTTTCATTCTAAGTATTGCTTATATGAATGCACTGTCTTGTTGAATTGGTTCACAACTGATGGGAAGTGTTGCGAGGGAATATAAGAACCTATTTCGGAATAACTTGTGTTTTCTCCCCCTTGTGAGGAATTGTTAGAGGATCCCTTGTGTGTAGTTTTCACTGTGCCGTTTTGCTCAGTTTTCACTATGGTTCACTTGGTCTACAATTCATATAGGGAGTGTGTATATTTTTCCTTGGCTTAATTTAACTTGCTTGATACTTGTGATACATGTGTTTGATTAGAGGTGTATAAAATAAATATATATTTACTTTTTAACTACAAAGCTTTGGTCAGTGTTTCCTTGTTCCATAGTCTAGTGTGCCTAATGTGTAAACCCTGAATACTGCTCATCTCCCTCTTCAGATAAGTCGGACTTCTCAGCCACAGCTACCAACTAAATCTTTGTGGTACAGTCTGATACCAAAGCGGATTTATTGCTCTCACCTGTAGTCCTACTCTTGTGTAGTGCTCCCTAAGGGAACTGCACAGGATTCTGCCTAACACTGGTGTACAGCGGTGAGGATATAATTATTGGATTTACATTAGTTCTGCTAGTGCCTGGTTCAAATAACTACAAGGCTAACTATCACAACAAGTTTATTTTAAACAAATCATGGAAAGTTACAGCCAGGAGACCCTCCTTACTAATACTGCTGATTATTTAAGGGATCTGTGTAGACAGAAAGGTCTTCCTGTCAAAGGCAAGAAACAAGAAATTATTGATAGACTGTTAGAGAAACAAAGTCTAGATAGTAGTGCTGTAGTGCCCACTACTCCAGCAAATGTAGCAAACAGTAATGAGGATAATATTGAAGATGTTATTGTCGAGACAGATGAGGAAGAGGAGGATAACAATGTCACCCCCTCTGGCCTTCTGCCTGCTCCAAGGCCTCAGCCTGTGGCTACTGGACCCTTACCAGGTCCCACATTAAGTCCTGAATTTATCTCTCTAGAAAAAATGAGACTTGAACTTGAACTCAAAAGAATGCGTGTCCAAACTGAACAGAGACATCAAGAAGTAAGGCTCAAAGAAATGGAGCTCAACCATGAGCTTGAGATGAAGAAATTGTCTTTGGAAAATGCTTCTCTCCCCGAATCCTCTAGATCTTCCAGTCCAAAAAGACCCCAGATGCCTAAAGAGATTGTGGGTATGTATGAACCTAAGTTGGATGTATTAGTTTGGCTTGCTATGTTTGAATGCAATCATGGGCTCCAGGATATCACAGGGACTCTGTTGATCCCCTGGTTATTCTCTAGGCTCCCTCCTGTTGCATCTGATGTGGTAATGGAGTTGGGGGAGGTTGATAGGATGGATTATGGATGTGTAAAACTAGCTTTGATAGCTAGATTTGGGAAGACTCCTTCCCAGTACCTTAAGAGGTTTAGGACCCTCAAAAAGCATGATGGGCTACTTGGTGAATGAGTGTTTGAAAAACTTAGAGGGATGAATTAAGGGTTATAGAGTTAACACCTATGAAGGAATGAGAAATCTTGTCATGATGGAGTCTTTCTATGATGCCTGCTCTCCTGAGCTCAGACAGTACTTGGCTGATTCAAAAGAATTAGATTCTAAGAAACTAGCTAAGGCTGCTGACTTATGGGTTGCCAAGAGGGCCACTCACAAAGATTCAGGGGTAACTCAGAAAAAGGATCAGGGAAAGCAGCCAAAGAAAGACAACAAAGAGAATTCAAATAATTCAAATTCCAAAGAGGGCCACAAACAAAATTCTAAGGGTAAGCCACAGGGGAAACCAAATCAGGCTAGTCTACCTTCTGGTCCCAGACCAGAAGGGAGTCAGAACAAGCCACCATTCATAAAGACATTTGGAAAATGTTATGTTTGTGGCTCTACTGATCATGTGAAAGGGGATCCCAGATGCAAGGATAAACCTTCAGGGGTCCACACTGTCTCCTTAGCCTTCGCTCCTGAGGAGGAAGTACATATGGTCAGTGGAAACTTTCAACCACTGGCTGATGATCCCATTGGAGTCTCAGCTAGTGTATCTTTAGCATCTCTAGGGTTGTGGGAAAAACAGAATTTAGATGTATATAATTCAATCCCTCCTAATACTAAAGAGTATTATAAAGACAGTGTCCTAGTCAATGGTCAGGAAACCCCTGCCATTAGAGACACTGGGGCCAGCATAACTGTGGTGGACAAATCTTTTTTCAAGGTGGAGGATGTTGCTAAGGCACCCAAACGCCTCACCAAGTTAGCTGGAGGGCCTGTGCAGATGCTTCCCCAATTACCCAATTACCAGCTCTCATCCAGTGCAATGAAATGACTGTCAGGATACCTGTAAGTGTACAATCTGAAGTACTAGGAAGGGTGCTGTTGGGCAATGATCTGAAAGACCTAGGAGTAGTGTCAAGTACTCCCGGACCTCCTAGTAAGAGATTACAGGAGCTTACCAGACCTGCAAGGGAGAGGACCTTGAGGGGCTCTCCTTAGGGGATGATGGAAAAAGAAATCACCCCTACTCCACTGGAGTTACTAACTGCTATCGCAAAGCAACCAGAAGCAAAGGGGAAACCCAAGGCTTCCAAGAAGAAACCAGCAGAAGGCACTCCAGTGCTACCAACCAGGAAATCTCCTAGGTTGACCAAAATCACGCCTGTGATTCCTCCTCCAGCTGAGGCTTAGAGGGAGGTACAACCCTGGGTGGTTGAACTAGAGCCTGAGGATTCAGATATAGTAGGAGGCCAGGAACCCATTGGAGATCTTGACCCTGTGGACTATCCTGAGCTGCAGTCTTTAATGGCAGAAGGTGGACCACAAAGGGCAGACTTCAGTAAGAGACAAAGAGAATGTCCAACTCTGGAAGGTCTTCGCCACCAGGCAGCTTCTCAGCTTGAAGGGCAAGAGCCTGGGAAATACAGGTTAGACTGGGAAGATGGCCTCTTCTATAGTGAACCAACCAAGTCACTCCCTGGGGACTACAAAAGACTTGTAGTACCCCAAGCAATCCGACTCCAATTCTTGCAACTAGCCCATGAGATACCTTTGGCTGGTCACTTGAGCTTCAAGAAGACCAAGGAAAGGCTCTCTCTCTATTTTTATTGGCCTAAAATGGGGGCTGAGGTAGATAAGTATTGCAAGAGTTGCCACACTTGCCAAACCTCTGGTAAGACTGGCTCCAAGAACATGGCACCTCTAGTGCCTCTCCCTGTGGTGGGAGTACCATTTGAGAGGGTAGGAATCGACATTGTTGGTCCCCTTGATCTTCCAACTTCTTCAGGCAACAGGTTTATACTTGTTGTAGAAGACCATGCTACTAGGTTCCCTGAAGCAATTCCTATGAGGACTGTTACAGCCCCAGCTGTAGCTAAGGCCCTCCTTCGTATTTTTTCCAGGGTTGGGTTTCCTAAGGAGGTAATATCCGGCAGGGGGTCAAATTTTATGTCCCACTACATGAAGGCCATGTGGAAAAACTGTGGAGTTACCTACAAGTTCTCTACAGCATACCACCCTCAAACAAATGGGTTGGTAGAAAGGTTCAATAGAACCATGAAGAGCATGATAGGAGCTTTGGAAGACCCCCTTAAGAAAAAGTGGGATCTTCTACTGCCATGCCTTCTCTTTGCATATAGAGAAGTCCCTCAGGAGGGAGTGGGTTACAGTCCCTTTGAACGTCTCTATGGCCATCAGGTCAGAGGTCCATTGGCCCTGATCAAGGAGGGGTTGGAGAGTGCTGCTTCCCCCACACCAGTCAGAGTCACTGACTATGTGATAGGACTCCGGAGGAGAATGTCACACATGATGGCTGAGGCAAGTGATAACTTGAAAGCAGGCCAGGCTCTGGTCAAACATTGGCATGACCAGAAGGCCAACATGGTTGAGTTCGCTCAAGACCAGCTAGTTCTTGTTCTGGTCCCAACAAGGCAGAGGGCCTTGCAGGACAAATGGATGGGACCCTTCAAGGTTGTGGGAAAACTTGGAGAGGTGAACTATCTGGTGGACTTGGGCAATCCCAAGGAGGCTCCTAGAGTCTTTCACATCAACCGTCTAAAAGCTTATGTCTCGAGACCAGAACTGGGAGCTTTGCTTCTAGCTTCAGCTCAAGAGGAGGAGGAGAGTGAACCTCTACCTGACCTCCTCAGAGGCAAACCTTTAGATGAGAAAATAGAAGGAGTTAATCTCTCTTCTAATTTGACACCTGAGCAACAGGAGGAGTGCAAAGTTTTGTTGAATCAGTTTGCCCCCCTGTTTTCTCTAGCACCAGGCTTGACTCCTTGGGGCCAGCATGATATTCAAACTGGTGACTGTTTACCTGTCAAAAGCAGGGGCTACAGGATGTCAGAAAATGTAAGAACCCACATCAAAGGAGAGGTCATCAAGATGCTTGATCTCGGAGTAATAGAACCCTCTACTAGTCCATGGTCTAGCCCAGTTGTGTTAGTACCAAAGGCAGGATCCAAAGAGTTGAGATTCTGTGTGGACTATAGAGCTCTAAATGCAGTCACCAAGACCGATGCCCATCCCTTGCCAAGGACAGATGAGCTGGTGGATAGACTTGGTTCAGCCAAGTTCCTCAGCACATTTGATCTCACGTCAGGCTATTGGCAAATAGCCCTGACTGACCATGCCAAGGAGAAAACTGTATTCTCCACCCCAGTTGGCTTATACCAGTTTACGGTTATGCCTTTTGGATTAAAGAATGCACCTGCTACATTCCAAAGGATGGTTAATCAGGTTCTGAATTGGATGGAGGACTTCTGCATGGCATACTTGGATGACATTGCAGTGTTCAGCCCTACTTGGAAAGACCATGTTGACCACCTAGGATATGTTTTGCAGGCTCTGGAGCAGGCCCATCTGACCATAAAGGCAAGCAAATGTCAAATTGGTCAGATTAAAGTGGTCTACCTTGGGCATGAGGTAGGAGGTGGTGAAATAAGGCCTTTCTCAGCAAGATTGAAGCTGTGCAAAATTGGACAACCCCTTCTACTCAAACACAGGTGAGAGCCTTCCTAGGCCTCACTGGGTATTACAGGAATTTCATTGAGAACTATGGGTCCATAGCTTCTCCTCTGAATGTAATCTCTTCTCCAAAGTTCCCTAAAAAGATCAAATGGAATGAGGAGTGCAATCAGGCCTTTGAAAGCCAAAAGAAAGCCCTTTGCCAAGCTCCAGTTCTCAGAGCTCCTGACTACCACCAACCCTTCATTGTACAAACAGATGCTTCCAATATAGGTATAGGTGCAGTACTCAGTCAACTGGATGTGAAAGGTAGGGAGCACCCCATTTGCTTCATCAGTAGGAAACTGAAGGAACCTGAAACAAGGTGGGCAACTATTGAGAGAGAATGTTTTGCCATTGTGTGCGCTTTGAAGAAGTTAAGACCATTCTTGTATGGATCTACTTTCCTCATTCAAACAGCCCACCAACCCTTGAGATGGTTAATGCAAATGAAAGGGGAAAACCCAAAACTGCTAAAATGGTCAGTCTGCCTCCAAGAGTTTGATTGTACCATTGAGCACAGGTCAGGATGTCACCGCCAAAATGCTGATGGTCTCTCTAGGATATTTATAACCGACTAGAGGTAAGAGACTCATCCAGGAGTGTATTAGATCCTCCTGTCCCTTAGTCGGGGGAGGGCGGTGGGCGAGTGTTCGGAGAATTCTCATTTCATGGCTAATTTCCCTTACCTATAGAGTCCGCCAGCAGCTTTGCTGGATTTGAAGGGTTTGTTTCTTTTTACCTGCTAAGAGTGAGACTCTTTTTCGCACTCTTAGGCATTTTTGCTATGTGTGTTCTAGGCTATTATTTGTGTCTAATGCCTATGGGATTTCTCTCCCCCCATAGGAACCATCTTTATTCACTTGTGTTACACAGCAACCTCAGTGCAGTGACACAGGGGTGTCGTAGCGACCCCCAAACATATACTCCATACCCTGGGACTGACTACTGTCTCCCAGGGCATGTAAAGTCCCCATTGACTTTTCTAGTCAAATTCTATGAACTAAACCAGTACAACCCATCTTACTATGGAGGTACTGGAAGGGGTTAATAGTTTTTCCCCTATGTTCATTTTCGAGAAGGTACCGTACAGTACCTCTCTCAAAAGTTTCTGGCTGGTGGCAGTGGTTACTACCATAAATATTCGACCGCAAATATTTCTCTGTGGGATTTTCCCATTGTCCGAGGCTACCACTTTTTCTGACAGCCTCTAACATACCGCCGGTGCATTTTAATATTAACTTTGCTCCGGTGGGTTATTTTTGCCAGAACATTAATATTACTTCTTTCTCGTGTCTTTCTCTACAATCCTAACCCAGGTCGGGGATCCTTTGTTCGTCCGTTTGGCGGGCTTCTGCCCAGAAGCCCTCCTTCCGGCGCCACTGATTCTGGGGTGGGTCCATTGTGTGGGATGGGGAGTAGGACCCCATGACAGGATTGCCTCCGCAACCCATGTCGCACTCTATCCTGATAGGCTGGAGGGTCTCCTGCCAAGATGACCACTCCACTGTGTGAGTGACAGCTAGGCTGTATGAATGGGGCTCTTTTTGCATAAAAGCAGGGTCCTGAGGACTGGAAGAGCAAGACGTTGCCACTGGAACTAAGAAACCGAAGACGAGAGAAGCCAAAGACATCTGCAACAACTGAACCACCGGTGAAGCCCTGCTGCAGCGTCTCACCACTTTTCTCCACACGACGAGAGGAGATCTTCATCTGAAAGAGCCTTCTTCCCTTGAGCTGGTGGGGCCAACCAGTTTGCCAATCGCCTTCCCGAACCTGCTGTGGTCGAATCGCCAGTGCCCCGCACTTGGAGACCGTATAGCCAGGCAGCTATCGACCCGGACCGCGATTAAAAGGAGCGTACCAGCACCGCAGCTGGTTTCATCCCTGGATAGTGCAGTGCCTCGAATTTTCCTCCACGACGAGAGCCTCTCTTTCGAAGGGATTGTGTCCTCCGACGTATTCCTTATCTTAGATATAAATCCTTCAGCTTTGCTGGCCTCGGAAAATTTTTTCGCCAGAGGGCGCTGCGCGTCGATGATCGCCGAGTCGATGACCCTCGACGGCCTCCGTGCCGACGTCGACGTCATCCTGCCTATAAAGGCCGCGCGCAGCGTCCCTTGCTCAGTTCCGTTTTTCCGCGCTTCGTTGTGCCTCGGAACACCGTTGCTCAGTTCTCGTCAAGATAACGTATATAATAACTACTATTTACCTCGATATCGATGGCATCCTCCTCCGACCCGACGACCCCTCGGTCCGGTTTCAAAAAGTGCCGAGACTGCGGGAAGAAAATGTCGTTGACGGACCCTCACAGGGTCTGTTTGTGGTGTCTGGGAATCACGCACCAGAGTTCGGAGTGTGAGGAATGCCTTTCCATGACGGCGAAAGCCTTGAAGGAGCGTAGGGGGAAGCTCGAGAGAGGTAGGTCAACTTTAACTTCCTCGAAAGCTTCTTCGGTAGAGTCGAGACGTTCGTCTCCTCACCATAAAAAACACTCTCGATCTAGATCACGAAGTGGCTCCCACCACTCGTCGACATCGAGACACTCGAAGAAGAGACGTAGGAGATCCCCTTCGTCATCTTCGTCGAGTTCTCCTGAGAGAGTTCATTGCCCCACAAAACGCAGCTCGCAAGCTGAGTGGGAGGAATTCAGGAAAAAGATGCTAAGCGTCTTCGAGAAAGCGGCCTCGTCCCCCTCGAAGACAGCTGAGGGTGATACCCCGGGTAAAAAACCCAAAAAATCTAAACGCCGCGAGTCGCAGTACCCGGCGGAAAAGTCAACCCGAAAGCGCCTCGAGCCATCGGGAGATAAAGCATCATCGACGCCATCGTCGAAAACTCCTTCGAAACAGAGGTCGGCGCCATCGACGCCGTTGTCGAAGGATTCATCGGCGCATCAGTCGATCGAGTCGACGCCGACGTCGACGCCGATATCGACGCCGGTGAAGGAAAGAACCACGGCTACTCCACAGCCAACGGTTAGACAAAAGACCTCCGACTCGACGCCGAGAACGTCGACGTCGTTCTCGAGCAGGACTCCGATCCTTTCGAGTTCTTCGAGGCCTAGTACACATTTCTCGACGCTTTTCACGGCGCCTTCGAGTACTTTCACGTCGGTGTCGACGACATCGACGTTTTCAAGGCCTGTGATGATGGCTCCTTCTGCATTGGAAATGGGGTTTATACCATTCCAAAAACCAATGTATCCCCCTTTAACCTCGATTTTTGAGGAAAGGGAGGATTCAGACCAAGATATTGATTTACAGAGGACCACATCACCAGAGCCAGAGACTTTCGCCTCTGAGGAAGGAAGATTAAAAAATCTTCAGGATGCACTTCAGGAAGCTAGTGGCTTGGACACTTCTCCTGAAGCAGAATTTATCAAATCAGACCCAGGAGAACATGCGGAGACTCCATATAGAGCTCTGATGTCTAGAATCATAGAATTTATGGGTTGGTCTGCACCTTCTCCTGCCTTTCAGCAGGATGACCTCACTGACATACTGGACAAGGGCCCACAGGAGGATCCTGTGGTTCCATTTCACTCTGCTCTACAGAGAAGGATTTTGACAAACTGGGAAACGCCAGAAATTATCCCGGCAGTAAATAAAAAACTGTCAACAAAATACAGGGTGGCTAGTTCTGACCCTGAATATTTGTCAAAACACCCTACTCCTGAGAGCTTGGTTGTACAGGCTGCAACCTCATCAGGCAGCACATCTGCATACCCCACTGCTCCGCAGGATAGGGATGACAAAAAGTATGATGCCATGGCTAAGAAGGTTTTTTCTGCCTGTAGCATGGCGTTAAAGTCTATTAACGCGACCTGTACGCTCGCTAGGTTCAGCCACACCCTTTGGGAGTGCGCTTCATCAGCGGCTGACTGCCTCCAAGAAGGAGAGGAAAGGGACGCATTTTTAAACATCATCAGGGATGGTAAAGATGCGATGTGCGAGACCCTACAAACTGGCCTAGATTCTGCTGACAGTATCAGCAGGGCCATGGCGGCAAGTACCACAATCCGCAGGCATGCGTGGTTGAGGAAGTCTGGTTTTGCCTCTGACGTGCAGACCAGGCTTTTGAATATGCCCTTTGACGGTTCTACCCTCTTTGGAAAGAAGGCGGATGACAGTTTGGAGAAACTGCAAACGTCCAAGGCAGCAGCCAAGTCATTGGGAGCTGCTATCCGTCAGAATACCTTTCGTCCTTCGGGATCATCGTGGAGAGGACGGTCCTTTCGTTACTATTCCTCATATGGAAGGGGCAGGGGACGACCGGCTCAAAGAGGCCAAGGAAGATTTACCCGTGGTGGACGGGGTAGGGGAAAGAAAGCCGCACCCGCAGGAGCAGGAGCCACTTTACCTTCGGCAACTGCATCAGCCGCTTCAAAACCACTCTGAGGTCTCCCCTCACAGAACACCAGTAGGGGGCAGGTTAACTCACCATCTGACGGAATGGCAGGCTATTACGTCAGATGCTTGGGCTCTGGAGACAGTGGCCCAAGGTTACTGCCTGCCCTTCCTACATATCCCTCAGAGTCATCCACCGGGGAACAACCCTTTGAAGCTTCCAGATCCGCTCCTCTTGCAGGAGGTTTTAGACCTGCTAGAGAAAGGTGCCATAGAACTGGTACCTGTAGCGGAAAGGAACAAGGGTTGGTACTCCCCCTACTTCATAATACCGAAGAAGGACGGAGGACTGAGACCCATCTTAGACTTACGGGAATTGAACAAATTCCTCCGAAAGGACAAGTTCAAGATGGTGACTCTCTCTCAGATCCTTCAGGCCCTCCAGCTTCAGGACTGGTTGGTATCTCTAGACCTCCAGGACGCTTATTTCCATGTGCCGATCCATCCCAGGCACAGGAGATACCTGAGGTTCGCAATTGGCAGCTCTCATTATCAATTTCGAGTTCTGCCATTTGGGCTAACCTCCGCCCCGAGGGTCTTTACCAAGCTAATGTCGGTTGTGGCTGCAAGTCTAAGGAGGGAAGGGATTCATGTCTACCCTTACCTAGACGATTGGTTGATCAGAGCTGTATCTTCGGAACAGGCTCAGAGACAACTAGATTATGTTTGCCACTTCCTTCACAAGCTGGGCTTCTCCCTCAATTTAAAGAAGTCACAGATGATACCATCACAGAGACTCCAATTCATTGGAGCAGTCCTGGACACTTCCCTGGGAAAAGCCTTGCCACCAGAGGTGAGGGCTCGAGATATTCTGCAGATGGTCATCAGATTTCAGAATGCCCAATATCTCCCAGCCTACGACTTTCTGAGGTTGCTAGGCCTCATGGCATCCTGCATATTCCTCGTGCCGGAGGCTCGCCTGAGAATGAGATCCCTCCAGTGGGCACTGAGAACTCAGTGGTCACAGTTCTCAGGAAGGATGACAGATCTCCTTCGGATCCCGGTCAAAGTAGCCCGAGACCTTCAGTGGTGGGCCTGTCGGGAGAACATCCTGAAAGGAGAAATGTTTTGGCAACCATGGCCGGAGATAACAGTAGTCACGGATGCCTCACTCACGGGGTGGGGAGCTCACGCCAACGACTTGACCATCAGCGGTCGTTGGTCTCCATCGGAGTCCAGACTACATATCAACCTGTTGGAGCTGAGAGCCATCAGACTAGCGCTGAAGGCTTTTCTGCCGTCTGTACGGGGAAGAAACGTCCTAATAATGACGGACAATACAGTGGCCATGCACTACCTCAACAAAAGAGGAGGCGTAGGCTCACTACCACTGTGCAGAGAGGCGATGCAGCTCTGGTTTTGGGCAATTCAGGAAGGAATCTCTCTATCGGCAATTCACCTAGCCGGAGAGAAGAACTTGACAGCGGACGCTCTGAGCAGGCAGAGCACAGTCTCTCACGAGTGGGAGATAGCTCAGGAAGTCCTTCAAGAGATCTTCGCCCTTTGGGGAACCCCTCAAGTGGATCTGTTCGCCACCAGTATCAACAGGAAGTGCGACAGATTTTGCTCAAGGGAATTTCCCCCGAGAGGAGCTCTAGGAGATGCGTTCGTAGTGGACTGGGAGTTCCCACTTCTGTACGCGTTCCCTCCGGTCCCTGTCATTCCTCAAATGATCAGGAGGTTGAGAAGGTTTCGGAAGACCATGATCCTAATTGCCCCGGATTGGGCCAGGAGAACGTGGTACCCGGACCTTCTAGACATGTCCATCTGCCCTCCAATTCGACTGCCATACAGAGAGGATCTTCTCTCGCAGAAGGAAGGTCAGGTTCTCCATCCAGCCATCAAGACCCTCAACCTTCACGCTTGGTGTCTGAAAGGTTGAGGTACAAGGATTGGGACCTTCCGGATGATGTTATGGAGGTGTTGCTTTCGGCCAGAAGGCCGGCAACTAAAACTCTATACCGCTGCCGTTGGAACAAATTTTGCAGCTGGTGCAGAGAAAAGAATATTGAACCCTTTTCTTGTGGTACACCTATGGTGTTGTCATTCTTACTTTACCTGGCTAATTCAGGCCTACAGGTTGGCACAATTAAGGGCTATCTCGCAGCGCTATCAATCTTTAAGCGCACTGCAGAGGAGCCTTCATACTTCAAAATTCCATTGGTAATACAATACCTAAAAGGATTAACTAATGTTTATCCCCCGAAACCTTTTCAAGTTCCCTTATGGGATTTAAACCTAATTTTAAACTTCCTAAAGGGTGCCCCTTTTGAACCACTACACTCTTGTTCATTGAAGCTTCTCACCCTCAAAACTGTTTTGCTAATAGCATTGACATCTGCTAGAAGGGTTAGCGAGTTGCAAGCCTTATCGTGTAAACCTCCACATACAATCTTTTACAAGGACAAAGTTGTTCTTCAGGTGAAGCCTAACTTCCTCCCGAAGGTAGTCTCGGAGTTTCACATCACTCAGAAGATTATATTACCTTCTTTCTACCCTCCTCCTCATCCGGGGAAGGAGGAAGAGAGACTGCACAGGCTGGACCCTAAGCGAGCCTTGAGCTTCTATATCAGCAGATTGGCTAAGATCAGACAAGCAGACCAACTCTTTGTAGGTTATGCAGGACATAAGTTGGGCCTTCCAATAACAAAACAAACCATCTCCAGATGGATTATTTTAGCCATTCTGGAGTGCTACAAATTGGCAGGAAAGGAGCCTCCTCAAAATCTAAGGGCTCATTCTACCAGGGGTATCGCAACATCCTCAGCCCTTCAAAGAGGGGTGCCAATTCGAGATATATGTGCGGCTGCCACATGGTCGTCCGCACATACATTTACCAAATTCTATAGCCTGGATTCCTCCTCTAGTCAAGAAACTAGATTCGGCAAGGCTGTGTTACACTCTGTCCATTCTGGAAGGGTAACATAACTTTTATTACTCCCGCCTCCAGTCACAATACCACTGCTATGGGAGTCTATCTAAGATAAGGAATACGTCGGAGGACACAATCCCTTCGAAGAACTAGTTACTCTTACCTTGTAACGTTCTTTCGATGGGATGTTCCTCCGACGTATTCCTTATCGACCCTCCCATCCATCCCCGCAGTATGACTTCCTGTGGGTTTGCAGCCTATGCTCCTTCAAGGTGATTAGTCTAATCCAAAAACATTACTGGGGACTACAAAACGGAACTGAGCAAGGGACGCTGCGCGCGGCCTTTATAGGCAGGATGACGTCGACGTCGGCACGGAGGCCGTCGAGGGTCATCGACTCGGCGATCATCGACGCGCAGCGCCCTCTGGCGAAAAAATTTTCCGAGGCCAGCAAAGCTGAAGGATTTATATCTAAGATAAGGAATACGTCGGAGGAACATCCCATCGAAAGAACGTTACAAGGTAAGAGTAACTAGTTCTTCTCTGCTGGACCCCTCGAACTGCAGGAACTACCAGGAACAACCGCCACCGCAGGAGCCACTTCTTCACTTTAAAGGTACATTGTTCCGCCAAGCCGCCCTTTCTTTGCGGTAGCACTAAAGGTGTTTTAAATCCTTTACCTACCTGTTGGGTTGGCGGACTGCTCTCTTAACGTCGTTTCAAACTTTTGCAACCACAATTTCAAATATCATTAACCAAAGACTTGACTGCAGCTACGAGAACATTTTGCTCCTGGGCCCTTGCCCTGTACCATTAACTTTGGCACAGGCCTATTGACTCTGGTCACATGTGTTAGATCTGCCTTCTCGAGATTGATTCCCCATTCGAACTGTGTGGTGCACCCCTTTCTTATAACTACCCTTTCTTCCCACTGCTTAATCATTGTGAAGTGCCATTTTGCTCAGTTTTCATTCTAAGTATTGCTTATATGAATGCACTGTCTTGTTGAACTGGTTCAAAACTGATGGGAAGTGTTTCTAGGGAATATAAGAACCTATTTCGGAATAACTTGTGGTTTCTCCCCCTTGTAAGGAATTGTTGGAGGATCCCTTGTGTGTAGTTTTCACTGTGCCGTTTTGCTCAGTTTTCACTCTGGTTCACTTGGTCTACAATTCATATAGGGAGTGTGTATATTTTTCCTTGACTTAATTTGACTTGCTTGATATTTGTGATACATGTGTTTGATTAGAGGTGTATAAAATAAATATATATTTACCTTTTAACTACTAAGCTTTGGTCAGTGTTTCCTTGTTCCATAGTCTAGTGTGCCTAATGTGTAAACCCTGAATACTGCTCATCTCCCTCTTGAGATAAGTCTGACTGCTCAGCCACAGCTACCAGCTAAATCTTTGCGGTACAGACTGACACCAAAGGGGATTTATTGCTCTAACCTGTAGTCCTAATCTTGTGTAGCGCTCCCTAAGGGAACTGCACAGCATTCTGCCTAACACCCATCTTGGATGACTGTCTCTAAGGAAGCTCTCTGGAAACAAGCCGAAACTAGCGGCCATCCTGAAAGTCAGTGTTTGTTTTTATAGGGCAGCTTTTTTTTCTGAGCCTTAAAAATAATTTTGCTTAACCGTTCTGCTATGCACTGCCACCTCTTTGTCATGCCTTATTCAGGAGTGCGTTGTCCGCTGTTTTTAATTGAATAATCAATCCATAACATAACTATCATCTTTCCCTGATGACTTTCATGAATACGCACACATTTGAAGGCTCTGTGCATCTTCTCGTGCATATATGCGTGAAAGAGTTATTGGGGACTATTAGGGAGAGAGAGTAAGAAGAAACCCCTGGTTACAGTGGCACAGAGCGGACCTGGGGCAAGAATAAAGAAAACAGGAGTCGACAAGAGCGGGGAGCGCAAGGTTGCAAGTGAGACTAAGAAGGGAGCGAGAGGACGCTGTTTTTAATTGAATAATCAATCCATAACATAACTATCATCTTTCCCTGATGACTTTCATGAATACACACACATTTGAAGGCTCAGTGCATCTTCTCGTGCGTATGTGCGTGAAAGGGTTGGGGACTATTAGGGAGAGCGAGGAAGAAGAAACCCCTGGTTACGGTGGCACAGAGCGGACCTGGGGCGAGAATAAAGAAAACTGGGTGGCACGAGTACTCCGGTCGTGCGGGCGCAGGGGAGGCCTGGGAACCCGTGCCGGTATGTGATGCTGGGGTGGGCCTTTTTTATTGGGCGACAGCTAGTTGCATGTAAGCTTTTCATTTGTGATTTCATTCTGTGCCTGTTAATCCTAGTACACACTCACAGAAAACAGCCCTGTCTGTACAACAGTATTACAATTCTATGACTAGCTTTCATGTCAGATATTTTCTACCATGCATGTCCTTTGGTCACCTAATAGAAGTTTCCTAGAAGACTGTCGACACGTTGTCAGTAGTCAAATTGGGACAGCAACCTTCCGGCCCAACTGCATTAACTGCTACCTCATTGGACTTTATACTCTAATCACTTCATATTCCCCTTGACAGTGTCAAAAGATTATCAACTACTAACCCATACTGCACAAGGCTCCTCTCTGTTACCAGTTACTCACAAGAAAGCGCTATATTTACAACATTGTAGTCATCAGGCGCTATAGACTACCACACACTGTAAATGCTGCATCTGTAGCCCTGAACTCACTGACTAGAAGAAGAAAACACTTCTGTTTCTTCTGCTACATTCGAAATACCATACTGTTTGTTCTGTTCCTTTGTGTATCCCCTTTGTGCATGTTGCTGCATTCTAATGTTACTGGTGTGAGTTTCTGCATGGCTCAGGTGCATTTGCCAAACGCTTTGGTACGCATTCCTCTACTTTGAAAGGGCTGAAAGGCAGGGATGTAATTTCACCAAAATGCCAGGGGTAGCGGAAGGGACATCACACGTCCCTTGACCTCTGATTACATCACAGGAAGTGATGTTATTTGACAACCCCCCCTCCCCCCGCCAAAGTGACATCATGGGAAGTGATGGTGCATTTCATACAAGAATGGATCACCATATGTAGCGTTAATATCAGTATGTATAGGCCCATATTACTAAATTACTGTGAATGTAAGCAGACGTCCAACACAACAAATTGGACTATTGTACATCACTCGGGCTAAACTGTAAACAGACAGAGCATCTACAAGAGGCCTAAACACCAAAGCACAGACATCAAGTGCCTGTCAAGTGTCTGCCAGAGACTGGAAACAGCAACTGACCAGCACAAGTATAACTAGAAAAACGATCATCTGGAGGTATTCCCAGAGCTGTGCCAGTGGTTATGAATGATTTAAAACCTTCCAGCTATCACCTTTCTGTTTTGCTTATTTGGCAAGTAACCCCCAGTTTTTTTGTTAGATTGGAGATGGAGGGGAAAGATGTGTTGCAGGCCACAGTAATTGCTGGGTTTTTATTTTAAAATGTAAACCGCAGCAGCAGCTCCACGACATCACCCCTAGAAAAGCCTGCTGGGCCTACTGACCTAGGCTACTCCTCACTGATGACACCCACTGAGGCTGAAACATGTCTGGGGATGCTTGTGGTCTCATGCAGAAGGGATGTGACCTAGCATTTCGGACTGGACTGCCTCTTTGGGTATAGGACCAGGGCTGATTTGCATATGATCTTTGCCCGCCCTCCTGTAATGGCTTGGCAGGCTGAAAAACAATGGTCTGGACTGGAGGGTTGCCAAGAGGTATGCCAGTGGTTATGATTGATTTGAAAGCGTACAGCTACCACTTTTCTGTTTTGCTTTTTTGGTAAGTAACCCACATTTCTTTTTGTTAGATGGGAGACAGAGAGGACGTGTTGGAGGATGTGTTGCATGTCACAGTAATTGCAGTGTTTTTTATTTTGAAATGTAAGCAGCAGCTCCATGACATCACCCCTAGAAAAGCCTGCTGGGCCAACAGACCTAGGCTACTCCTCAATGATGACATGCAAGTAGGCTCCCACCGCACCCCCGCCCCCTTTCCATAAGGACCACAGCACACCCAAGCTTGGATGATTTTTAACCCTTTCTGGGACTGATTTTATTTGGGGCCAAATGAGGTCACTCACCTTTTTAGGATGAGTGTACATGTCCTCTAGATAGGTCCAGTATGTCCCCATGTCATCACTCATATGCTCTAGCATAATACACAGTTGGGTTGCTTTGTAATTCAGTTGAAAGTTTGGGGACACAAATCCACCATAGTCCCTAGGTAGTGTCAGAGATGTTCTCTTTATCCTGGTACGTTTGCCCTGCCAGATGAAATTAGCCACCATGACATTTGTGTTTTTGAAGAAGGCCTCTGAAAGCTTCGATGGCAGGGCCGTGAATAGGTATAGCAAACGCAGGAGAATGTTCATCTTCACCAAGGTCACTCAGCCATAACATGAAAGCATGAGGAGAGCCCAACGGGTGAGATCCGACCTGATAGCATCAAGCATCAGAACAAAGGTAACCTCCACCATCTTCTGCAATTGTCTACGAAGGCGAACGCCCAAATAGGTGATCACGTCCCATTCCACCTTCATACCCCCAAACGTCCTGTGGTTCTGTAAACCCTCATTCATGAGGCGCAGTGGAATGAAACTGCACTTGGCAAAATTAATCTTAAGACCAGAGAACAAGCCGAAGGACTCTATCTGCACAAGACGCTCGGGGATAGAATAAGGATCATTGACAAGATAACTCAGTATATCATCGGTGAAGAGGGACACTTTGAAGTGGACCTCCCCACATTGCATACCCCTGCTCCCCGGGTTATACCGTATTGCAATCGCAAGGGGTTCCGTGGTCAAGACATACAATAGCAAGGAGGGGCGCATCCCCTTTACGAGAGGCACGAGGCAGAAAAGGGGGCAGTTAATAGCCCATTCACTAACACCCTTGCTGTCGGGACCCTGTGCAGAGATTCAATCCACTATCAAAAATTAGGCCCAACCCCATTTTCTGTAATACCTTCCCCATATATTCCCACTTCAGTTAATCGATACCAAACGCGCATCTAAGTTCTGTTCCTGGGGATAATGGATTAGGTATATCGTCCTTTGTACATTGTCGAAACCTTGACGGTCCCTGACAAAACCCTATCCGGTCACAGTGAACAATGACCGGCAAGACTCGGTCTAACCAGCCTATACGATGAACACAGAGCAGGGTCCTTACCCTCCTTGAGGATAACCACTATAACTACTCCTAACATTAACTATAACTACTCCTAATATAGAGTCGGCAGGGCTCCCCCCCTCCAGAACACTGTTGAATATTTTAGTCAGAAACAGAGCTAAGGTGGAGCGATAGGACTTAGAATATCAGATTATTCCCCTCTTTATAGACTCAATAGTATGGATCACCTCCTCCTCAGACACTGCAGCCTCCAGTGCTGCCATCATCTCCTGCGTAATACCCAGGATGGGTAAGCGATCTAGAATGTGGTATATATGTGAAACGTTCCCCCCGCCTCGTATTCGCCGAATAAAGATCTTCATAATATTTCCTAAATTCTTCCCCCATTTTGTCATCTGCGAAGACTGTCACACCATGGGCAGGGCGAATGGTCACCACCCTCCTCGCCCTTCGTCTCTCCCGCAACTTCCAGGCCAGAATCTTGGCCGCCCTTTCCCCTTTTTCGTGATACCTTTGTTTAAGGAACATCCTTTTTTTTCTGTCTGAACCAGACAGGCGTTTAGTTGGGCTTCATGTCTTCAAAGTTTTGCCGACCCTGCCGCGACAGCGGCGTGCAAGACGTACCTCCTGGACGCAAGGCCCATCAATTCCACCTCCTCCTTATCCCATTCCTGCTTCTTCCGGGCACATATCTGATTGAATTCCCCTCTAATCGTGGCCACAACCTTAGGAGCCCCACCTCTCCTGTGTCATTGAAATTAAAATATTCTTTTAATTATTCTCTAGAATGAGAATGGGGAGTCACCATCTCCCACTGGAATTAAGGAGTCCACAAACCCAACTCTTGGTTAGCCTGAACAAACTGTTGGGATTGCCCCACCTGTGCCTGTGAAACAGTCAATCCTTTCATGGCCTTCCTATCTGTTACCGGGTCGTGGACCATATTAAAGTCCCCCCCCTACCATTAGTAGACCCTCGACAAACAATTGCAACTTCCCACGGTCAAGCTCCCAGAATATACACTGACCTTCATTGGGAGCATAAACGGACTCCACTGTCAATCTAGTCCCTTTAACTGACCCCTTAAGGAAGATAAAACACCTGAAGTTCCCTGTCCACCATGAAACCCAGCTTATAAATTACCATTATTGCAACCTCCTTCTTTTTTAATAAATCTGAGGCTTGGTAAGTAGAGTCGACTACCCTCGCCTTAAGCGATGGTTCCCTTCCTCTAAGCCAATGTGTCTCCTGTAGGAGCAGTAAGTCCAACTTGAATCTATTGAACTCTCACAGCTTCATGAATCTGTTATAAAGGGAGTTTAGGCCCCGCACATTCAAGGAGCCCACCTTAAGGGAAATGGACACATCATCATCTGGGCCTCTCCAGTGCGGCTGAATTGCTTTCTGAAGTTTTGAATGCCCTGATAACCCCTGCAACGTCAGACTTTTCGTCTTAGTTGCTCAATCACACAAGACCATACTGCAATTACCAACAATGAAACTCTCCCTTACCCCCAAAAACACCCCCACCCAACAATCCCCCTGTTCCCCACCTTTGTCAGCGCCCACCCGCCTGGTGTTAAACATGTCATTGGAGGACCAGACCACCATGTTCCCCCTCACAACTGGGCTATATTCACAAACCTCCACCCCTGAGCCCCCCCTCTTCTCACCTAAAACTACACACCCAAACCACCAACAACCCTACCCCATCCCACCACCCAAACACTAGCTAAGGTCTCAACCTCCAGCAACTGATAGAAGCCGCACAAAGAACACTCTGCACCCTACCCCATCCACTTCAGCCTCCAGTGGCAGCACTCCCAACATCACAACAGAATTGCCCCCAAAACCAACATACCTATATTCATGACGCAACATGAGGCTCCATAACATGGGGCCCCTGCCGTGCGGGATACTAAAAATAAAGGCCTTGCAGGTGGTGGGGTGTTAAATTTCTTGAACTTGCTGGAGTCAAGGACACATCGCCTATCCTTTGGACCTTTGGGTCTTGAAAGTTCTTCGTCCCACACATCTGTGGGAATGGCCTGGTGAGCCGCATCTTCTTCCCCAAGATGTTCACTGGATGCCCTCTGTGTGACATCTCCATAATCAATTTGTAGTTGGAGCTGTCCAGTTCGAATAACAGCGAGAAAGGGAACCCCCATCGGTATCTAACCCCTGTGGATGCCAGCCATTTGTCAAGGGCCCACATAATTGCTGCCTGGACAGCGTGGACGAGGAGAGACCTTGCAAGATGGCAATTTGTGCAGTGTCCTAATCCGCTGGGCCCAATCTCCTGGTCTTCTCAAGGATCCTTGATTTCTCTGAGAAGTCATGAAATGTAGCCAGTACTGAGCGTGGACCCCCAGCTCAATGGGCCCTGTCTATGGTGGGCTCTGTTTTGCTATCCTCATTAAAAACCTTTTTGATGATCTTGTTGGATGCTTGGATTATGTTATTCTCCGTCTCCCCCTCCTTTTCAGGGAATCCAAAGAATCTCAAATTATTCTGGTGTTCTCGGTTCTCAAAGTCATCAATTTTTAGTGTGATTTCCTCTCTGCATCTCCGATAATTTCATATCCATTTGAGTTTCAAGGATATCGACGGAGGACTGTTTGGCCTCAAGCCCCTGAAGTCTGTCGTCTATATTCTCCCCTTTTTTGTAGAGGCCATCCAGTCTGCCCTATGTCCGAGCGGATGCCCCTAATTTCCTTTAGCAATGCTGCAATGTCCTTCTTCGTGGATGTTGCGTCTTCCACTAACTTGAGCGACTAGATGGGAGGTTCCCCACTGGGTGATGGCGAAGATGAGGCAAATATATATATTGCTGGAGAGTTTTTCCAGTTCATGGGGCCATTATGGGTGTGCTTCTATTCTCAAATTCTCAATGGCTAGCCAAGAAGTGAAGGATGCCAACCCCTAGAAAATCCACCTACGTCACACAGGTGTCCTCGGCCTAGACCCGTAGCCCCCTACCTACAGGAATGATGAGGCGCTGGATCGGGCTAAAACCCTACCAAGGTTAACAGCGTTGCACAATGCCCCTACACCCCGGAACCTGCCGAAAGGCGGGGCCACAACCCTCTGGGATTCTGTGGGCACGGGTGTTGTGCCCACCACAACGAAGATCACTTTGCCTACAGGTTTCCCAGCCCAGCGGACTGTAGGGAGTCCCCGCTGCCACTCCTCAAGGGTTCTCAGGGGGACACCGTGCAGGCGCGGGGCCAGTTCCCAGGATGGTGAGGTTAGGGGGAGTCTCAAACCCTCCTGCGAGTGTCAGGCTCGGCGGATGGCAGCTGATGCGCTGGTCCGCCTCAAGCCACTGCTGCACTGCTCACGGTGGGGAGTCTCTGCTTCCACTCCTCACTCAATCTCCAGAAGCCACCAACAGTTCACTGCCACAGGGCCCTCCAGAGCGGGAGCAGGCCACTTCCCTGAATGTGGAGACCCGGGGACATCTCACACACCCCTGGAAGGGTTCACCTGGGTGGATTCCACCATCGAACTGCCCCCCACCACTGCTGCCACCAAATTGTCAGCCTTGCCCATCCAATGGCATGCCCCTGCCGGTAGCTCCTCCACCAGCTACGAATGCTCCCTCACTGAGCAATTATGGACCTGGGTTCTGCAAGAACACAGTGGCCCCGGTGTTAGCACGTTTTACTGCCACACCTAGTCCAGGCACCTCCAGGACCTGCACGGCAAAGGGTCTGCCGTAGTCACAGAATCTGCAGCGTTAGGGGCTTTTGGGGGAGGGAGGACTCAGGACCCCTCTAAACCTGGCGGAGACAGAGCTGTACAGAAAGGCTACTGCATCTCTGCGACCCCTGGTGGCCAACCGCAATACACATTTAAGAATTACGATGATGTACCTGCCCCCTTTGTCTGCCATAGACTCTATAATTCTGAGATCATCTCCCTTCCAGAATGCCATGGCTACCCCTCAAGTCTTATTAGGACCTGACGCGTGGATGATCGGGGAGAAGCCCCGCATGTGAAGTCTTGCCTGGTATCTCCATAGGAGATGGGTTTCCTGAATGACCAAAATGTCTGGCCCTGATTTACTAGTGCATTGCTCTAATTTTTTCCTTTTGGCGGGAGGAGGGGGTTTAGCCCCCTCACATGTCCTCCTATCCCCAACTTCCGGCCCCTTTTCCTGATTCCCCTCAACCTCCCCCTTCCTCCACCCTGACCCCAAACTCCGGTAGGCGCCACCCCCCACTCTATCCCCAACCAAACTCCTGACCCTCTTCCTCTAAACCCCCTCCAGGCGAAGCAGCATTCAACAGAAAACAAGATGGAGCAATGTTCTGCGCTCCTACAGCCCAACTTCATGCATTTACATCCCAACACCCCTTTAATGTGCAGTAACGGGTGTGCCAAATTTCCCCTTCAAGTATCCAATGGCCCACCCCCACGTCCCTTGCAATTCTGGGCTGATGGCCCCACAAAGGAGCCCTCCTTTTGCACCTATCCCCTGCTGTCACCCATTCCCAAGGCTTCGGCCTTCTGTTAGTCTCGGATGACGGCTGGCCAGCCTCTTGCAAGTCTTGGGTCAAGTCGAGTTGAAGTATGCCTGTACCCTCCGGGACAGTTGTTATGCTTTTCTGTGCTCCTTCCCATTCAAATACGAGTTAGGTCCTTAACCACCAAGGACCATCAGTCTCCTTTTAAGTAGTGTGCTGTCCTGATGCCTACCCCCAGGCATCCGGATCAAGCCCATCAGCCCCAGGAGCAGGCATCCAGGTATTTAATAAAACCCCATCAGCCCCTGCTGGGGGCTGTCTGGGTTCAGTCCTGGCGCCTTAGGCGCCATGCTCATTATAGAAATCAATCCTTGTGCCATAGGCGCGAGGCTCATAGACTTTACTTACCTCATGCAGACCATGCTGCAAATGAATCCAAGCCAACGTGAGGCCTGGATGGGACTATTTTACTACAGGGACTATTTTTTACTCGGGTGTGGTTCTAGGGACTTCTTACCTGGAACTACTTTGGAGGCTATTTAAACCACGCCCGAACAGCAGCACATGCTTCGTGTTATTCTGCATCCAGCAGCGTAACGCTCACCGTGCCTGCAGTCAGCATCCAGTCTTCAGCCACGCCCGTCTTGAATCCAGAGCTCCTAGCAATAGAAGAAAGAAGAAGGAAAGGTTAGAAAACAGATATTATTTCAATCCTTACCTGAATTCCAGATCCATCACGTCTTCGAACTTGAAAAGGACATTATTCTACACGCGTCGCATCGCCAGCTGCAGCGCCGCGCCATACTCACCAGTCCTCACAACATTTTTCGATCCGGAGCAGCCTCCATCATTTTCTCTGCCGAATTCCACCATCTAGGGGACAAAAGAAACATAAGGTGAGCCGAGAGAGCCAACAAATACAACCTCTCCACCATAGATTTACCTGATTAACAACCGGAGGCATTATTCTGTAACAAACCGCAACTTCTTACGCCGCACCTGTAAGGAGAGAGAAACCAGCAATTTAAACACGCATCTTTTGCCGGACAGTGTTGGGTAATACAGACTCTTACCTGAACACCATCAGCTGCCACAAGACAATCTTCCCTTGGATCCAGCTGCAACACAAAAAAGGAATGTACAAGAGTGAACATCGGACACATTGAACTCTTTGAACTTTATACTTACAGGTTCTCGCCTGGAACCTCAGAGTCAATACTCATCTGGAACTCTTCCAACGCCCTCAAACCAGTGAAGTAACTGCTATCTACGCGCCCCTGCATTCCATGTTGGATGGAGAGCTCATCATTTACAACATAAGGAGAATATTTCTAAGGGGTCAAGCAGACGAGATTAGGTGGTCCAGTCCAGTCTGTCATCTCTGCACTACGCTTAACGTTGGAGGAGGTCACAGCTGTCCGGGTCCGATCGACGCCCCTGTGGGAGCCAGGTGAGCGTAACATGTGCTCCCTGGCAAGTCCTGATAGAGCTAAATCGAGGATCCCTGGTGTGCCAGCGGTTCCTTTGCTTGCGCTGCTCGGAGCACCGCGACCCTGTGAGTTTTGCAAAAATGCTGCCAGGACGACTCTTGGCTTACTGTTCAGGCCTCTCGCCATCCTGCCAGTTCTGTCAATACAATCATGTCCTACTGTCTCCAGTCTTGTGCCTTCCAAAATGACTGCAAAGATCTTCTGGACCTGCCCTTTAAGTTCCTTATCTGTTACTGTCTTGAGTAAATTTTTGACCCATCTACAATTCATGGTTTTGCATGGTGACATTCAATGGTTCGATGGCATCAATGTGCTCTTTAGTGTCTGTTTGCACCTCCTGGAGGTCCCTTTGAGCACATCTGTCTTATTACCCAGCGGGCCCACCTCTTGCCTCATCTCCAACAGCGCTGTCTTGAGGTCCGACCTCATTAGTTGGAACTGTTCCTGAAATGCCTTGGTGAGGGTCATTTGGAGGCTCATTAAATCATTATTCAGGTCCTGTCGTGACAGGAGTTCTGCCGCTGCCACAGAATCCTCTGTGGCTGCCATGTTTGCCACAGTCTTATTGCTCCTTTTCCCCTCACTTGGGACCCATATCGTGGGGAGGGTACCCAGCGGGTCCCCTGTATCAGCGTTCTGCTTCGAAGATTTGGTTCTGGTCTTTGACATTAGTCTCCCAGGCCCCGGGTCAGTGCAGAGGACCCCCGTCTAGTGCCTGCCTCTCTTTCACTCCCACGTTCTTTGCAAGTCGCCATGGATTGTCACGGTGCGCACCCAGGTCACAGGAATGTGTGTGGGGCGATATGCAGTGACAAACAGCAGTGAGCGAGGGAAGGGAGGCGACCCCTCCCTATCTCAGTCGGGGTACTCGATGTTAGTCCTTGGGGCCTGCCCTACTGCTCTCCAGACCCACTCCTTTTTTGACCAGGTAGGGTGGATAAGTATCTCAAGTGTCCTGGGAGCTCCCCAGTGCCACCGGCTCTATGCGGGATGCCTCTCCCTGTGCCCCCTACTCACTTCTCAGCACCAGGGACTCAGGAGGCACTCCCCGGGTGTTGCTGCCTTTTTACGAGTGGGGCTGGAGCAACCTTGGTGCTGCGTCCTTCATGCTGGGTCTTCTCCTGATGATGATCCCTCTGTGGCTTTAAGTGTGGAGTTCTCCTTGGAGGACAAGCAGTGTCCCACCTTCTGCAGAGCGCACCACTCGTATCTAACCCGCAGGTGCCAACAGCAATCGCTTCAAGCTAGTGCACCTCCAGGCCTCTCGCCTGCTCTGGACCTCCCACAGCTGCTACTCTTCGCCGGCCCCGCTCGCATCCAACTCACTGCCAATCAGCTCACCTACTCGCACTCTTCTAGTGCGTCCGAATCGGCACCCCATGGGGTCTGGGCTCGCCTCACCACTTCTCCTGTAGCACGCTCCAAGGGGCCTAGATGAACTCGTCCAACCACTCCACACGGGGCTGGTGGCTTCCCCCGCCTCTCCTCAACTTCTATGCAGGTAGACGGCAGCCTATGCAGCTTTGCGGTGGTGGGAAAGCTACATATATCTTCTGAGATGTACCTGGTGCCGGCGGCCATCTTGGAGTCTGCATTTTCCCTTTTCAACATTTATAAACCACTCAAGGCCAAAGACATTACCCTTTTCACTTTAGAGTTTATTTTGTTCGAATTTGAGGGCTAGAATAGTACTTTGGACATGGGACGGTTTTGCTTTGGACATTCTGTTATTGACAGACCCTTAGTTTTGGTTTTATAAAGGTCTTTGACCAAAACCATGAATACCTTGTGTTCGAGTCTCATTCCTGACTCCTCACAACATCTAGTGGAAAGCTTGAGGTCGAGGTGTGTGGCTGGGACTCTGAAGGAGGGAACACTCACATCACCAATGTGTGTGATTATTAGGGCCTAGATGGTGGTTCTGAAATTCTCAGGTAGGATGATGGGTTAAATATTCAGGAGGTGTACTAATGGATGCCAGGTGGTTTGCACTTTTTGTCCAAAGCAGAGACTACGGTAAATAATAAAACTGAGTTCTCCAGCATGGGGTCTGGCATGGATTCACATGCTCATGAATATTCCCCATCGTCAGGCTAGGAATCCTCGGTAAAAGAAAAATCAGTTTAACTTTCTCTTAAAACTGTATTTCTCCTCTAAGCCAATCACTGCCTCTGGGTCATACTGCCCCCATCCAATGACAGTTCTCTCCCTAAACCCCTCCTTTGGCAGCTATCTTCTAGATTTGTATTGCATTCTTCTGTTTTGGAAGTCCTCGAGTTTGCTCTCTGAGCTATTTGTAGACTTTTTCGTGTTTTCGATGGAAAAAGTTCTATTTTTGTTTCAAAGAAGCCTGGGTGCTCTTTTCTTCATCTGTCGACAGCAGGGACCCGCTGTCGGTGAAGTTCTCTGGCCCTCAAGGGCGAAGATCTATTGAAGATTATACTAGGCCTACTTTGCGCCATCTGTCCATAACGGAGGAGAAAATGTGGGCTACGGAATGTGTTTGTGGAGGACAACCACCTGCAGTGCCTCTACTGCCTGCACCCGAACCATAAGGAAGTAGAGTGCGAGATATGCCTCGGTTTCTCCAAGAAAAAGACCAAGGACAGGCATAGTAGGCCGGCGGCATGGCTTAACGCCAGGCCTCTGACCCGTGCTCCAAGCAGGGACATGCCTCGCCAAAGACCGGCCGGTCCGAGGAGCGGTCTTCTAAGTCCTTTGAGGGAGCATCTTCCATGGGTCCCCAAGATAAGGGCAAAAGCTGCAAGTCCGAAGCCACCGGGTTCGCGGCGCAAGCGTTCACAATGTGGATAGGGCGCAATCAACATCACCTTCCGCCTCCATTGCCAGCCTACCATCAAGCTCCTCTTCAAAGAGGAAGTCATCTACCCCAGCTAAACTATGTGAGAAATCTGAGAAGCTGCGGACGGAGGAGTAGAAAGCCGCACAGCCCAAGCAGGCTCAACCGGCACGGGCAAAGGCCTCGTCCGTGGCTCTGTCGATGACTACTACTACCACAGCAGCTACAGGCACTGATCCTACGAGGTTAGCTCCCACAACTCAGAAAATGTCTCTGGCCACAATGTGCAACACCACCTTAGTGACTTTGGCAAAGTCTGCAGGCACACCAGAAGGGGTGAAACCAGCCCAGGCCCGGTTCAAGACCCTCAGGGGGAGTAAAGGGGGCGCAAGGAGGCCCCGAAACAGCCCTCCCAGTCTGTCACCCAAACCATGGTGGACGCGCCCACGAGGACGTTGAAGAGGCGGGCGACAGCGCAGGGCCTAGTTGTCCTGTTATGCCATCTCAGCCGAGAGACATTTCCTTGGATATTCTGTCTACTCTACACACCTTGGTGTCAGAGATCCAGATGAGGATGCCTCCGGTTCCAGTACCTGTGGTCCCCCAGGTCTCCGATCAGCATTTAGCGAAGAAGAGGAAGTGTCATCCGACACCCCCATATAAACCTCCTCCACCACGTCGGGCCCCTTCTCCCCCAGCAGACCCAGATACGGTACGGGAACAGATACGGCCACCACAACGGATGATGATGAAGACATCGTCCAAGCGGATGGTGAATCGCCACATTTGGATGCTCCACATAGGGTGTCCCACCGGATGAGGTGGGATTGTTCCACTTCATGATCGCCAGGGCCTACAAGCTATTCCAGCTAGTGCCCAAGGAAACCAAGAAGGAAGGCTTCTTGTATCAAAGGCGCGAGGAAAAGAGGAAAACCATCATGTCTGGACGTTGTTTGGGAGGAGGGCCTGCCCATCATGAAGAACCCTTGCACGGCTCCAGCCAAATGGGATAGGCTGTAGAAGAAATATAGGGTGCCGGACTCCGCACCCAAGTGCCTGAGGTCTCAGCCATCGCCGGATTCGGTGGTGTTGGCGGCCAAGAGGAAACGGTTGACTATCCCGTCCTCGTTTTTGGTCCCTTCGGACAGCGAGGGGAAAAGGGTGGACACCATGGGAAAGAAGGTGATTTACACTGCGGCGTCCACTGTCAAGGCAGCCAACGCACTGGCGATCCTGGCCAGGTACCATAGGGAATTGTGGTACAAGCTGGGACCGTTCCTGGAGTTCCTCCCCGATGATAAGAAGATGGATGCCATCGCTCTCTTCCGAGAAGGGGAGGTGGCGTCAGATCACGCTATCACAGTGGCATTGGACGTCGCTGACACAGGGTTGTTGGCGGGAATTCTCATTCAATGGCTAATTTCCCTTACCTAGTGAGTCCCTCAGCAGCTTTGCTGGATTTCTGGAGTTATTTATTTTCACTTGGTAAGAGTGTGAGCTTTTCCCCCACACTTACCCATATTTTGCCATGTGTATTTCATCTGTTTTTGTGATTGTGGGCTATGGAGTACACCACTTCAGTAGTCCCCTTCTTTTGGGTGTTACACAGCACCTTCAGTGCAGTGACACAGGGTTGTCTTTTAGACTTCCCCCCCGACTCCATTTCTGGGGCTGACTACTGTCCCCCAGAAAAGGGTAAAGTTGCCATTAACTTTACATAGTCATTTAACCACAGATCCAGTGCACCCCATCTTACATGGAGTATTGGAAAGGGTTACTTCTTAGCCCTTTTTATCTGTACCTCCTAGAGCCTTGTTTTGCTCTTTCATCATTTAGACTTGGCTACTGGCAGTGGTATCTACCCTAACTTTTCTACCGCGTTTATACTATATAAACGTGGTACTGTTTTAGGCTATTATATTAGCCTCGAACATAAACCCGCTTAACCAAATACTTTTTCTTTTGGCTCCGGTCGGGTTTATTCGCCATTTCTTTTTGTTAAAATCCTTCTTGTGTTTTACTTTGCGCAGCAAACCAGGTTTGCCTTCTTTGTTCACCGTCTTTTGGCAGGCTTCTGCCAAGAAGCCCTCCTCTAGGAGCCTGGGTGTCTAGGGGGGCTGAATGTGAGGGAGGGGTGTAGTCGCCCCCTGCACAGGGCATCCTAGGAAACCCAAGTCGCACTTTGCCATGGTTGGCTGAGGTGGTTGTCCGGGCTGGACAACCCCCCTGCTGCGTGATTGACAGCCAGGCTGTGTGAATGGGGGATTTTCGCATAAAAGGCAGGACTCTTGGGCTGGAAGTCAGAGTTGCCACTGGAGCTGCAAGGAACCGAAGAGAAGCGGAGAAGAAGACGGCTGCTGCAACTATCCCGTCCCGGTGAAGCCCTGCTGCAGTCCTGAGCTATCTACACTTCGACGACCAGAGAAGATCCAGTCCGGAGTCTTCTTCCCTTGAGCCTGGTGGGGTCAACCAGCTCATCTTCCACAGCCAGAGGACCTTCTTGGTCGAAATCTCTGCACACTGTTGTAGTGGTACGGATAGCTATCTGAAGAGCCTCTCCTGTTTTTAAGGAGCACACCTTTTATTCACCGTCGCTGCTGCTGGCTTCATCCCTGCGTAGTGCAGACCCCTCCGGACGTCCTCCTTCTTGCCGAAGCTCCAGGAAACGAGAGTCTGCAGGAAACTACCAGGAACAACTGCCGTGGCACCAGTTTCTTCCTTGAATAAGGTACAGTGTTCTGCTTCGAGGAACTAGGGTGAATCCCTTTTCTCCTCCTCCAAGGCTTGCCCTTATCTTCCCTCCTTTTTATAACTTTTGCTTCCTCTGTTGACAATATCTAAGTACTCCTGGCAACGTTGAATCTCGAACTGTCCGACTGTGTGATCCTCGACAACAGGAACCCGGTTCCACTTAACACTGGCTCCGGCCTATTGACTCTTGAATTCCTGTCAACTAGTGTTCTCTGATTCTGTCTGCCCTGACAAAAATATTGCCTATGATTTTTGCCCCCAACTCTCTCTGGTTAACTCAGGTGCTAAGTGTGTTTTTGCCCCGGTAACATTTCTCGCCGCGGATACGCGTATCTTTAGTAAGACCTGTTAGGCAGAATCCTGTGCAGTTCCCTTGGGGAACACTGCAAGAAGATTAAGACTACAGGAGTCAGCAGTAAACCCAATTGGTAGCAGTCTGCACCACCCAGATTGACCTGGTAGCTGTGGCTGAGCAGTCAGACTTCTTTCAAGATGAGTAGGGCAGTATACAGAGAATACACAATAGGGCAAAAAACACAGTAGAGCAAGCAAACACTGACCAAAGCTTGGTATCAAAAGTATATACTTATTTATTTAACACACACTTTAAGAAATACACTAGCACTATATGGCAAAGCAAGTTCCAAACACAATCAATCAAGTATACACACCTCCCTTAGAAATTATTAGACAAGTTTAAGTCAAAACACCACTATTTGTCAAAACAGATGTTAGCGCGTAACTTAGATGGCACTCCAATAATTACTTAAAAGGGAGAGAAAAAGGCAGGTCACGAAAACAGTTCCCAACACTTTTAAGAGACCACAGCAAGTTAGTGAAGGCAGAGTCTACTGTAGAGCCAAAGTTCATTGGCCAGGCCCACTTTAAATGGAGCAAAGCGAAATGTGTCCAAGATCACATGGTTTAGACTACACTAAAAGTCTTTGCGAAATGTTCAAAAGAAGTTGGTTCAATACAAAAGGTAAAGTTAGAAGGTCTTGGGCCAACCCAGTTGGAAAGCCAAGGATTTAAGGGTCACCTTTAGCAATCCGGAGAAAGGGAGGAGGCCAGGTGGAACACAGTACCTTAAACAGAGAGGAAGCTCCAGCGGTGGCAGTTGTTCCTGGCAGTGGATGCAAGTCGTGGTTCCGACCAGGGCAAGAGAAGATCTGGTCGAGGAGGAAACTTGTAGTCGTTGCACTGCCCAGGGAAGAGACCAGCCGCGGAGTTCGTCGGTTAAAAGGTGCGTTCCTTTTATTCGCGGTCACAGTGGTGAAGCTTGGCTATCCGGCCGCCGGGGTGCTTGGCAATGGCGATTCGACCAAGAGACGTCAGGGAAGGTGAATGGTGAACTGATTGATCCCACCAGCTCAAAGGAAGAAGACTCTTTCCAGCAGAAGATCTTCTCTTGTCGTTTGGAAAGTGGTGAGGTCGTTTCAGCAGGGCTCCACCGGTGGTGTCGTCATTGCAGATGGCTCAGCTTTTCCCCTCTTCGGATTTCTTAGGTCCTGTGGCGACTTCTGAAGTTCCAGTCCCCAAAGCCCTGCTTTTATGCAGAAAAACCCCCATTCAACAGCCTAGCTGTCCCTCATACATGCTAAGTGGTGAGCCGGGCGGCTGACCACTGGGCCAATCAGAATAGAGTGCGACTTGAGTTGCTAAGGCAACGCAGTCCAGGGTGCCAATTCTCCACCCACCCCTCCTGTGGAACCCAGAGTGGCACCATTTGGAGGGCTTCTGTGGAGAAGCCCACCAAAAAGTGGAACAAAGGGCCTGACCTTGGTTGGAGTTACAGAGACGGATACGAGCGCCACTTTAGAAATAAGTTCTGGATTTTTGGGGTTTGTTTTTTCTCCTGCTAAGAGTGAGATTCTTTTACTCCCACTCTTAGACATGATTTGAGGTATGTCCTTGACTTGTTATGTGCTTATTGGCTATGGGGTTTCTTTTTTACTCCATAGGGTATCATCTGTTTTTCTGCATGTGTGGTACACAGCACCCTCAGTGCAGTACCACAGGGCTGTCACATTGACCCCCAAACATAGACTCCATACCCTGGGACTGACTACTGTCTCCCAGGGCATGTAAAGTCACCATTGGCTTTACTAGTCCAAAATTGTGAACAGAACCAGTACAAACCATCATATTGTGGAAGTACTGGTAAGAGGTAATTCGATTGCCCTGGGTCTGTTTTCGAGGGGGCACTGTCCCGTTCCCCCTCGTCGAGTTTCTGGCTGGTGGCAGTGTGGTTACCACGCAAAATATTCCTCTGGAATATTCTCTGTGGGATTTTCCCATTGATTTTAAACGCACCACTTTTTGGTGCAATGTTAAAGATACAGCCGGTTTATTTATTTAATATTAAATCACTGGTTGGGTCTTTTTGCCAGAACTCGATTCTAAAATGGCGTTTGTGTCCATATCTGTAACTCTGACCAAGGTCGAGGCCTTTGTTCCACTATTTTGGCGGGCTTCTCCACAGAAGCCCTCCAAATGGTGCCACTCTGTCTGGGTTCCACAGGAAGGGTGGAGGGGGGAATTGGCACCTTGGACGGCGTTGCCTTAGCAACCCAAGTCGCACTCTACTCTGATTGGCCCAGTGGTGAGCAGCTCGGCTCACCACTTAGCATGTGTGATTGACAGCTAGGCTGATGAATGGGTTTTTTTCTGCATAAAACCAGGGCCTTTGGGACTGGAACTTCAGAAGTCGCCACAGGACCTAAGAATCCGAAGAGGGAAGAAGCTGAGCCACCTGCAACCGACGACACCACCGGTGAAGCCCTGCTGCAACAAACTCACCACTTTTCCAACGACAAGAGAAGATCTTCTGCTGGAGAGTCGTCTCCCTTTGAGCTGGTAGGACCAACCAGTTCGCCCTTTTTCGCTTCCAAAGACGTCAATTGGTCGAATCGCCTGTGCCAAGCACCCCGGCGGCCGGATAGCCAAGCTCACCACTTTTGACCGCGAATAAAAGGACCGCAACTTTTAATCGTGAACTCCGCGGCTGGTTTCATCCCTGTGCAGTGCAACGACTCCACGTTTCCTCCTCGACGAGATCTTCTCTTCCCCTAGTCGGAACCACGAACCTCAATCACTGCCAGGAACAACTGCCCCCGCTGGAGCTTCCTTTCTCTTTAAGGTACTGTGTCCTGCCTGACCTCCCTTTCTACAGATTGCTAAAGGTGACCCTTAAATCCTTGGCTTCTAAACTGGGTTGGCTCCAGGGCTTCTAACTATATATTTTGACTCACCCCAACCTCTTTTGAACACTCTGCAAAGACTTTCAGTGCACTTTAAACCGTGTGATCCTGGGCACATTTCGCTTGGCTCCATTTAAAGTGAGCCTGGCCTATGAACTTTGGCTCTACAGTATAACCTGCCTTTCTCCCCTTGCTCTGAACTCTTAAAAGTGTTGGGATCTGTTTTATTTTATGCTCTGCCTTTTCTCTCCCTTTTTAACCGAAACTATTGGCGTGCCATCTAGGTTAAGCGCTCACTTCTGTCTTAACAAATAGTTGTGCTTTAACCCTGACTTGTCTGATAGTTATCAAGGGAGGTATTCATACTTACCTGACTGTGTTTTACCTTACTTTTCATTGAGAGTGCTAGTGTATTGCCTGAAGTGTGTTTTAAATAAATAACTGTATACTTTTTATACAAAGCTCTGGTCAGTGTTTGTTTGCTCTACTGTGTCATGACCCTATTGTGTATACTCTGCATACTGCCCTACTCTTCTTGAGAGAAGGCTGACTGCTCAGCCATAGCTACTAGGTAAATCTGGGTGGTGCAGACTGCTACCAATTGGGTTTACTGCTGCTCCTGTAGTCTTCATCTTTTTGCAGTGTTCCCCAAGGGAACTGCACAGAATTTTGCCTAACACTGGAAAACAGAGACTTCTTGATGTCGTTGGACCTGGATGATTTCTGGCCCCTGTGCAGCCACCCCTCCTCCCTCCTTCTCTGCTTTTACCCTTTTCTTTCCTGACGAGGTTTCTAGACAAGTCCGATCTATGAAAGTCTTGTCGAAACAGGTTCACCCCTGTTCCTCCAAAACTATCAAGTACCACATCGACTCCCTGGCTCCTGCCCTGGCTGATTTCTGCAATCACTCCTTCACCACTGGAGTCTTCCCTTCCCCCGTGAAGCACTCCCTTGTGCACCCTCTTCTTAAGAAACCCTCTGCCGACCCCTCCTGCCCGGCTAACTATCGCCCAATCTCCATCACTCCCTTCCTGGGCAAGCTCCTGGAGAAACCGGCCATCTCCCAGCTCAACCTTCACACTGAATCTGTTGGTTGTCTTCATGACCATCAGTCTAGCTTCAGAGCTACCAGAAGGACAGAAAATGCTCTCCTGAACATCCGTGAAGACCTGCTCACCAACCTTGACTGTAACAGCCTGTCTGTTCTTACCTTGCTTGATCTCTCTTCTGCCTTTGACACTGTCAACCATGCCATCCTGCTCAACTGTCTCTGTGATAACCTGGGCATCACTGGTCAGGCTCTGGCGTGGCTGACTTCTTTCCTCTCCGACCGACCCTCCCAGGTCCAACTTGGGTCCTTCCTCTCCGACATCTTTTTCTCTACCTGTGGTATCCCCCAGGGATCCAACCTCTCGCCTTGGCTGTTCAACCAATATCTGGCACTCCTTGCCCACCGCCTCGCCGCTCTCTGTCCCAACTTTCAGTGCTATGCGGATGATACCCAGCTCATTTTCAGGCTACCCTTGGCCTCCTCCTCCTCTCCTTCCCTCATCTCTGACTGTCTGTCTGCCATCCAGGAATGGTGTGCCGCCAACGACCTCTGCCTTGCCAGTAAGACTGAGATTCTACTCATCGGCACACCCACTCCTTCCTTCCCTGCAGCTCTCTGACCCGCCTCTCTTGGGCCTCCTCCCACTCCCACCTGCAAGGCTAAAAACCTCGGGGTCATATTCGACTCTGCACTCTCCTTCTCCCCTCACATCTCTGACGTCTCCAAGAAGTCACACTACCAGCTGCACCTCCTTAGAGGTATTCTTATTTTCCTCTCCTTCCCCCAGAAGCTCACTGTCTCCAGAACCCTGGTCCTCTCTAAGCTGGACTATTGTAACAGCCTCTATCTAAATCTGCCTGCCTCCACTCTCCACCCTCTGCAATTTATCCAGAACAGGACTGCAAGACTTGTCCTTGGTATCAAGCCCAGGGATCGTATCTCTCCAGGACTGAAATCTCTGCACTGGCTCCCAGTGGCTGCAAGGATTAAGTTCAAAACCCTCTGCATTGTACACAAGGCCTTCTGGGGTCTGGGACCACAATACCTTCAACTCTCTCTCCCTAAATATCTTCCTTCTCAAGCTCTTCGCTCATCTGCCTCCAACTCCCTCAGGGTCAGTCGCTTCTCCAAGCAACGAGTTGGTGGCAGATCACTCTCTTCGGCAGAGGCCTCTCTCTGGAACAGCCTTCCTGCCTCCCTGAAACTCGAGGAGAACCATCTCCGGGTTCGGAAGCACCTCAAAACCTTCCTCTTCTGCTTTCTCTCCTCCCCTGCTGAATTCCTGACTGAAATTGCACTGGTTACCTGGCCACCCTTTCTGATCTCTGGTCCAGGCCCTGTCAATCGCCCACCTGCACTGCCTCCCTGGCAACCCCTGCACCTGGGGACCGTTTTTCTGTATCCCTACAGTCCCCCGTACCAGCACTTATGTCTACACTTCCTTGCACTTGCCACTAGCTGGCTGTTTTATTTGTTTTATTTATCTTATGTATTCCACTTTCCCATGTACTGCACTTTCCCCTCTCCCTTCCCCTCACACCCTTTCCTTCTCCCCTTCCCATGAACTTGCGCGATCTGAATGACACCTGGCCTAGTAGGATCGTTGTCTGTCCTCCCTTGCCTCGTCGCGCCTTGAAACACTTGTGTATAGGCGCGTTATAAATGCCATATCATATCATATCATATGCCTATTTCCATGTCCCCATTCACAAGAAACATCGGAAAGTTCTATGTTTTGTGGTGCAGGGCCAGCACTACCAGTTCAAGGCCCTACCATTCGTCTTGAAGTCGGCCCCAAGAGTGTTCACGAAATGCCTGGCACCAGTGGCAGCCCATCTACGTCTACAGGGCATACACGTATACCACTACATGGACGACTGGCTGATACGTGCCTGCTTGTCGGAGTTGGAAGACGAACACACAGAGACGACCGTTCGACTATTGACGGATCAGGGATTCTCTGTCAACTATCCGAAGTCCTGCTTAATGCCATTGCAGAACGTGCTGTTCCTCGCTGCCAGACTCAACACAGTGGCTTGCCTACCGTGGCCCTCAGAGGAGAGGATAGCAGCCATTCAAGGAAAGGTGCAATGGCTGTCGTCGACGAAGACGGTCACAGTACGGGCCATCAAGTCGTTACTGGGCATGATGTCGTCCAGCATCTACCTCATCCGACACTGCAGGTTGCAGATGCGACCCCTACAGGAATTCCTGGACGCCTGCTTGATACAGGAGTCCGGAAGCTTCTCAGACAAGATCCATCTCAACAAAGTGTTCTGTCGGGCAATAGGATGGTGGGGCGTCTACTCCAACATCGCCCAAGGAATGGGATTTCTGAATTCCCCATACCAGGAGACGGTCATCACTGGAAGGTTGGGGAGCGCACACTGGACTTCTGCACGCCAGAAGCCTGTGGCTGCTGGAGGAGAAGGATCATATCAACATCCTGGAGCTATGGGCAGTGTTCTGGGCCTTCAAGTCGTTCCTACCATCTCTGAAAGACGAGGTGGTGAGGATCTTCACGGACAACGCCACCACCATGTTTTACATCAGGAAGGAGGGGGGAACTTGATCCCCGGCACTCTCCAAGGAAGTGCAGGACTCGTGGCGCTGGGCCATTGGACAGGGGATGTTCCGTGTCCCTCTCCACCTGGTGGCAGTCAAGAGCCCCATTGCAGACTCCCTCAGCAGGGAACTGCGCTCTTGCCGCGAGTGGGAGCTTCATCAGGATAAGGTGGACCGCCTATTAGTCAAACGGGGCAGACCCCAGATCGATCTGTTTGCGACAGCAGTGAAGCACTGAACTCTAAATGCCAGATGTTTGCCAGCAGATTCCACCAGCCGAGGAGCCTGGGGGATGCGTTCTCCTTCCCGCGGGAAGCGCTGTTTCTGTACGCGTTTCCTCCGTACCCTCTCCTGCTACGAGTCATCAACACACTCATACAGTGTCAATGCAAGATGATACTCATCCCCCTGGTGTGGCCGAGGCAGATTTTGTATCCGGACCTTCTGAGCCTGTCAGCGTCACCTCTGGTCAAGCTGCCAGTGGTTCCGGATCTTCTCACCCGAGAAGGAAGCGCAGTCCTTCATCACAACCCAGGATCGCTGAACCTGAGTGCTTGGCTCCTGTAGCCCTAGAGTTTGGAGGGTATGAGTTGCCAGCCGACTGCCGGAAGGTCCTCAACCTTGAAGTGGAAGCGTTTCACTACGTGGTGCCGGTCACAAAAGATTACCCCTCTGAGGGTCACAGCCCCACAGATCCTTCCATACTTGCTATCCTAGGCCAAGGCCGGACTGGCACACGTCTCCATCAAGGTAAACCAGGTGCCCAAGAAGATCTTCACTTTGGTCCCACCGACCCGTCAAGGAGTTTCTCAAAGGACTTTTCAGATCTTTCCCACCGGTGAAGGCTCCTGCCCCGGTGTGGGAACTCAACGTGGTTCTGACAAGGCTCATGGGGGCCCTCTTAAAGCCTATGCATCAGGCCAGATAGAGAGAAGATGGTAATAACAGACAACCAGGTGGCCAGGGAATATGCAAAAAAGCAAGAGGTTAGGGGGGGGGGGGGGTCCGGATGGCAGTTCCTCAACAACATTTCAGACTAGGCGTTTGCTTAGGCAGAAATACACCTGCAGGATCTGAAAGCATGGTTATAGGTAATTAAATTGCTGGAAAAACAACTTTTCATCTAAATAGCAAAACGACAATAAAGTTCTGAAAAACGATTAGACATTTACATTGTTTCTGTCATGATGTGCCATCTAATGGACTTTGTGGCCTAACCAACAATTAAACCATATACAGTAAGTCATTTCCCACACCGATTATATTTGTTTAATGAGGTATATGTTATTTATCTTCTTTATGGAGGTAACCCCCCCAACTCTCCTTCCAACCCCATCCTACCCCTTACAACTCCAAAGCCCTCTTACCGCCTCTTCCCTTCCGAAAACTCCCAACCAAACGCCTTTACTTCAAATTAAAACATTTTTAAATTATTTTTTTACACTCTTTTTTAAATAGAGGTTTTTTCCCACCGATATGACTGGATACCTGAAAGCTTTTTATCTACCATGCAAGTTGAACCAAACACAGTACCGAATGAGTAGGGCGTTTCCTTCATCACCACAGAGGAAAAATCTGCTTTGCTGGTGTACAACCCTTACTCCTACGTCCCGTCCCCTTTCGTCCATACTGTATGGGCGTCCCTCGCTAGGGATAGGAAACAACCTTTTTCACCAGAAAAAAATGTCTTCCCCTTTAAATTTAGATGTGCACGGAGGCATGGCCCTGGGAGCATGCGCTCACCTGACTCTGCCCACCAGCGCCACCCCCCAGTCCTCTTTTCCGTGTCGACAGGAGCGGACTGCTTTCACCAGCGCTCCTGGGTTAGGCCTCCCGCCTTGTAATTCCACACGCTCTTCCCCGAGATATTTTCTTTCCCCTTTTTTCTACTTTTCCCTTGGCCCCAGATCACGGCTGAGACGGCTGTTCTGCTTGTGATGCACTTAGCCTGCACTAACTGAAGAATCGTTTAGCCAGGGGGAGGGAGCTATTCGAAAGATCACCATCAGAAGACATCAAGGCATATGTGAGGAGGAAGACCAGGCCTAAGTTAGGTGCCCTGTTCTCCTCTGCACCTCCTTCCCTGGGAAGCGTCCAAGCAGGAGGGACCTTCCTTCTCCTAAGACCATCAAGGGGGCTGAGGATCAGAGAGCTACCTGCCAACAGGCCGAGGGGACCCAGGATCCTCCCGGTCCAACTGCTGAGGGGCCGCAAGACTCTAGTACCGGGGATCTCCCTGAGAAGCTTTGCTCTAACACCATGCTCGCTCCCGAGTGTGCGGCTATATGCAGCATTAGCTCTACCGGCGTCATGGCCGACGGCACACCGCCTCCCAGGTCTCTTGAGGTACAGGTAAGGTCTGAGCCTTTTATTTTAAGCGTGCAGGCAGCGACTGGACCCAGCTAATCAAGCACCACGCAGCAGGCGCTGGCATTACAAAATGGCCACCAGGCCAGACAGGATGGCGGCGCATCCAAAGCCTCCCCACTCTGGCACACAGGCATGGGAACGCACGTCGAGATGGGACAGGACAACACCAGTTACCTGGTCCACGTCATACCCAACCACATCAGCACAGGGGCGGTACACAGACCCCAGTTTAGTGAGACAAGGAGCGGCAAGAACACAGCAGGCACAGGGGCCGTCTCCTACACAGCCAAGCCCTTCACTAGCTTGCAAGGATAGGTTCTTTGAAAAGTTTCTCACCCTCACGAAATCGCCTCAGATGGGCACCATCCTCAGGGGGGTCATCAAGGACATGGTTCCTCTGGTACCACCTCAAGCACCGACCGTGGTCCAGACCCCAGTCTCAGTTCAGGCCATGGTTCCCGCGCTCCCACCAGTCATGGTGGCTCTGTCACTGGCACAGTAGCCTCCAGCACTGCCAGTCAGCATGCCACAGCTGCCCGCACCCAGCACACCACCAGCAGCTCCTGACCTGCAGGAC
The DNA here is from genome assembly GCF_040938575.1 of Ambystoma mexicanum. Taxonomy (NCBI): domain Eukaryota; kingdom Metazoa; phylum Chordata; class Amphibia; order Caudata; family Ambystomatidae; genus Ambystoma; species Ambystoma mexicanum. The sequence goes on along the minus strand of NC_090931.1, from coordinate 1,283,298,598 downwards.
ACAGCGGGTGACAAGGACGAAGAGGAGGATCAGTATACTCCCTCCTCAGCTAAGGCTTTCCACGAGAGGTTGGCGGGTGTGGCCAAATACCTGGGGATCCCGCAGCCCCAAATTGAACAGCATGAGGTGGTGGTCTTGGCTTAGGTGTTGACCATCTGCCCGTCCACAAGAACTGGCATCCCTCTACGAAAGAAAGTAGAATCTCTGGCCAAAAGGTGCTGGGTAAAGCTGCATACTCTTATGTCCCGTCCCCTTTCCTCCATACTGCATGAGCGTCCCTTCCAAGGGACGGGAGACGGAACCTTTTTCACCAGAAAAAACCTGCTTGCCCTTTAAATTTAGAGGCGCGTGGGGGTGCGTCCCTGGGAGCATGCGTTGCCCTGACTCCGCCCTCCAGATCCACACCTCAGTCCCCTTTTCCGCGTTGACAGGAAAGGGCCGAATTCACCACAGCTCCTGTGTTTGGCTTCGGCCATGTAATTGCACGCGCGGATACTTCTTCTTTTGTCTTTTTATCATACAGGTAATCGTTCCTCAGGCGTCACGCTCCACCCTGGCGCAGGTCGACTTCCACAGGGTTCCCAACTTCAGACCCCCACACCCTCTGCCTACGTTGCCTTGGCCCAGACCATGGTTGGCAAGCTTGTACAGCGTGCAATGCCCTGTCATCGAGGTCTCTGAAGAACAGGCTAGCCAGGTGGAGGGAAATCGCCTCCAGAGGGCCTGAAGGACTTCGTCAAACATCATTCCAGGCCGAAGGTAGGGCCTCTGTTCTCCATCGCACCCGCAAGCGAGACTCCTTCCCAAAAACTCACCCGTGCGGCAGGGACCGCCCAGGTTCTACTACCAGCACGTGCACCAAGTCCTCCCCGGCTATCGGCCTACGGGTCGAGAGATCCTAGGATCCTCACGGTGACAGTATTGTGGGACCAGAAGGTTCTTGTACTGGGTCTTCATCCGAGGGGCCACGCCCTAATACTGGCAATATAGCTGAGGGGGCGACTAAACGCAGCTCTACTGGCCCCCGGGCTGATGGTGTTACGCCTACCAGGCCTTGGCCTGAGGAGCAGGGTAGGCCTCATGATCCACACTCAAGAGTCCTGGAGGAGGCTGGGCCCAGCAAGCTGAGCAACACGACGCAGGCACGTGGAAGACAGCTCGACAAGATGGCCGCCGTGCCAGACATCAGCACCCGTCTGACGCCGCACCAGGAACAGGATTTTGGCAAAGAAAGAGTGTCAAGGTAGGACTGGTGTCAACCACGTACGTGACCTACAGCCTATCCTTCATTTGCACAGGGCAGGTTCCCGCTACGTCCATGTGGGCAGGGTATGCAGCGAATCCAGCAGCCGCCCGCTACTCGGTCTGTATCCCCTACCGCCCCTCCAGCCTGTGAGGACAGGTTCTTTGAGAGGTTCCTCGTACTCATGAAGTCCCCTTGGATGGGGGTGATCCTCGGGGATGCCATCAGGGAGGTGCTTTCTCCAATGCTTCCAGCACCTCAGACTCCTCCACTAGCGCCTCCGGCCCCGGCGCAGCCTTTGCCACTGGCTCCGACCCCCCAACCGGTTCCTCAGGCGGTTCCGTACCAGCCTCCTCCACAGCCTCCGGCTCCTGTCCCAGTACCCCAGCCTCCGGCTCCTGCCACTCCTCCACTGCTGCAGGATCCTCCTGACCCCCAGGCGGACACAGACCATGAGGAGGACCCTGACACGCCACCGTCAGCCAAGGCCTTCCATGAACGTCTTGCAGGGCTGGCTGAGTATCTGGGCCTTCCTCAACCCAAGGTCGAGCAACCAGCAGAGGGCGTCCTCGCAGAAGTCCTCACGCGACGTCCCTCTGCTAAAACGGGAATTCCACTGCAGACCAATGTAGTCGCCCTGGTCAAGAAGGGTTGGCTTAAGCCCCACTCTGTCCAGCCGGTCAATCGACGCCTGGACGCCAAGTACAGGCAGATGGAGGGGGATACACTCTTGCTATCGGACCATCCTCAGCCACACTCTTTGGTGATTGCTGCAGCATCACTATACTCCAAGCCTCAGTCGTCCTCAGTCTCCTCCTCTGCGGCGCTGCTAGGCAAGGAGGAGAAGATCTTGCAGGCGTACGGGAAGAAACACTATTCCAATGAATCCTTGCATCTTCGCCAGGCCAACGCCAAGGCCATGCTGGCGGCCGCGAACCAGAGGTTGTGGCGGAAATTACTGATTTCCTCCCATAGCTTCATACACAGAGCCAATCATGTTTCAAGGCTGGACTGGCTGAGGCCAAGCTGTTGGCGCAGGACATCATGGAGTCCACCTTGGCCCACATTGACACCTCTGTCCGGGCCATCTGCATCGCCATGGACATGAGAAGAACAGCCTGGCTCCGTGCAACTAAATTTAACCCGGACGTCCAGGAACGCATGTTAGACATGCCGTTCGAGGAGAGTGACCTCTTCCACTCCACCACGGAGTGCTGGACAAAAAGAAAAACAGCTCACAAACAGCCAAGTCTTTATCCATCCTGACAAAGACCACGCCCAAATCATACACCCAGTCACAGCAGCGCACTGACAAGGGGCGTACATACAGAGGGTTCCGCGGCTTCCAGGAACGGAGGTCCAGGCAGCTGGACTGCTCGCCGACTCCACATCGGCACATCGCAACAGCCTCTGAGGGAAAGAAGGCATGACACGCCCCTCCGGGTCCACGTGTCTCCAGTGGGGGGCAGGCTTGCTCTCTATGCACATTTCTGGCACCAGAATTTCGCTGACCCCTGGACCCTCTCCTTAGTATCCACGGGGTACCGCCTACCCATCCCTGCCTCTCCTCCCTCCCCCACCTCCACACTCTGAAGTTGGGACAGCAACTCTTCAGGCAGATATCCGATAGCTCGTAGAGAGCCAGGCTGTGGAGGAAGTCCCAGTCGCCCAGGGAGGCTTGGGCTTCTACTCCAGGATTATCGCCATTCAGAAAAAAGAACCAGGCGGGCCTGAGAGTTGTGCTGGACCTTTCCACCCTCAACCTCTCCTTACCTCTACAAAAATTCAAGATGGTTACGCCAGCTTTTATAGCGGAGACATTGTGCAAGGGAGACTGGATGTGCTCCCTGGATCTGAAAGACACGTATCTACATGTCCTGATTTCGCAGCCCATCGTTCTTTCCTACGGTTCAGGATCATGGGCTATTTCCAATACAAGGTTCTTCCTTTTGGACTGAACTCGGCCCCCAGTGTCTTTAACAGACTCATGAATACTGTGACTTCCCTCCTCAGGGCTCAGGGGCTCCACATCTACCCATACCTCGACGACTGGCTCGTCAGGGCTACATCACCGGAAGCAGTTCACCACACATCCCAAGCTCTTATGAACACACTGCACGATCTGGGCTTTTCGCTCAATCTCAAGAAGTTGCAGCTGCAACCCACGCAGACTCTGACATTCTTGGGCCTTATCTGGGACACGTGCTCCGAGAGGGTGTTTCCCTCGGAGGACAAGATCACAGCCATCAAGAGGGCCATTACTCACTTCCTCAGCAGAGGTGACCTCGGCCTCGTGGTACCAGCACCTCCTGGGTCTCTTGACTGTGGTCCTATTAGCCGTCCCCCACACAAGACTCAGGATGAGGAGGATACAGCTGCACTTTGCGGCATCATGGAACCAGGAGCGGGGCTCTCAATCCGAGATGATCAACGTTCCTCCATCTGTCCACCAGAACCTCACATGTTGGTCCATGGACTGCAACCTATGGACGGGCAAGCCCTTCGGGCCCCGCAGGTCACCATCACCACGGACTCCTCTCTCGAGGGATGGGGAGCCACTATGGCGATTTCTCAGTCCACGGCACCTGGACCCGACACGAGCATGAGAACCACATCAATTGTTGGAGCTGAACGCCATCTGGCTAGCGTTCAGAGCATTCCTCCCACTTATCAGGGGCAAAGTTGTCTTCATCCAGACAACTCGACCAGCATGCACTATGTCAACAAGCAGGAAGGCACCAGATCCCCTCCACTGTGCAGACTGGCAATCAGCATGTGGGAGTGGGCACTGGAAAACGACATCTAGCTCACGGCAGTCCACCTTCCGGGGGAATCCAACCTGGAGGCAGACAGGCTCAGCAGGTTGGGGTCGTCCCCAGGTGGATCTTTTTGCCACCTGGCACAGGAAGTGCCCTCAGTTCGCCTCTTGGCAGGGACAGGACACAGGTCCCTTGGCGACGCATTTCGGATTCAGTGGAACGACATGACAGTTTACGCCTTCCAGCCCACTCTGCTGATTCACAGAGTGATTTGCAAGATCAAGGAGTCTCGCCAGCTCAACATCATTCTAATAGCTCCATGGTGGCCAGCCAGGCCATGGTTCTCGGAGTTGCTCAGCCTCATGGAGATGCCACCGATTCACCTTCCGACGGGCCCAGCGCATCTTCTGGCGCAGCAGGGGGGGCAGGGTTATCCACCACGTGCCACAGAAGCTAGCCCTCACAGCGTGGTTCCTGAGCAGGTGACGCTAAGGCCCCTCAGCCTCTCCCAGGCTATAAGTATAGGTGGGCGGAAGGGACTCACTCATACCATCAGTGCACACCCAAAGTCATTCCTCTGTTATAGCTGCGGCCTCCATTTACTCCAAACTACCGGCTTCTTCATCTGCTCCCACATCAGCCCTCCTTGGGAAGGAGGAAAAGCTGATGGGGTCCTATGGCAAAAAGATGTACTCTAATGCTACGCTCCACCTGCGCCAGGCCAACGTGGATGCCATGTTGGCAGCTGTGACCTAAAAGCTTTGGAGGGAGATTGCGGACTTCCTCCTGGAGTTCCCTGCGCATAGTCAGGCAAGATTCAGGGCAGGGTTGGCAGAGGCGAAAATAGTGGCCCAGGATATCATGGAGTCCACGTTGGCCCACAGTGATACCGCGGGCAGAGCTATCTGTATCACCACCGACATGAGGAGGTCAGCTTGGCTTAAGGTGACCAAGTTTAACCCTGATGTTCAGGAGCGCATTCTCAACCTGCCATTTGAGGGGGGGACTTGTTTCACTTGACTGCGGACGAGGAGCTTGATAACAGGAAAAATAGCTCTCAAACAGCGAAGTCATTGTCAATTTTGACAAGATCTGCACCCAAGGCCTATAGCCAAATTCACCAACGCTCTGACAGACGACGTACCTTCAGTGGCTTCAGGGGATTTCAGGAGCACCGCTCTAGGCAGACCAACAGGTCTCCTAGCCAACACAAGCACAAGCAGCACACATCTTCTCACAAGAGGTTTTTCCTGTTCCCCTCCCAGGCACCAGCCTCAGGGGGAAAAGAACTGAGACGGTGCCATCTGGATCCACAAGTCTACGGTGGGGGGGTAGGCTTGCCCTTCACATCCATTCCTGGTGGGAAATGTTCACAAACCCATGGATTCTCTCTGTAGTTTCCATGTGCTTTCGTCTGCCAATACCTGAATTTTCTCTTTCCTCCCATCCTCTCTCACAGATTGGGACGGCATCTCTTCTGGCGGAAATCTGCTTGCTCATTGCGAGTCAGGAGGTTCCAGCTTCACAGCGAAGCATGGCCTTCTATTCCCGTATATTAAACATACAGAAAAAAAAACAGGCTGGCCTGAGAGTTGTTTCTAGACCTTTCTTCATTGAACCTTTCCCTACCCCTTCAAAAGTTCAAGATGGTTACTCAGGCACTCATTGCGGAGACACTGTGTGGGGGAGACTGGCTGTGCTCCCTTAATCTGAAGGATGCTTACCTGAACATCCCGATTTAAGAGCCCCATCGTTCCTACCTACGGTTCAGGATTATGGGCTTTCACTTTCAATACAAGGTCTTCCCTTTTGGCCTCAATTCGGCCCGAGGGTCTTTAAAAGGTTAATGAACACGGTAGCGGGCCTGCTCAGGGCGGAGGGCTACCACCTTTATCCATACCTCGACGACTGGCTTGTCCGAGCAAAGTCGCCAGAAGGAGTACAACCCACAGCTTCAGCACTTATGCACATGCTATACGATCTGGGGTTCTCTATTAACCTCAAGAAGTCGCAGTTGCTTCCCACTCAGTGCTTAACATTCCTGTGGCTAATTTGGGATACGAGTGCAGAGAGGATCTTCCATTCGGAAGACAAGATCACAGCAATCGGGAAGGCCATGAGGCATTTTCTCAGCAAACCAGTAAACTCAGCTTGGTGGTACCAGCACCTGCTCGGAATAATGGCGACTTGTCTCCTGGCTGTGCCACACAAGACTCAAAATGAGGAGGCTGCAGCTACATTTCTCAGCCTCTTGGAATCAAGAGATGGGTTCCCAAACAGCTCTAGTCAGCATACCATAGCACCTCCACCAGGACCTGATGTGGGTAAGTGCAGAGACCAACCTGTTAGTGGGCAGACCCTTCAGGCAGCCTTTGCCGGACATCAACACAGAGTCGTCCCTAGAGGGATTGGGCTACACTGGACAACCACAGTGTCCATGGAGTGTGGTCACGGCATAAACAGCTGGAACACATCAACTGGCTCAAGATGATGACCATCTGGCTTGCTCTCAAAGCATTCCTCAGCACGTCGGATCAGCGAAATCCAGGCGCTGGGTGCTTCAGAGCCCTATACCTCATTTCACTGGGACAAGGTGGTGCTTAGGAGGCCCCCTGCATTTCTCCCTAAGGTCGTTTCATCCTTTCACCTTAACAAGGAAATAGTACTTCCAGCATTCTTTGCAGACACAAAGGATGAGGCTCAGAAGATATTGCACTGTCTGGATGTCAGGCGTGCTCTAAGATTTTACCTGGACAGGATGAAGAGCTTCCATAAATCAGATGCCTTGTTCATCATTTTTGGTGAATGGCTGTCAAGCCTCCAAGGCTTCAATAGCAAGGTGGATAGTGATGGCCATCAAGGAGGCGATTGAGGGGCAGCACAGAGCTTTGTTACCAAACATGCACGCCGTCAGAGCCAAGGCCACGGCTGTGGCTTTCCAAAGACACGTCCCATGGCAGATGATCAGCAAGGCGGCTACTTGGGCCTGTCCATCGGCCTTTTGCAAACACTACTGCATGGATGCCAGCGCCAGATCGGACACTGCATTTGGCCAGGCAGTTTTGAAAAACGTGTTTTCTTAGAGTGGTTGTAATTGCCCATACAGTATGGAGGAAAGGGGACGGGACGTAGGAGTAATTATAATTTACTCACCGTAGCGACTAACGTACTGCTAGTCTATGGTCCCCTTTCCTCCATACGTCCCACCATCCTCCCCTGTAACAACTCAGTGTCATAAGGCAATTGAAATATTGTCGAGGCAACAAAGAGGACTGAGGAGTGGCGCCGGTGGGCGGAGTCAGGGGAGCGCATGCTGCCAGGGCCAAGCCTCACACGTATCTAAATTTAAAGGGGAAGACAATTTATTCTGGTGAAAAAGGTTCTGTTTCCCATCCCTAGCGAGGGGCGCCCATACAGTATGGAGGAAAAGGGGACTATGGACTAGGAGTACGTTAGTCACTACAGTGATTAACTTATAATTTGCGCAGGACTTATACTTTGAATGGTGGATGCTCTCCTGGTGCTATGGTGCAAGAAATTGATGTATGCCTTCCGACCTATCCCGCTACTCCATCAGGTGCACAGGAAGACATTTAGAGAATCTGAATGCTTGATCCAAATTGCTCCATTTTCAACCAGGATGTCTTGGTTTTCTGTTGCAGTCCATGAGTTCTGCGAGCCCATGGTTCTTCCTGGACAGTCATCTCCAATCTCCTTCCCACCACTTCCTTGCTCGACTATAGGGGGACTCCATTAAAGGCTTGGAGACTGAGCTGAAAGAAAAATGAACACACTCCTTGCTGTGGGCATATTAAGAGAACTAGAACTAAGGATTCAGAAGTCTGGCAAGCCGGCCAGGCTAGAAGAATATCATGTCATTGGATTTCATTCAGTAAATTGTGTGGAACCAGGAGCCTGCCTCCAAGAGACAGTGATGTATAGAGAATATTGGATTTCATCTTGGTGGTTTCACAAAGGGACTAACATCAGCAGCACTAGGAGTGCATTGGGCTGCCGACAGAGCCTTCAGAAATCCATGTACAACATTGGCAGACATTGAGACTGTGGTATCCATTCCGCTCCATACCTTTGGGCTCCAAATGCCTCCAAGAAAGTCTGTCTTGCCTGAGAGTGATCTCCTTCTTGTTCTACAGCAGCTTCCCCTGTTTGAACCTATGGAGGCAGTAGCCATTAAATCTTCCTCCCAAAAAGGCTGTTGTTTGGTAGTAATCATGTCAGCCAGATAAGTGGCGGTGCTCGAGGTCTCCCTTGACCATGGTGCCTTATCAAAGATTCACACCGGATATAGTGGCTCTGCACACAGGGTCATGTTTCCTTCCTAAAGTCTTCTCCCATTTCCATCTGAACCAGGATATATATATGTTAGGGAGAATTCTCATTTCATGGCTAGTTCTCCTTACCTAGTGAGTCCCTCAGCAGCTTTGCTGGATCTCTGGAGTTATTTCTTTCCACTTGGTAAGAGTGCAAGCTTTTCCCCCCACTCTTACTTGTGTTTTGCTATGTGTTTCCACCTGTTTTTGGGATTGTGGGCTCTGGAGTGCACCACTTCAGTAGCCCCCTTCTTTGTGTGTGTCACACAGCACCTTTTGTGCAGTGGCACAGGGTTGTCGTTCAGACGGCCACCGACTCCATTTCTGAGGCGACTACTGTCCCCCAGAAAAGGGTAAAGTTACCATTAACTTTACTAAGTCAAATTTAACCACAGATCCAGTACACACCATTTTACATGGAGTGCTGGAAGGGTTAACTCTTAACTCTTTTATCTGTACCTCCTAGAGCATTGTTTCGCTCTTTTAACATTTACACATGGCTGGTGGCAGTGGCATCTACCCTAATTTTTTTGGTTATATTATATAACCGTGGTAATATTATCGGCTATTGTGGTAGCCTCAAACTTAAACCCGCTTGACCAAATGCTTTTTCTTTTGGCTCCGGTGCAGTTTATTCGCCATTTCTTTTTGTTAAAATCCTTCTTGTGTTTTACTTTGCACGGCAAACCAGGTTTGCCTTCTTTGTTCGCTGTCTTTTGGCGGGCTTCTACCTTGAAGCCCTCCTCAAGGTGCCTGGGTGTCTAGGTGGGCTGAATGTGAGGGAGGGGTGTAGTCACCCCCTGCACAGGGTATCCTAGGAAACCCAAGTCACACTTGTCACGATTGGTCAAGGTGGTTGTCCGGGCTGGACAACACCCCTGCTGGGTGATTGACAGCCAGGCTGTGTGAATGGGGGTTTTGCGTATGAAAGGCAGGTCTCTTGGGCTGGAAGTCAGAGAGTCGCCACTGGAACTGCAAGGAACCGACGAGAAGTAGAGGAAAGGTAGACTGCTGCAACTACCCTGTACCGGTGAAGCCCTGCTGCAGTCCTGAGCTATCTACCCTTCAACGACTAAGAGGAGATCCAGTCCGGAGTCTTCTTCCCTTGAGCCTGTTGGGGATAACAAGCTCATCTTCTTCAGCCAGAGGTCGCCTTCGTGGTCGAAATCGCTGCACACTGCTGTAGTGGTCCGGATAGCCACTTGAAGAGCCTCTCCTGTTTTTAAGGAGCACACCTTTTATTCGTTGTTGCTGCTGCCGGTCTCATCCCTGTGTGGTGCGGACCCCCTCATCGTCCTTGTTGCTGAAGCTGCAGGAAAGCGTGGGTCTGCGGGAAACAAACAAGAACAACTGCCGTGGCACAAGCTTCGTTCTTTGAGAAAGGTACTGTGTCCTATTTGAGGAATCTTGGGTGAAATCCCTATTTCTCTACTCTAAGGCTTGTCCTTACTTTTCCCTCCTTATAACTTTTGCTTCCGAACATTGACAATATCGAAGTACTCTTGGCAACATTGAATCTCGAACTGTCCGACTGTGTGATCCTCCACAACAGGCACCCGGTGTCACTTGACTTTGGATCCGGTCCTTTGACTCTTGAATTCCTGTCTGTGTGTTCTGAGATTCTGTCTGCCTAACCAACATATTGCCTGTGATTTTTGCCCCAACTCTCTCTGGGTATCTCGGGTGCTAAGTGTGTTTTTACCCCGGTAGCATTTCTTGCCGCAGATACGCGTTTATCTAGTAGACCGAACTGTCAAAAGTGATCGCAATTGTATTCACGGTAACGTGTTCTGTTTCTTAACACCGGTCATTCAAACACAGGGTACTTACCTCGAATAATACTGTACAAAGTGAATTGGTTAGATGTAGTATATTTTACGTGTGGTTTTCGAATTAATAGAAGTGTCGTGTTAATAACAAATGGTTTCAAAATAAATGTACTTATATTTTTTACCTGAAACCTTGAGTCATTGTTTGCTTGAGTCACAGTAATTGTGGTCCCTTTGTGTAATCTCTGCTACTGCTCATTGTTGGGTGTCCTGACCCACTTTGGACTATTATGCTGCAACATTTGGTGCTGTGGGCTTAGGAAATACAAGATGGCGAAAAAGCCCACATTTGCACCAGAATCCAGGAGAACCGCGCAGTTTTGCGCACACCAAAATGGTCCCCTGACCTGCCACCCACCAGTGCAAAGAAAGATGGTTCTGTTCAAAATCTGTTTTTATTAATGTCAAAAATTGCTAAGATCATGGGCCCGAAACCACCAAACAAAAATCCAACTATGGTTGAGTGTTTTACTTTACTCTTCTGCAGATCCACATCAATGCCATGTCAAGCAAGGATCATATACTATCAAGTAAAATCCTTTCTTTTGAAATGTATTAATTCAAGACAGCTGTCAAAAATAGGTGCAGTACCCGCATTGGACACTGACCGGCGCTGGCACTCTATAAATCCTGACAGGAGAGCTGTCTTGCAGAACTGTGCAGTGAACAGAAGGGGGTCTTATGTAATTAAAAGTTCAAAAGACTTGTTTTTCCTGAGAACCATTAACACCTCAGAGACACACACAACAGCCCAGGATATCACATGGCCCTGTTGATTGAGAGGGAGGAGTTTCCCTTGCAGCTTGCAGGACCCAACACAATAGACCCTTTCATTTGAATAGAAATGCAGATTAGGGTGTAGCTGGCAACAGCTGCCCTGCCAAGAAGGAGAGGCCTGTGATCTCTGACTCACCAAGCTTCTGGGGGCGGGCCAGACTGGATTGTGGATTCATATTGCAGCAAATATATGTTTAAGTTAAATTGCTTATAAAATCTTGTATTAAGCTCACAGAAATGTACAATTTGGGGGTCTTCAATATGGAAAATGCCCTCACGATCTGAGACCAAAGTCCACTTTGTGCGGTGTTCTGGGACCGAACCCCGCTAGTTATTAATATTGCAGACACTGTGTTTAGGATAGAGACATAGTAATTTCCAGTAATATGCTCAGGGAAGGGGTGCAGGTCTGTGTAAATTTTGAGGAAAAACCAATATGGCGAAAGTCACTAAAAAGCACAAAATGTTGTCATTTCTTAACCCAAGCTCTGAGGGGGATCAGAGTTGGGCAAGAATGTACCTTAATTCATCTGCAATGTGTACATGTAATTTCCACAAACTGTGTATCTGGGAAATATGTGTTTTGGGTAAATGCAAAGGGGAGTGTTCTTTCTGTATGCCATAAAATGAATGCCTGATGACACTCCAATCCTTCCCCCAATCAAGGGAGAGAGGAGGACTTGGCCAATGATAAGTTGTGAGGGGCAGGCTTAGTTATGCCCACGCACACTCCCACTTGCAGAACACATAAAAAGAGACTGCTTGGACAGGCAGGAGATTCATTTTCCATTTTCTTGCGGAGCATTTTGCCAGACCACACAACATCTAGAAGGAACATCCAGAACTTAGACTCCAGATAGACTACAGAACTTAAAGCAAAGGCCTAACTCACAAGCTGAGAACTCTTCTCAGCAGTCCTTCAGAATCCAGCAATCCAACCAAACTATTCTACAGCCGGGCGAGCTGTTGGATTCTTTGCCAAGAACTTTTGCCAGAACCGGTAGCAGACCCAGAAAGCAGTGCTGTATCCAGAATCCACTTGATCCAGACCAGCAGAACCACAGACCAGACCGCTGTAAAGTGCCGACAGCAGAACCACAGACCAGTCCAAACCTGCTGACCAGACCCTGACGGCCTATTTCAAATTCATAGTGTGAGTACTCAGCCAGAACTGTGCATAACCAATCTCTTAGTTTAAAATAATCTAATTCAAACTATTTAACCTATTTAGAACTGCATCATAAGAAATCGTGTGTCCATTCTGCAAAACTGTCATCTGTCATTCTGAGCTTTACTTTTATTTTGAGAATCTACCCCATTAAATCGGCCGTATCTTTTGAACCGCGTGTGGTTTAACTTTCATCTTAAAGCTAAGATTCTAAGCTTTCCAACAAGCCTAACACCGACTTGCTACTCCTTATAGTTCCTCCGTAATCGCGATCGACGCGCTCGGAAAAAAGTGGCGCTAATTGACAGTTTGCTTCATTTCAACCACGTGTAAAAATATATGTCTTTTGCTTCCATTACTGAATCATTGGTAGGGCTGACTTGAACTGATTTAAAGGATCTCTCACTCACCCTGAACCTCTAGAGGGAATTAAAAGCATTTTCAGCATATTTTTCACTTCATTGCCACCACATTTAAAAGTATCTTGCCTGCTTTAAAATCATACCTGTTTTCCTCTAAGCTCGCTGGGGGAACTGGAAATTTGTATTGCATTTTGTATTCCTGAGAATTGTGTGCTCTCCTTCCATCTCCTTATCATGCAACGGGGGGGAGGGAATTGTCAAAGAAAAAGTGATCATAGTATCTTTTGTTGAAATCATATCAAGTTTATTTCTGTGCTGCATTTTTCCCTCATTGCTTTTCCTTGAAACCATAAAAGTATTTTCTGCTACCTTATCCTTCCTATACTAACTCCTCATTGACTGTGAAGAAGTGTGCTAGAGTCAGATTATCTATTGTTGATCAACATTATATTCATAAGTGTGCTATCAATTATTAATTTATTCATAAAAGTGTGATATGTATATCTTGTTTACTTTCTCAATAAACCTTTTAAATTGCAAAACAAACCTACTTCTTGGCTCAGTGAGATCAGGGGGATTCATAGAGAGGGGTGTTATACAAGGGTTTATCATCCAGGGTATAACTTGCTATAAAAAATATATAAATAAGGGCTTCCCTTGAGCAATCCCAGACAAGGCACTGACTTAGTGGGAGTGCTTGATTGGAGTCACTTAACATCATATACTCTTGAGATAAGCCTGGCTGCTCCGCTACTGCTACCACTCTAACTTAGTAGTACAGGCTTGTACCAAAGGTAAAACTTGTATTGCCACCTGTGGTCTTAATTGTGTGTAGTGGTCCCTAAGGGCACTGCACAGGATGATTCTGCCTAACAATATATGCTCTTTATTATATTCTGAGGTACAGCCAATGGAAAATAGCAGTCCACTACGACCCTTGGCCGATGGACCAGGTATACTGTCCGCATCTACTAACAAAAAGCAGTTAGGCCACTCCCTATAATTGTGCAAGGACGATTAACCAGAGTGATGGCCGCTGCCCGGGCAGAGTTACAGGGCCTGCCGGTTGGGACATTTGCAATGCAGCAGTCTGGTTATCATCCCCCAACACCTTTATTCAACACTATAACCTGGTGATAGGTGGGTCATTATAAGCAGAGTTTGGTGCAAGAGTCCTGCCAGCCAGCAGTTTTGGCGCGTGGAAACACTTTCTGCTATATAGGCGCCACACAAATGTCCAATAAATAAAATAAATAAGTACTAAACATTTGTGCAAGCACTATTCTTTGTTTCTGGAGCATTACTGATAGCACATGTCCCTGTCACTGCTTGTGAAATCTTCAAATAATGACTGTGATAAGGAAGGAAGGGCGGGAGGTAATGGCAGTTTACTTATTTTTATCACTATTACTCCGAGTTCTCCTAGCTCATTACAGTCCTTAAGAACCACCCTCCTCTCCCGGCCCTGTGCACAGCAGTCTTTGTCTAGAATCACAGGAAGAAGGTATGGTGTATAATACCCCCTCGCTCTGCATTCTGGGACCTCAGCAGGGTTTATAATGAGCAGTGAAACTACAGGTTCCAGGATCTAGTGCGTGCTTAGCCTAAAAGGAAAGACTGCCTGATGTTGTGCCTCATAAAATGGAACTGAAAGGCTTGTTGAATGCCATGTTAGTTGGCCATGTAGACACAAAGTGCTGAGGGAGAACAAAAGACAGGAGGACAAGATGAAAGAGAGCAGAAGGAAACTGAGATGTTTTGTTGAAACCATATGTGAATACTAATAATCCAAAAATAAACCTAGAACAAAAGGCAGGAAAGGTATCAGAGGTGACATAGGACCAGTTGATGGCTATTGTAGAGACTACCCCAATGCCTGGCTTCCATTGAAGATATTAGCAAGAGGACATTTCCATGATGCAACCCATAGGTCAAGTTCAAACAGTTTTATTTGGGGCTATACATAAAGATGGGCCACTCAAAAAATGGCCTGAATGGCAAACACAAAATCTTACTGCTTCAAATTGGGCCTCAACATCTTTGCATCTCTCCCCTGTTGCATTCAGTCTTTAGGTACAAGTTTGGTCCGCAAAGTGATGTCCCAGTCACTGGTTTCCCATCTCTGGTAGGTCACAGGTAGGGTAGTGCTGTTCAATATTTGTATGTATTCACATTGAAACTCCAGGGTCAGCTGCAGCAAGATCTACAGCGCCTCTCGGTGACACCTCTGGAATGCCTCATCACTAAGTCCTTCATTGGGTATTAGCTCATGCGCCTGCCTCAGCATCCTGATCCAGCTGCCAACCAACCCAGTCTCATTTCCTTCCTTGCCAATTTGCTGCTTACTCATTCCTGCTAGCTGGCTGTTGAGTAACCTTATAGACCTTCCACCACATGCTCGTTCTGTCTGCCGCTCTGCCAAGACAACTGATGGACGTTTGTTGTCATACGTGCTGATTATCACTATCCCATACTTCCAGGGTTCATTCAACTTCTTCTTTCTTCTCCAAATGTTATTATCTCTTGCCATCTCTCTCTCTTTCTCCACCTTTTCATCTCCTCCAATCTCTTCTGTTCCCAACCCTCCTCTTTGGTCTTTACCTCCTCAATTTGCTTCTCTTTTTCCACCTCCTTGATGTTCACCAGCTCCAACCTCTGTTCTCTCCCATCCTCCTGTTCCTTCAACTTACTTTGCACTTCCACCTCTCTACTCCCTTCACCACCTCCTTTGCCTTCAGCTCTTTGCACCTCCACTTCCTCACGTCGCTCTGCAACTCCACCTTCTCCTTCACCTCCAGCGCTCTCTGCAATTTCACCCAAGTTCATTAACAGCTGCGTAATATGGCTGAGAATGCTAATTAGAAGACGTAGGATAGAAAATTAAAAAGTTATACAGATCTAAAAACATCTTCCTTGGATGCTTCATGTTAGACATATATAACAGGTTCAAACAGCAGAGATGCTTAAGCAGCTCCTTCAGGGTCCGCAAGCAGACTGCTTAAATTACTCCAATCTGACTATGCCTCAGACAAGGCATCAACTCAAAAAATATAGAACATGAAATGAATCCAAGTGAGTCATGAAAAAGCCACCAAAGAAGCAACTAAGTGCAGAACAGTAGACCATGGCATTATCAGTGCCTATTCAAATATGCATGAGTTACGATTATAGGATTGGCATGAAATAATATGGAATCAAACACAAATGGTATTTTCTTAATGTTCGTAAACAAATGTTATTTGGCCCACACTATATGCATATTTCATTGAAGTACTATTGCAAAAATACCAGAATTTAATTGGTTGTAAACAAACTCATATTCCGTGAGGGTCTGTGTGACTTTGACAAAGCTGTATCAACCCAATTACCTTTAAAAGCTGTGATTTCCTGCTTAATATGATTAAGAGCTTAAAAGCACCTTACCCCACCCCCATGAGCGGGACGCAGTATTTAATCCGGGCCCTGCGCGCAATCAGCGCACGCGCATGAGGAAGTGCGCTGGGAAGTGTGCTGTATCTGCTGGTTACACTGATCTATTGGACTCCTCTTGGATTGAACTTTCATTGTATTTATACAAGCTTAAAAGCACCTTAGCCCCACCCCCACGATCCAGAAGCAGTAGTTAACCCGGGCCCTGCGTGCAATGCAATCGGCGCGCGCGCAAGAGGAAGTGCGCTGGGAAATGTGCTGTGTCTGCTGGTTAAGCTGATCTATTGGACTCCTCTTGGATTGAACTTTCATTGTATTTATACAAGCTTAAAAGCACCTTAGCCCCACCCCCACGAGCCAGAAGCAGTATTTAACCTGGGCCCTCCACGCAAACAGCACGTGCGCAATCGGAGGTGCACTGGGAAGTGTGCTGTATTTTCTGGTTACGCTGGTCTATTGGACTCCTCTTGGATTGAACTTTCATTCTATTTCTATAAGGTCTATATATGCCCTGGCTTTTATGTACTGTTTACTTACTTTTATAGTATATATATTAGCCCCCTTTTAGCATTTATTATCCTTACACTTTGTTATTCATTATTTCAGCTTAAAAGCACCTTAGCCCCGCCCCCACGAGCCAGAAGCAGTATTTAACCTGGGCCCTGCGTGCAATCGGCACGCGTGCATGAGGTAGTGCGCTGGGAAGTGTGCTGTTAAGCTGACAGCTGCACCTGCGGCAAGGCCCTTTCTCTGTCCCCCTTTCTGCTCTCCTAGCCCCTTCAGCCCCCTAGCCTTTCCCGTAAAGTGAGTTAACATTTCTGTTGCTTCGTCGTCATCGGGGGAGAGCTCACAGACTGCTCTTTACTAATCCTGTGTCAGCGCCAGTACTTCACTGCACCACATAAGTAAATAAACACATTTATATAAAAACATATAAACTTGGTAGCGAGAAGTTGCAGCCCTCGCTATTTGACTCTGCTGCATGGTGTTATCAGGCTGAACACGCTCTCTGAGCAGTTTATTGTATATTGTATGTATTACCCCCGTGTATGTGATAGCTTGAACTGAATGCTCATAGCTTGACTTGTATGTAGCCCTCTTAGCGATTTGTGA
Source organism: Ambystoma mexicanum (assembly GCF_040938575.1). NCBI lineage: Eukaryota > Metazoa > Chordata > Amphibia > Caudata > Ambystomatidae > Ambystoma > Ambystoma mexicanum. The sequence continues at coordinate 1,283,281,587 of NC_090931.1, read as the reverse complement.
TTTGAAATCCCATCTTACCATCCCAGCCCGACTCTATTTCTAGCCACTCAATTCTAGCTCCAACATTGACTTTAGGGCAGCTGCCAATTGTGGAGTCTGGCACTGCACCCACTGAAGCCGTATACGGTCTTCCTGTGATAGTGCCATCTATTTCCCTGATTCCGACCTCTCTCTCTACACCTTGCTCTTTGACCATTTCCTCACTCTCTACAAATAACAATAAACATTCCTCTCAAGTTAAAGTGACTCAACCCACCTTACGTGATCACTGGCCCATGTTAGATCTAACTAATCCGATAAGTAATGATGGAGTCGCTATAGGCTCATCTAAATCTTCTCCAGATTCATCAGTCAAAGCCTTACAAATACAACCAGTCTTTAGAAAAGAGCGCACCGAACCTTTGAACCGTTCAAGGATACTAAATATATTTCATGCTGTAGTCCCTTTGCGTGTGTTACAATCTGACGACATAAGAATTGTTGATCAGATTGAACATATAACATCAAGTATCTCGAACATATGATTCAGTTCTGAAGAAACTCTTTGCTATGTACTGAATTATGAACCTGAGTTATATAGGTTGGGCTATAAATGTAAAACAGTCTACATCTCTCATGAGAAGCATGGTAAATCTGCCACAAATATAAATATTAATATTGTTCAAACCAAGAAGACTTGAATTAGCCTGCCACCGCCTGAGCAAGTGGCAAAACCTCACGCGGAAATAAACTCTCAGAGTAGCGAGTAATCAACCTCCAAAGTCTGTTCCAACTACTGTACACCTTTTACCATCAATGGGAAGTATCTCTGACCCAAGTACGGGAAGAGATAACGCGTGCGACCAGGACCCATGCGAGGGACACTGGCAATGGCTTCCCATAGCCTTCAAAGCTAGTTTTAGCAATTTGCGTGGGTGACACTAACTTATTATGTTCATGGAACACTAGAGGCTTTGCACACCTGTTTGAAGCTGAAAGACTATGGTCGGCCGTAGACCTATTTACAATTCTAGCACTTCAAGAAACATGATTTACCAAGACCATTGAGTTAGATGGCCGCAATACAATCCAGAAACAGGCAACTAAAAGTTCACTTGGCCGGACAAAGGTGGCCTTTAAATATCGGATCAAATAATGCTGAAAGTTGTGCTACTATCAACATTATTTGATCTAACGTAACTGTTTAAGGAAGTTTGGGGTCTTCATTTTGCTGATACTGCTGCAGATAACACACGAAACAGGACAGGTCATAGCGCTCCCTCTTTGGTTATACCCTAATCTTTGTGTACTGCCCTTTAATATTGGTTAGTCATTCGTTGGATATTACAGAACTGGCTGGATCTACAGATCTGGTGTTAGGAGCCCAAATAACGTGCGCTGACCTCTAGTTCATTACTATTAACATTTATGAATCCCCTAGTTGTAAGTCTACTAAGCAGAATGCAATCACTGTTCAAGACTTGATAGATAAGCATGGAGAACAGACACTGTTCTTTGTTGTGGGCGATTTTAACGCAGCCATTAATATTAGTGATGCTCATCTAACAATGCAGACATTGTCGACACCTGTGCGATCTAAAGCAACCTCACCCCAAGCATGTATATGGTCACATTGTTTAGATCATATGGTGCCGTAAGTCTCATTGGTCTATGTACTGGTGACTCTGAGCGTGCCTACACCCGTATCTGTAGCATAGGCGGGTCCACACTCGACTATATGTTTGTCAATACTATGGCACTCTCTGTGGTGGAAGACATGGATGTAATCCCAAGACATGAAATGTACATCTTCCACTTTGTGTGCTATTCCATACTAAGCGGGATGATTTACCCACTAGTAAATATGATCAAAACAGTGATATTTATGTCAATTATGGAGGTGATTGCATTCATTGGACGCCCACCAATTTAACCAAAGGCAAAAAAGCAATGATCACTTTGCTACCCCGTTATATTGAAACATATTCAGTTATGTCTTCTGCCCAGACCCCTATTTCAGTTCCTTTCACTACTCTACTATCCTCTATAGGTCCACTGATACAGAAACCTGGGGATTACAAACACCCAGCAGAACGATGTAGTAAAGTGATAACAAGACGTATTGATTTCGACCCAGCTATCTCTGCAGCTAAAAAAACGATGAGGACAGGGATTACAACCCTTACATATTCCGTAGTTGGCAATTGTAGGTCTGAAGTAATCAAACAAGATATTAAACAAGTACGAAAAGAATACCAATTATGGGTAAAAAATCACAGAGTTAATGTGGAAAAAACACGATGGCTGGAGCAAGCTGCCCTTGCAAAACTAAACGATAACGTTACTATCTGGAAAGTTCTGCGACAAATGTCCAAAAGGGACTTATCAATAAATGGTGTCTCTGAAAATGCATGGGCAGAACATATAGAACACACTCTTGGCTCCGCGCCCTTAGTGTAAGAACAAGTAGCTATACCGAAAGTGGAATGGGTCTGCAAATCTACTACCCTGGACATTATTATACTGATCGAACATCTAAATCAATCACGTACAGGCGGACCAGACGGCATATATAATGGATTGTTGAAATCGACTCCTGAACTATGGGCCAGTGCATTACTTTTACTGTTTTTAGATATAGGCAAGACCTGGAATCTTCCCTTAACTTGGCGGGAAAGTCTTATCTTAGTGATGTATAAAAAAGGATAGGGAAACTGTCCGTCTAATTATCGCATGCTCAATATACCGGAGAAAATCTTTACCAGAGTGCTTCTTGCAGAATTAACTGCGTGGATTGATACTAATAATCTACCAAGCCCCTACCAAACTGGCTTCTGTGCCAAATCCAATACTAGTCACAATATCCTAACTTTAGTCTCAGCAGTAGAATACTCAAAAAGTGTGACGTGAGACAGCACTCTATTGCGCCTGTATAGACTTTAGCGCAGCTTTCAACTCAGTATTGAGAAACTGATTATGGGTGAAATTAGTTAAGTGGAAGATTCCTGCAGCCTTCTTAGGATGTTGATGCTTCTTCACAAAGATGCCATTGTGAAGGTACGCCTGGACGGAAGAGGTAAACTCTCTGCCCCATGTGTTCTAATGGATGTGTTAAACAGGGATGACTACTTGAGGCAACACTTTTTAACTTGTACTTTGCAGATCTGAATAAGGCCTTTGAAGATATTGGTCACTGTGCAGTCAAATTGGGTACCGAGTTTGTCAGCTGGCTAGCCTATGCGGACGACTTGATATTACTTGACCACATCCCAAAGGGCTTGCAAGCAATGATCTACGCTGCTCAAAATGGCCTTATGTTGAACATCTCTAAGAGTAAAGTAATGATTTTTCCAACGAACAAAAGACTAAAATGTTGTGCTGCCTGGCAGTTGGATAGTACCCCTCTGGAAACTGTAACCAGTTACAAATATCATGGTCTATTTGATGATCATCTGTTAAAGTGGCATCTCCACTGGCAAGAAATAAATGCTAAGTGTACAGTTATGGTTAATATCTTAAGTACATTTATAGGTAGAAACAAGAGTATGTCCGTCCAGACCGTACCTCTGCTCTGTTCGGCCAAAAAAGTACCAGTTCTTTCACACAGGGTTAAAATGTGGGGTCATGCCTACAGATCTGAACTAATTTGCTGCAAAGCAAAACTTCTACGGAAATTATTCTGTATGCCTTCGACTGTCTCCATTGAGTTCTTCTATCTTGAATTTGGGATAATTGGGATTGCCGCATAGTAAAGCTTTTTGAGAGATGGTGGTCTGATATAGACATCCTCCTGAGAACTACCTCAGGGTATGCTATCAAACTTAAGCTAAAACCAAAGTTGTGCAATTTTGTGTACGAGAATTGAATAGTCCACCTGGCCTCGAATTGCAATAGCGGGCCATTTATCTGCTATATAATGGATTGGTCTCATAAACCTTCATACATTGTTGCATACCCCGATAGCGGAGTGCTATGTGAATATCTCCAGCTAAAATGTATCATCTGTGAGACACTGGAGATTAAAGGGAACAATATGGGTATTACTCGGGCAAACCGCAAATGTCGTTTATGTGCGGAGGACGTAATTGATAGCTTACAACATATTTTGGTGCATTGTGAAGGCTTGTATCCACTTAGAACAAAGTATATGAAGATGTACAATAACCACATTGATTGCACTGATCTGTTGCCACTATGGTCACTTTTCATGGAGGGCAACAACCTAAATCTTATATATTTCTTTGTCAAATTGTATTGGAAATTGATAGAAATGTTATGGATTTTATGATTTTAAGTTGATGAGGTCATAAATGCATTTTAATATCGATCTTATCTTACCCCTAATGAATTTATAGTGGATGGTTTTTTAAAATGACCAAGCGACGTACACGTTTTATGTTGTGTTTTACGTATTAATTGTGTTTTATGTATCAATTCTGTGTAATAATCTGTAACTAAGTTCTTATACCTAGTAGCCTTTAATGTATTTTATGATGTTCAATGTTGTATATACAAGGCTTAACAGCTATATGTATATTAACTTAAATAAATGAACAACCTCATATTCTGAATCATACAAATATGAACGTGTAATTTTCTGAGAACGTACACATTTTGTCCCTGAACATTACCTTGTCATTTTTCTTAGACACTGATTTACTACTCTCCCAACTGGGTATAAACTGTTTCAGATCCCCCTTTATAGTGTCATATGTACTGCAGTAGGAATTGCCCCTATTATCCATGTTAAGCCTCACTTGCACAGCCGAATATCACCAGGTGCAACTATCTGTGCACAGGTACAGCCGCAGGTCTCCATGTACTGAGTGATATACCTGGAACCAACCTCATCTGCACACATTTGTGCCTCCATTTTCAAATGTAGCCTCCTATAGCAAAGGGGTTGGCTGACATGCCCAGATTCAGCCAGATATGCCCAGGGACTCGAGCAATAATGCTTGCTTTTACCCACTTCCCCATCTGGCCAAGTAGTACCTAAGGGCTGCCCAATAACTGCCTGAAGGCCCAGGTTAAGGCTCATATGCCTGGGTTCAGCTTCACATTTCCAATGACTCCCATAAAATAAATGGCAAACTTCATTCTTGCCTGGCGATGAACTGCCTCAAAGTTCAGATTCAGCCTGAAATGTAAATGGACTGCCTCAATGCCCAGGTGCAGGCGAGTAGGCCTATGAGCATCCTTAATACCTATGGTAAGTCACATATATGCAACAAATACCCCTTTCACCCAAAACTATGCCTCATGCACACGGGTACCTCAATGGCCATATTCAGCCACATAGGTCCAGAAACTGACTTGCATGACCAGATTCCACCGTACAAGCCATTGGAAATGCATTTCATTCACCCAGGGACTATCAATACTCTGATTCATTCTTTTATCCCCCTGCTTCTTCTTCAATGACCTTATTCATCTGATGTGCTGACAGGCTACCTCATTACCTAGGGATTGCCTTAATGCTCACTAGGAGTCATGTATGGCCAGAGAATTCCATAATGGGAAGGGACAGCCGCACAGGTACAGATTCAGTCTCATATGTTCAGGGACAGCCTCATAGGACCACTGACTGCTTCATATTCCATGGGTCTGCTTCACATACCCAGATTCTGTCTCATGTGTCAAGCGACTCTAGCACATTTGACAATTCAGCTGAATTTCCCCAGGGACTGACTCAATGCAACTACACCTTTGTTTGACCAGACTCAGCCTCACATCTACAGGCTCTCCCTCTGGGTACAAGATCAGGTGGGGGGGGACCATTATGACCCAGGCAAGGAGACATAAGACAATAGCAAAAACATACAGTTGTACCTTCTCTCGTCTCAGTGGAAAGGTCCTGGAACAGCGTGTTTCTGGCTGGCCTCAGCTGCCTGTCTGAGGAGTAGACTGACAGGTGCATAACACCATTGGGCTCTTGCCGCCCCACCTCCAATTCTGGGCCCTTGCTGACTGGACCTCTCTGACCTACAGAGCTGTCATAGGCAGGACAGCATGCAACTGATAAACTGTCTAGGACTGTGCAACAATCTTAACAAGGGTCTGCCAATTACTTTTTTAAACCACTTCAGCAACACCTATCTTATGCATTCATATTTAGGCAATTTGAATGGTGATGGGACTTTTTCAATTGAAACTCCCCACACAACTCCAGTTACCTACCAAATGAGTGCCTGCTTGCTAGACAAGTAAAGCTCCTTTTGAAGCTTAGTTTATATCCTTGATGTCTACATGGTTTGACATGCAAAGAAGTGTTTGCTTTTATGTACTTTTTCAAATGTTTATAACATCATGCCTAACAACAAGCTGAAAGTTTGTGTCAAACAGTCACTAGGTAGGTGACTGTATGATGCAATCTCTTTCATGTGTGTCCTTGAGTGCTTTCAATATGTTGGTGTAAAACAGAGAAGGTTTTCCAGGCTCACATTATTCTGCATTCAGGGTTTTCCAGTCTTCCATTCAGGATGTGGAAAATAAAGCGACAATGATACACTTTTGGCTTAACCTGTTTCTGTAAGGATTTGCATATGGTCGGTTTGCATTATTATATGGTGTGTGTACCTTTATAAGTAAACTCTATACAACAGCATTAATGTAGATCGTGAGAGCCAAAATTCAAATATGTGTACCAACTAGAGTTTGGAAGGTATGTGGTCAAGTTTACTATCCCAGCTCAACCAAAGTGTGTGATTTTAGGAAAATCTGATCTTCCTGTGCATTTACTCAAACAAATTTGTGTCCTTAGAAGTGATTTATGTAAGGAAAGCATGGTGAAGACAGCCACAAGTGATCACAGTTCAAGGGTGTTTATTGAACTTTCAAAATGGGTTGGAAAAACGCCTGTCTAATCCTAAATCTAAAGATGGGAGCAAGCTTCGACCATCAAATAATAATAACGCTGTCCCAGTAGAGTCTTGTCAAAATAAAAGAACCTATACTAATAAACCTATTGCCAATCCTTACTTCTAAATACACATGGTGTGGCAAACAATGTTATGCAAAAGAAAAGTGTTCAAGAAATGATATTTCGGGATAGTTGAGCTGTTGGCTTCCCATCCCCACGTTTTCAGCACGGGACAAGGCGGTACACTCGAGTTTAGCACACACTCTGGCTTCTCTACTACGAGGATTCAGTTCTTAATCTCAGTATCAGGACCTTCTGTGCCAAAATCTCGTTGCCATTTAAAGTCTCTTATTACAGAGGGCCTGATGCGACAAACAAACATTAACGTTGCCTTCTTCTTGGTATTTTCACATGTATAATTTCTCAGGGGATTCACTGTTCACCGCGGGTCCCTCTCCGTCAGGCTCAGACGCACTTTAACAGTTCCTTTCTTCTCAATTGGCCCCCCTCGATCGGGCTCAGACCACTAATTTTCTAATCTTTCCTTTCTGTATCAAAAATCGCAGACTTTCGACTGTGTGTAGGGTTTTGCTTGACCCATTCCGGACCACTTTGATTCACAAACTCTTTCTCTTTACAACTCTTTAACTTTCACTTCTGCCACTTCTCGGCTGGATACCTTACAGAGACCTTCGATTGAGCACGCACTCAGTGGCAGACAACTCTGTCAACTGTATCGTATCTTGCCTTTCAAAGTTCAAGCATTCATCAGCAGTTTATCTTTACTCGCGTCTTTCATCACATGCGTTTTAACAATGTTCGTTCCAGCGCATGTTATACAATGTTGCTGCTTGTAACCTTGGCTTCAACACAGACTTGTCTGGTATCTGTCGCTCCAACTCACAGTCTGTGTTGATTTCTTTGTCACTACTTTGTTGTTGTAGCCAAGGACGGTACCGCTGTGGCTGCTGCTTCTCCCCAACTCGATTAGTCGTGTAGGAGGAGCACGGGTACCTCCGACACACAATGCAGGATTCTTCGGACTGGTTTCGTGGCCTTAAGCTGTCCAATCTTGAGGTCTCACGAAAGTAACGGTTTCTTGACAGAAAGGTCGAAGGAATTTGCCTCCTTGCAAACCCCTGGTACTGCTGTCTTGAAGCTGCTATTTCCTCGCATGTTTTGCCTCGCTCAGAGTGTGCTTTCGTGCCCCACCTTTTATCCATGCAGGGATGTTTAATGGAAGTCCGGTGTGTGAGATGGTCAGTAATTGCCTGACCTCACCTGACCATTGTATTGGGACATGTCAGATATACTGCTCAGTGTTAAGTCTGTTTTCTCCCAGAGCGGGCTGTCAGTGTGAAAGTGTTTGTGTAAGAAAAGGGGATGGGGTAAAGTCCCTACGTATCCTACCTTGTAGGATGGGGCAAAGGTGTTACGGGGAAGGGGATACCGTGTCTCACCATCCGGTCTCCCACTCCCCGAAGACCCCTCGCCCAGGTGATCCTCCCACATGTCATGATCACAGCCAAAACTCCCAACAGAAGCCCCAAGAAAACCTGGTTCTGTGTCTACCATTCATGGATGGAGCGCACACTCAATGGTGAAGGAGCAGGCAAGGGAGACACTTCCTGACTTCCAAACATGGCCGCCTCATTTGTTCCTGAAGTCACTGTTTGGGTCTAGGCATTCTTTCTAACTCCATACTTAAGCCCCTCCCCTCGAGTGCTCCGCGCTTCGCGTCTTTCTGCTTTTGCAGTTGACGCTTATCGCGGTCCGCTCTGTCCCCGTTAAAACCTGCCTGTAACTTCCAGTTTCCTCAGCACCTCAAGTTTTAGGATTTCCCTGATGCGTTTGGTTTAGTTTCCAGGTTTCCGTCACAGCATTCATTCCGCAGTTCAGAGTCCTCGTTCGTAATTCCTGTCAGTCAGCTGTTCCAGTCACCGCTAGCTCCTGACTGATTCCCGGCTGCCTTTGAAGTGCGTTAGGTGCTTAAGGTGTTCTTCCGGTCAGAGCATTTTCTCGCAGCAAGTATTTCCTTACATTTGTTGTTTCCTTGAAGTGTGCCGTAGTGTATCTTGAGAGTTTTCCAATTACTGCACTTTTGCACGGCAAACGTTTCCACACACATGTTGTTTCCTTGAAGTGTGCCATTGTGCGTTGAGAGTTTTCCAATTACAGCATCTTTACACAGTGAATGTTTCCACACACTTGTTGTCTCATTGAAGCGTGCCATAGTTTCTCCAGCATGGGGTCTGGCATGGATTCACAAGCTCATGAATATTCCCCATCGTCAGGCTGGGAATCCTCGGTCAAGAAAAATCAGTATCAGTTTCGTTTCTGATCTGTCTTTCGTAGTAGTAACCAATCACTGATCTCTGCGTCATACTGCCACAGCCAATGACTGCCATCTCCCTAAGCCCCGCCTCTGGCAGCCATCTTCAGCTTTTTACCGCACGTTCATGTGTTGGGATCCTCGTGCTATTGCTCTCGAGCTGTAGTGCGTTTTTGCGCTTTTTCATAGGAAAATTCTCTCTTTTTTTCGGTCAAAAGAGCCTCAAGCTCCACCGTTTCTTTATCCGATCAACGGGGACCCGTGTCGGATTCCTCTACGCCCCTCAAGGGTGAAGATTTCGTCGAGCCACGCTTTTGGAGGGCTCCAGAAGTTTCTCAGGCCCATCTCGATCATGGCCCAGGAGAAGGGAAGCTCGACGCCCGGAAAGCTGTTCAGGGTCTGCCCTGGATGCCAGCTTCAGAATGTCTTTAAGGAGGACGAACACTCCCTTTGCCTCTACTGCCTGCATGAGGACAAGACCCATGTGGAGAAGGACTGTGCGTTTTGCGGCAATATGTCGGAGCGGACCATGAAGGACCGCCATCTGCGTCTCACCAACTGGCTGGAACGTAAAAGCCCGTCAGGCGAGAAGAAGAAGAAGAAGAAGTCCGAGCGGTCTTCTAAGACCTTTGAGGGCGCCCCGGCGACAGGGGTCCAACAGAAGGCCAAGCACCGTGAGTCCGCTGGCACCGGGAGCGCCGAACGGTCGGGCTCTACGGCTGCCAGGCAGGGCGCATCCTCCCCAGTGCCATCAACCACGAGCCAACGCTCTGGCTCGGGTAAGAGGAAGGCCGAGCACCCAGCGAAGCTCCTGGAGAGACCCCGGTCGAGCTCGAAGGCCCCATCGGAGGGGGAGCGAGGCGGTGACCCACCCCCCAAGGAGAAGGCAGTGAGCGCACCTAAGGTGGTGAAAGCCTTGATCCACCCTGCCAAGCCTCTCGAGACAGGCCCGGCGGCCCTGGCTCAGCCTGTGGAGGCTACACCAGTGGAGGCGACTTCGGGGCTCAGAGTCTCCCTGCCACCGCGGAGGGAGTCCTCTTTCAAGCCCATCGACAGGACCCCCGTGAAACCTCCGACGGAGAAGAAAAAGGGGGGGCAGAAGGTCGTCGTGTATTCGGCCTCAACCTCTGAAGAGGAGCTGATCGAAGTCTTAAGCCACGGCATTGGCGTGGAAGAAGACCAGCCCGTCGGGAGGGATCCCAACGTAGGAGACGACGAGAACGTCGAGGGTGCCGACGAGGCTCCTGACCGCCCGTCGGAATCCCCTCAACCAGTGCCGCAAGACAACTCAGCGGCCATTTTGTTGGCTATACAGTCCTTATGCTCGGAGATAAGGACGAGATTGCCGTTACCACCAACGGAGGAACCGCTCCCGACGGGGGACCCGGAGCCAGGCCCTTCTGGGAGCCCTCCTCCTAAGAGAAGAAGGATTCATCCTCCACCTCCTTTTCAACCATCGCGCCCTGCTCAGCCCTCCTCCCCGTCCACGACCCGTGGGGATGATACGGGGACGGACACGGCCGCGACGGGTACAGACGAGGTTTACGACGAGGATCTTCCGTCGTCACCTCCTCCCCGGGCCTCCCCGCCCGACGAGATTGGATCGTTTCATGCCATGATCGCCAGGGCATCCAAGCTTTTCCAGCTGTGCCCGGAAGAGAAGAAGAAGGAAGGTTTCCTTTATCAACGGCGCGAGACCATGAGGAAGACGGTCCTCGCTGTACCTCTACTGGACGATATCTGGGATGAGTGTCTCGCCCTCCTCAAGAACCCATCCACAACGCCTGCGAGAAGGGATCGGTACGAGAAGAAGTACCGGGTCCCGGACGCAGCCCCCTTGTGCCTGGGGCACAGCCGACCCCGGATTCGGTCGTCTCCGCGGCGGCCAGGAAGAAAGCGGAGGGGGGCTTCGGCCTCTACGTCGACCTCCCCACCGGACGGCGAGGGAAAGAAATTGGACACGATGGGACGCAGAGTCATCTCGTCGGCAGCGATGACGATTAAGGCTGCAAACGCCTTAGCCATCGTAGCCCGCTACGACAGGGAGTTGTGGTACAAGATCGCCCCCCTGCTGGACTTCCTACCAGTTGACAAGAGGGCTGAGGCCCTAGAGATCTTGCAGGAAGGAGAAGTGGCGTCGGACCACGCCATTACGATAGCGACGGACATCGCTGACACTGGTTTTCGCCAGTTGGGCAACGGCGTGTGCCTTAGACGGCGTGGATGGCTCAAGGCAACGGACTTCCGGCAGGACGTGCAGACCAGAGTTTTGGACATGCCATTCGACGGGAGCAACCTGTTTGGGAAAACAGTGGACGATTCCCTACAAGCCATCAAGACGGACACAGAGACGGCCCGGGCTCTTGGTGTTCTCCAGCAACGACGGCCGCCCTTTCGAGGCGCCGGAGGCAAGCAGGGTGCCTCCAAAGGTTCCGGCGGCGGATATTCCACCTACCGTCAAGCGGCCCGTTCGTCGTCACAGGAAGCCTACAGGGGACGAGGCAAGTCGGGCAGACCCCGCCGTCGTCGCCAGGGAGGACAAGGCGGCAACGCCTCGTCGAAGCAGGACTGAACCGGCCATGGGGTCGGGCCCCCACCGAAGCATCCCGGTGGGAGGCCGGCTGGCGAGCTTCGTCAGCGTGTGGGAGTCCATCTCCACCGACCGTTGGGTGCTGGACGCCCTGGGCCAGGGCCACGTGCTCGAGTTTCTAAAGAAGTGCCCGCGCGTTCCCCCCGTGGCCAGGAAGGAACATCACGTCCCTCAACTTCTCTTGGAGGTAAAGGCGATGCTCAAGAAAGGTGCCATCGAGCTCGTCCCAAAGAGGCTTCGGGGCTCCGGAGTTTACTCAAGATACTTCCTCGTGAAGAAGAAGACAGGAGGATGGCGTCCCATCCTGGACCTACAACGACTGAACAAATTCATCAAGGCACAGAAGTTCCGGATGGTCACCCTCCAGCACGTCCTGGGTCAGCTGGAGGAGGGCGATTTCCTGTCGTCGTTGGATTTGGAGGATGCCTACTTCCATATCCCCATCCTAAAGGGACACCGAAGGTTTCTCAGATTCGTGGTCCAAGGGCGTCACTACCAGTTCAGAGCCCTTCCCTTCGGATTGAGGTTGGCACCCAGGGTGTTCACCAAGTGCCTCGCACCGGTGGGGGCGCGGCTGCGCCTGGAGCGGATCCACGTCTACCCCAACCTGGACGACTGGCTCATCCGAGCAAAGACAAAGGAGCTCGCCGCAGAGCACACAGCGAGGACCGTCCAACTACTCACGAACCTGGGATTCTCCATAAACTACGCCAAGTCCCACCTGGTGCCCACGCAAGACGCACTGTTTCTGGGAGCGAAGCTCGACACAGTGGCGCTTCTGGCCTCTCCGTCAGAGGAAAGGACGAGGGCCATCTTGGGCAAGGTGCAGCGGATGCTGGTTGCGGACGCGGCCAGGGTGAGGTCCATCAAGTCCCATCTCGGAATGATGCCTTCTTGCATTTATCTCATCCGCCTGTGCAGGCTTCGGATGCGCCCGTTACAGGAGTTCCTGGACGCTCGCTGGATCCAGACGACGGGCAGCTTCGAGGACAGGATCACACTCGACGAGAGCTTCCGACGAGCGATCCGGTGGTGGGGCACACGCGCGCATCTGACGGCGGGCATGGACTTCCAGACCCCGGGCCACCAAAAGACAGTGACCATGGATGCCTCCCTGGAAGGGTGGGGAGCGCACACCGAAAATCTGCACGCGAGGGGCCTTTGGCTGCCGATGGAGAAGTCCCTCCATATCAACGTCCTGGGACTCCGTGCAGTGTTTTGGGCCCTCAGGTCCTTTCTTCCGTCCCTCAAGGGCAAGGTGGTGAGGATCTTCACCGACAACACCACCACCATGTTCTACATCAGGAAGCAGGGGGGTACCAGATCCCCAGCCCTGTCCAAGGAGGCGCAGGATCTGTGGCATTGGGCCGTCGCCCAAGGGATGTTTCTGGTGCCGTTTCATCTGGCAGGAATAAACACCATCGCCGACTCGCTCAGCAGAGAGCTGCGCTCGTGCCACGAGTGGGAACTACGACAGGATCTAGTGGACCGCCTCTTCCGACGGTGGGGCACACCCCGGATCGATCTGTTCGCGACGGCGACAAACTCCAAGTGCTGGAGGTTCGCCGGCAGGTTTCCCCAGCCGAGGAGCATGGGCGATGCTTTCTCGTTCCCCTGGGAGGGCCTGTTCCTATTTGCGTTCCCTCCATTGCCGCTGCTGATCCGGCTCATCAACCAGCTCAAGAGGTCACGGTGCAGGATGATCCTCATCGCACCTGCGTGGCCGAGGCAGATATGGTTCCCGGACCTTCTGGACTTGTCAGCGTCCCCGTCAATCAAGCTGCCAGTGGGCACGGATCTTCTCTCCAGGGGAGGAGGCGCATCCTCCATCATGACCCAAAGTCGCTGAACTTGCAGGCCTGGCTCCTGCAGCGTTGAAGTTTGGAGGTTACGACATACCGGCCGACTGCAGAGAGGTTCTTGCAAAGGCCAGGGCGTCCTCAACTCTTAAATGCTACGGACACAAATGGAAGAGGTTCTCTGTCTGGTGCCACGCACAGAAGATTAACCCTCTACGGATTACGGCTCCTCAAGTACTGCCGTACCTGCCGACGCTGGCCAAGGCTGGACTGGCGCACGCTTCCATCAAGATTCATCTTGCTGCGATCTCCCGATACACCAGAACCACGGGACGGACGTCTTTGTGGTCTCATCGTCTGGTGAAAGAATTCATGAAGGGACTGTTCAGATCGTTCCCGCCGGTGAAGGCCCCAGCCCCGGCGTGGGAGCTCAACGTGGTGCTGACCAAGCTCATGGGACCTCCGTTCGAGCCTCTGCACTCAGCTCCGTTGAAGTTCTTGTCGTGGAAAACAGCGTTTCTTGTGGCCATCACCTCCGCACGCCGGGTGGGAGAGATCCAGGCCCTTTCCTGCAAGCCCCCGTACTTGACTTTTCACGACACAAGGGTAGTGCTCAGGACGCACCCCTCCTTCATGCCCAAGGTGCCGTCGGACTTCCACCTCAGCGAACCCTTGGTGTTGCCTGTTTTCTTCCCATCGCCTTCGTCGCCGGCTGAAAGGACTTTGCACTCGCTGGATGTGGCTAGAGCGCTGAAGTTCTACGTGGACCGCACGAAGAGTTTTCGGAAGACGTCACAACTTTTTGTAAACTTTGGACCTGTCAGTCAGGGGAAGGCTCTCTCGAAGGCTTCCATTTCCAGATGGCTCTCCGGCTGTATCATGTACTGTCATTGGTTGGCAAACCGACCGCTGCCTGGCCGTCCGAGAGCCCATTCCACCAGAGCGATCGCAGCTACCACGGCGTTCCTATCTGGGCTGCTACGTGGAGGTTGACGCACACCTTCATGAAATTCTACTGCGTCGATCGGGATTCCAGGGAGGAGTCCAGGGTCGGCCAAGCAGTGCTGCGCAACCTCTTCGCCTAAGGTGAGCCTGGTGAGGAAGTAAGAATTGCTTAATGTTGAGTTTTGGATGTAATGCTTAATGTTGAGCCTTTGCTATGTCTGCTATGGAGAGTTATACCCTAGAATCATTGTCTGCCAAAACTGCTGATTGCTTAAAAGTATTGTGTAGACATAAGAATCTCTCTGAGAAGGGCAAGAAAATGGAACTTATAGAAAGATTATTAGAAAACCAAAGTCTGGGTGGTACAGAGGAATCTACCCCTGCAGCAAATGTAGAAAACAGTGATGGTATTGATCTGAATCAAAGTCTTGATAATGAGTCAGAAGAGGAAAGTGAACCTAATGAAGTTAGCCACTCTGAGCCTCTGTCTGCCTTACCTACTGTACCTACTGGGCCTATACCAGGTCCTACATGTAACCCTGCTTATTTTGAACTTGAAAAAATGGAGCTTGAATTAGAGTACAAACGTTTTATTGCTCAATCTGAAAGAAACCAAGAGCTAGAGTTCAGAAGAATGAATGCCCAGGCTGAGCAGAAGCAAGCTGAGTTAAGACTCAGAGAAATGGAGCTTAATCATGAACTAGAAATGAAAAAGTTGTCTGTGGAAAATGCTTCTCTCTCCTCTGGTTCCTCTAGGCGTTCCAGTCCCAAAAGACCCTGGATGCCTAAGGAATTAGTGGGTATGTATGAACCTAAGTTGGATGTGTTGGATTGGTTAAAAATGTTTGAGTATAATCATGGGCTCCAGGACATCACAGGGAAGGAGTTACTTCCCTGGTTGTTCTCTAGGCTTCCCCCTGTTGCAACTGATGTGGTAATGGAGTTGGGGGAGGTGGATAAGAAGTATTATGAATGTGTGAAACTAGCTTTGATAGCTAGATTTGGGAAGACCCCTTCCCAGTACCTTAAGAGGTTTAGGACCCTCAAAAAGCATGATGGTACCCCTTGGGCTACCTGGGTGAGTGAAAGTTTGAAAAACTTAGAGGGATGGATTAAGGGTTACAGAGTTAACACTTATGAAGGAATGAAGAATCTTGTAATGTTGGAGTCAATTTATGATGCCTGCTCTCCTGAGCTCAGACAGCACTTGGCTGATTCAAAAGAATTAGATTCCAGGAAGTTAGCTAAGGCTGTTGACTTGTGGGTTGCCAACAGGGCCACTCACAAGGATTCTGGGGCGACTCAGAAAAAGGATGAGGGAAAACAGCCAAAAAAGGACTCCAAAGAGAATTCTAATAATTCCAATTCCAAAGAGGGCCCCAAACAAAACCAAAAGGGTAAGCCACGAGGGAAACCAAATCAGGCTAGTGTACCTCCTGGTGCCAAACCAGAAGGAGGTCAGAACAAGCCACCATTCCAGAAAGCATTTGGTAAATGCTTTGTTTGTGGCTCTACTGACCATGTGAAAGGAGATCCCAGATGTAAGGGTAAACCTTCAGGGGTCCAGCTTGTCTCCTTAGCCTTCGCTCCAGAGGAGGAAGTACAAATGGCAAGTGGAAACCTTCTATTACTGGCTGATGAACCCATTGGCGTCTCAGCCAGTGTTTCTTTAGTGTCTCTGGGTTTGTGGGAACAACAGAACGTAGATGTCTATAATTCTATCCCAGATAATACTAAAGAGTATTATAAGGACAGTGTCCAGTTGAATGGTCAGGAGACTCCTGCCATTAGGGACACTGGGGCCAGCATAACTGTGGTGGACAAATCGTTTTTTCAGGCTGAGGATGTTGCTAAGGCACCCAAACGCCTCACCAAGTTAGCTGGAGGGCCTGTGCAGATGCTTCCCCAATTACCAGTTCTCATCGAGTGTAATGACATGACTGTGAAGATACCTGTCAGCATACAAAGTGAGGTGCCAGGAAGGGTTCTGCTGGGTAATGACGTGAAAACTCTTGGAGTAGTGTCACATACCCCCAGACCTCCTAGTAAAAGGTTACAGGAGCTCACCAGACCTGCAAGGGAGAGAACCATGAGAGGTACTCCCAAGGAGATGATGAAGAAAGAGATCACTCCTGCTCCACCGGAGATGTCAGCTGCTGTCTCTAAGAAACTAGAAGAAAAAGGGAAACCTAAAACTTCTAAAAAGAACCTCACAGCCAGCACTCCAGTGCAGCCAACGAGGACTTCCCCTAGGTTGTCCAAAGTTACACCAGTAACTCCCCCTTCAGCTGAGGCTGAGAGGGAGGTACAACCCTGTGTGGTTGAACTAGACTCCGAAGAAGAGCTAGTGGAAGGCCAGGAGCTCATTGGAGATCTGGATCTGTTGACCATCCTGAGCTGCAGTCTTTACTGGCAGAAGGTGGACCCAACAGGGCAGACTTCAGTAAGGGACAGAGAGAATGTCCAACTCTGGAAGGTCTTCGCCACCAGGCAGATGCTCAGGCTGAAGGGCAAGAGCCTGGGAAATATAGGTTACACTGGGAAGATGGCCTTTTCTACAGTGAACCAACGGAGTCTGCACCTGGGGACAACAAACGACTTGTAGTACCCCAAGAGAACAGACCACAGTTCTTGCAGTTAGCCCATGAGATTCCTTTGGCTGGTCACTTGAGTTTCAAGAAGACTAAGGAAAGGCTCTCACTCTACTTTTATTGGCCAAAGATGGGGGCTGAAGTAGATAAATACTGCAGGAGCTGCCACACCTGCCAGACTTCTGGTAAGGTTGGCTACAAGAATGTGGCACCTTTAGTGCCTCTCCCTGTAATGGGAGTCCCATTTGAGAGAGTAGGGATTGACATTGTTGGTCCCCTTGATCCTCCAACTTCCTCAGGCAACAGGTTTATACTTGTTGTAGTAGACCATGCTACTAGATACCCTGAGGCAATTCCTATGAGGACTGTTACAGCTCCGGCTGTGGCTAAGGCCCTCCTTGGTATTTTTACCAGGGTTGGGTTTCCTAAGGAAGTAATCTCTGACAGGGGGTCGAATTTTATGTCCCACTACATGAAAGCCATGTGGAAAACCTGCGGAGTTACTTACAAGTTCTCAACCACATACCACCCTCAGACAAATTGGCTGGTTGAAAGGTTCAACAGAACCATGAAGAGCATGATGGGTGCTTTACAGGACCCCCTTAAAAGAAAGTGGGACCTTCTACTGCCATGCCTTCTCTTTGCTTATAGAGAAGTCCCTCAGGAGGGAGTAGGTTATTCTCCCTTTGAACTTCTTTATGGTCATCCGGTCAGCGGTCCATTGGCCCTGATCAAGGAGGGGTTGGAGAGTGCGCCTTCCCCCAAGCCAGTCAGAGTGACTGACTATGTGATAGGTCTCCAAAGGAGCATGTCACAAATGATGGCTGAAGCAAGTGATAACTTGAAAGCTGGACAAGCATTGGTCAAGCACTGGCATGACCAAAAGGCTTAACGTGGTTGAGTTTACTCAGGACCAGCTAGTTCACGTTATGATTCCAACAAGGCAGTGGGCCTTGCAAGACAAATGGATGGGACCCTTCAAAGTTGTGGGTAAACTTGGAGAGGTCAACTAACTGGTGGACATGGGCAATCCCAAGGAGGCTCCAACAGTCTTCCACACTAACAGACGAAAAGCGTATGTCTCCAGACCTGATGTAGGAGCTTTGCTTCTAGCATCATCAGAGGAAGAAGAAGAGAGTGAAGCTCTTCCTGATCTCCTCAGAGGCTTACCATTAGACAAAAACATTGAAGGAGTAAATCTCTCTTCAAATCTGACACCTGAGCAACAGGAAGAGTGCAAATCTATGTTAAATCAGTTTGCCTCTCTGTTCTCACTTTCACCAGGGTTGACCCTTTGGGGACAGCATGACATACTCACTGGTGACTGTCTGCCAGTCAAAAGCAGAGGATATCGAATGTCAGAAAATGTAAGAACCCACATCAAAGGTGAGGTCAACAAGATGCTTGATCTCGGGGTAATAGAGCCCTCTACTAGTCCATGGTCTAGCCCAGTTGTGTTAGTACCAAAGGCAGGATCTAAAGAACTTAGATTCTGTGTGGATTACAGAGCTCTTAATGCAGTCACTAAGACTGATGCCCACCCTTTGCCAAGGACAGATGAGTTAGTGGATAGTTCATCAGTACATTTGACTTGACGTCAGGCTATTGGCAAATAGCCCTGACAGACCATGCCAAGGGTAAAACTGAATTTTCTACCCCGGTTGGCTTATACCAGTTTAAGGTTATGCCTTTTGGATTGAAAAATGCACCTGCTACATTTCAAAGGATGGTAAACCAGGTTCTAAATGGGATGGAGGACTTCTGCATGGCATACTTGGATGACATGGCAGTGTTCAGCAATTCCTGGGAAGAACATGTGGACTTGAGATATGTTTTGCAGGCTCTTGGAAAGGCCAATCTGACCATAAAGGCAAGTAAATGCCAGATTGGGCAGAGTAAAGTGGTCTACATTGAACATGAGGAAGGAGGTGGAGAAAAAAGGCCTTTGCCCAGTAAGATTGAAGCTGTGCAAAATTGGACAACACCTACTACTCAGACCCAGGTGAGAGCCTTCTTAGGTCTCACTGGGTATTACAGGAATTTAATTGAGAACTATGGGTCCATAGCTTCTCCACTGAATGTCATCTCCTCCCCTAAATTCCCTAAAAAGGTTAGGTGGAATGAGGAATGCAATCATGCCTTTGAAACCCTGAAAAAGGCTCTTTGCCAAGCCCCAGTACTCAGAGCTCCTGACTATCACCAAACTTTCATTGTGCAAACAGATGCTTCAAATGTAGGAATAGGTGCAGTCCTCAGTCAACTGGATGGGAAAGGTAGAGAGCACCCCATTTGCTTCATCAGTAGAAAACTGAAGGATCCTGAAACAAGGTGGGCAACCATTGAACGAGAGTGCTTTGCTATTGTGTGGGCTCTGAAGAAGTTTAGGCCATACTTGTATGGTTCTACTTTTGTCATTCAGACCACCAACCCTTGAGATGGTTGATGCAAATGAAAGGGGAAAACCCAAAACTATTGAGATGGTCAATCTGCCTGCAAGGGTTTGATTTCACCATTGAGCACAGGTCAGGCTGTCACCACCAAAATGCTGATGGTCTCTCTAGGATGTATGTCATCGACTAGAGGCATGAGATTCATCCAGGAGTGGATTAAATCCTCCTGTCCCTTAGTCTGGGGGGAGTGTTAGGGAGAATTCTCTCTTTAGGCTGAATTTCCTAACCTAGTGAGTTCTCCAGCAGCTTTGCTGGATTTCTGGAGTTTGTTTTTTTCTCCTGCCAAGAGTGACACTCTTTTTCTCCCACTCTTGGACATGATTTATGGTGTTCCTTTGACTGTTAATGTGTTTTATGGGCTATGGGGTCCTTTACTCCATAGGGTCTCATGTGTTTTTACTATGTGTGTTACACAGCACCCTCCATGCAGTAACACAGGGGTGTCATAGTGGCACCCCACCATAGACTCCATACCCTGGGACTGACTGCTGTCTCCCAGGGCATGTAAAGTCACCATTGGCTTTACTAGTCCCAAATTATTAACAGAAACCAGTACAAACCATCATATTGTGGACATACTGGTCGGGGCAATTCGATTGCCCCGGGGTCTGTTAGGCGAGGGGGCACGTCTCCGTCCCCCCTGATCGAGTTTTGGCTGGTGGCAGTGGATACTACTTTTTATATTCGACCACGAATATATCCCTATGGGATTTTCCCATTGTTCGAGGCTACCAACTTTAATTATTTAATTCTCATAGCCTCGAACTTACCGCCGGTTTATTTATTTAATATTAATTCGCCAGTTGGTATTTTTTGTCAGGACTCGATTCTAAAATGGCGTTTGTGTTCTCTTCTGTGACTCCAACCCAAGTCGAGCCCTTTGTTCCACTTTTTGGTGGGCTTCTCCACAGAAGCCTCCAAAAGTGGTGCCACTCTGTCTGGGTACCACAGGGCGTGTTGGAGGGGGTTTAGGCACCCTGGACTGAGTTACCTTGGTAACTCAAGTCACACTCTTGTGTGATTGGCCCAAGGGGTGAGCCGGCCGGCTCACCACTTAGCATGTTTGATTGACAGCTAGGCTGAGTGAATGGGGGTGTGCTGCATAAAAGCAGGGCTTTTGGGACTGGAACTTCAGAAGTCGCCACAGGACCTGAGAATCCGACGAGGGAGAAGCTGAGCCGACCTACCACGACGACACCACCGGTGGAGCCCTGCGGAACCGACTTACCACTTCCCGACGACAGAGAAGTTCTCCCGGCTGGAGAGGCTTCTTCCCCTGACTGGTGGGCACAACCAGTTTACCTTCTTCGCTTCGCATCCCAGGATGTCTTGTGGTCGAATTGCCCGTGCCAAGCACCCCGGCAACCGGATAGCCACTTACCACTGGACCGCGAATAAAAGGACCGCTCCTTTTACCTGAGAACTCCACGGCTGGTTTCTTCCCTGGCAGTGCAACGGACTCCTGTCTTCCTCCCCGACGAGATCCTCTCTTCCCCCGGACGAAGCACCGACTTGCATCCGCTGCCAGGAACAACTGCCCCCGCTGGAGTATTCTCACCACTTTAAGGTACTGTGTCCGCCAGGCTTCCCTTTCTAAAGATTGCTACAAGGTAATAATAACCCCTTAACCTTCTGGACTGGGCTGGCCGCCTTGACCCTCTAACTGGTCCCTTTCTTTTGGTCCAACTCTTTTTGAACCTTGCAAGACACTGCAACCGTGTGACCTTGGACACATTTCGTTTTGATCCTCTTAAAGTGGATCCGGCCTACTGAACTCTAAACTCACGGTGTTACTTTGCCTTACTCTATTGTCGTGTTCTTAAAAAAGTGTTGGGATCTGTTTCAATTTATACTCTGCTTTTCTCTCCCTTTTTAAACGAATTATTAGAGTGCCATCTGCGTTAAGCGCTCACCGCTGTCTGAAAATAAGTGGGGCTTTACTAAAGAATTGTCTAATATTCTTTTGAGGGAGTGTATATCTTTTAGTGACCGTGTTTTTGAATTGCTTACTATTAGTGCCTGTGTGTTTTTCTAGATGTGGTATTAAATAATGATATCTCTTTTACACCAAGCTCTGGTCAGTGTTTACTTGTTCTACTGTGTTCTTTTTGACCTATTGTGAATACTCTGTATACTGCCTAACTCTTCTTGAGGGAAGTCTGACTGCTCAGCCACAGCTACCAAGTGAATCTGTGTGGTACAGACTGCTACCAAGTGGGTTTACTGCCAAACACCTGTAGTCTTAAATCTTTTGCAGTGGTCCCAGAGGGAACTGCACAGGTTTCTGCCTAACACAGAACTTTGAGCAATTTCCAGAACTTGTGGCAGTCCGGCTCAAGTCTGAGAGCGACAAGGACGGCTACAAAGGGATACACCAGCCGAGGAGTGAAACCTGCTCCCCACTCTCTGCTTGGAGAAGCATTTGACAGTGAGAAAATTGGAATTCGAGCAGCGTCAGGCGCTAGCAGGGGAATATTTAGGGAGGGAAAGTTGGAGCTAGCGTGGTCCCAAGCCCCAGAAGGCCTTGTGGATGATGCAGAGTGTCTTGAATTTGATCCTTACAGCCACAGGGAGCCAGTGGAGATATTTTAGGGCTGGAGAGATACGGTCCCTGGGCTTGAAGCCAAGGATAGGTCTTGCAGCCCTATTCTGGATTAGCTGGAGGGGGCAAAGGGAGGAAAGAGGGAGATTGAGAAAGAGGCTGTTGCAGTAGTCCAGCATAGAGAGGAACACAGCTCTGGAGAGCTTCTGGGGAAGGTGAGAAAAGGAAGAATGCCTCTGAGGAGGTGGAGCTGGAAGGGGTGAAGGAGAGAGCTGAGTCGAAGATAACCCCTAGGTTTTTGGCCTGACAGGATGGAGGGAGTAGGGGGCCCAGCGAGGGTGGCCAGAAGCTAAGAGGAAAAGAAGGCACAGGTGTCCCGATGAAGATCTCCATCTTACTGTGAGACAGAGACCATTCGCTGCACATCATGCCTGAATGGCGGATAGACAGTCAGGGATGAGAGAGGACGATGAGGGGGAAGTAGAGTGAAGTTTGAAGGAAAGCTTTTTTTTTTTTTTTTTAATTTTGTTTTATTAGATTTTGAACAAAGAAAAGAAAAAAAATAATATACATTACATCATGTCTGAATATTAGCACGTGGTTACATTAAAAGAGCAGAGTTTTAGTCCTTCTTGTGTTTTAGATTGTCTTCATCCAGTTCTCTGTTTCTTAGAAGTAACACATAACAAAACATAACCCTTGCCCACCCCTCACCCCCGCGGTGGTTGGGCGAACATCAGTAAGTCTTCATTCCATATTTAGTGCGGGTGTAAAGGGTGGTTGTTAATCCCTCGTTGTGGTATTTCCTTAGGTACTGGGTCTGCGTCGTCTAGGTGTGTTAGTTCGTACATTCTCTGGCATGCTTTAAGGTCTTAAGGTGTCCTCAGTTTCAAGGTTCGTGGAAGTTGATAGGTGTTTGTTTCGGAAGTCCAGCCATAGGATCTCACATTGGGATGCTTTGTTGTGTAGGGAGGCGGTGATCATTTCCATCGTGTAGATGTTGGTTGCCAAATTGATCCACTCCTTTTTACTCGGTAATGTTTTGGATTTCCATTTTATTACCAGCAGCGCACGGGCCGCTAGCAGTAGGTGTGACACCAGTCCTTTTAATCTGATCCAGTCGTCTTCTTCCTTTTCCAGGCCGAACAGAATTAGGAGGGGGTCAAAGCCCCTTTGTATGCCATCAATTTCCTTTATCCATCCCAGGGCCTCCTCCCAAAACACTTTTATGTATGAGCAGGACCACCACATATGCCAGTAGTCCGCTACTTCGCCACATTCCCTCCAACATCTTGGACTCGTGGTCTGGAACATTCTGGAGAGTCTGAGCGGGTCATATTGCCACCTGTGCAGGAGTTTGATGGCATGCAATTTATATTGGCTCGATATGGATGTTTTGGATGCAGCTTTACACATCGTATTCCACTGTTCGGGGTTTATCTTGCCTCCGATATCTTTTTCCCACCTGGTCCTAAGTTGTTCTGTGGAGCCATTTCTAGCTTCAATTAGCTCTTTGTACATTACAGATATCAGACCTTTCATATCGGACTTAGATTCTAGGAGTCTTTCGAACGGAGTAAGGTCCCTTGCCAACTTGGATTTCCTTTCGGGTTTTGTTAGGACACCTTTATCTGTATATATTGGAAGGTGGATAGAGGGCCTATTCCTAGAGCTTCAGTTAGTTCCGGTAGTGGGATGAAAGTGTCTTTTCTCTGTAACTGGCCCACCCGTTCCAGGCCCGCCTCATACCAAGACTGGAATCTTCCTACATTGGGTATGTGGTCGTTGATGCCAGGAGACCAGAGATGGCTGAGTGGGGATGGCCATGTGGTGATCTTCCGCATCTCTTTACCTGGTCGCCATATGTTCCATATGGTACTTAATATTGGGTGGTCTCTTTTTTTGCGTTGAATTCTTTTGCGTGGGGTCCACAGCCATTCTGATACTGTGGCCGGGAAGAAGTAGTGGTTGTCCATGTGAACCCATTGAAGATGTTCTTGATCATGTAAGTGTGGGATGAGGATGCGTAATTGGGATGCTTTATAATATGCCCGTAGATCTGGAAGGCCTACTCCCCCTTTGTCTTTGGGGAGTTTAAGAATGTTGTACGCGATCCTCGCTTTCTTCCCCTGCCAGAGGAACCTCGTCATTACTCTCCTGGTCTCCTGAAAAAATCCATTTGGTATCACGACAGGTAGCATCTGAAAGGGGTACAAGAACCGGGGTAGACATACCATTTTGATGGCGTTGACCCGTCCCAACCATGAGATTGTGTGTTTGTTCCACCTTTTTAGATCAGCTGAGAAGCTCTGGAGGAGGGGAGGGAAGTTGGCTTCATATAGCTCTGCCAGAGTTTTGGTAATGTGTATACCGAGGTACTTCAGTGTAGAGTGTTCGAGCTTGAGGCCTAAGGGCAGAAATTTAGATTCATTCTCCTCTTTCGTTCCCTGTAGCGGAAACAGTATCGATTTGGACTTGTTCACTTTGAATCCTGAGGGATGTCCATATTCCTCTAATAAATGTAGGGCACGGGGGACAGATACCGAGGGGTTAGTTATGTGCAGCAGTATATCGTCTGCATAGAGTGCAATCTTGTATTCTGTCTTACCCGGCCGCATACCTTCTATCTCAGGGTCAGTCCTCATATTTTGGGCCAGGGGTTCTAGTGAAAGCGCAAATAAGATTGCAGAAAGGGGGCATCCCTGTCTAGTTCCGCGTCCCAATTCAAACCATCTGGAATATTCACCATTAACAAATATTGAGGCCTTCGGAGATGTATATACTGCCTGTATGCCTTTCCTAAATTTTGGCCCTATTCCCACTTTACACAGGACCACCCTCAGGAATTCCCACTCCACTCTGTCGAAAGCCTTTTCTGCGTCTATTGACAATAGGGTGGGGTCGCCAGGTAGTGGGTGGGCTGAGTGGAGGAGGTGGGGTGTTTTGCGAATAGTATCCGCCCCTTGCCTGCCCAATATGAATCCGACCTGGTCGTTATGTATGAGGTGAGGCATCGGTACCTCCAGTCGAGCGGCTAGTACCCTAGTGTAGATTTTAGCGTTGAGGTTAAGCAGGGAGATGGGGCGATATGACGCACAGTGTTTGGGGTTTCTCCCTTCTTTAGGTATCACGGTTATTGGAGCTCTTGTGAAAGAATTGGGAGCTTGTCCTGTTTCGATTATCTCATTAAATAGCTCTGCCATGAACGGCGTAAACTGTGTGCTGAAAGCTTTGTAGAACCCGGCTGTGTAGTCGTCTTCTCCGGGGGATTTACCTATAGTAAGTTTTTTAATAGTGTCTTGGACCTCAGTTTCCGATATTGGGGATTCTAGGAGTTCAGCTTCTGGGTGTGATATTTTAGGCATATCAATCAAGGATAGGTAGTGATCTGTATTTGTTCTCTCGGGGCACACCTCAGAGGTGTATAATTTTTCATAAAAGTCGGCAAAACTCTCGGGGATGGTATGGGGGGCGCGTGGTATTGGGGGATTTTCTTCAATTATCTCTTCCACTCTTCGCTACGCTCTTTGTTCTCTGAGCCTAGCTGCGAGTAGGGCATCTGCTTTGTCCCCTTTTTCGTAAAATGTTTATTTGAGGAGTCGGAGTTTGCAAACTATCTGTTCGTGTTCCAATAGTCGTAGCTCCTCCATTTTGCGTTGCAATGCATCTATTTTATCTTGATCTATGTGTGGGTTTCTTCTTATGTCGTTCTCCATTTGGGATATTTCTGATCTGAGTCTTTGTTCTATAATCTTTTACTCCCTTTTTTTGGAAGACCTTTCCCGTATGAGGACCCCTCTCCAGGTGGCTTAGCCCGCTTCCCATATTGTTTGTTTGGACAGCTGGCCGTTGTCGTTTGTTTTGAAATATTCACTAATTTCAGACTCCAATTCGGTCTTAAAGACCACATCTTTCCATAGACCTTCATTACATCGCCACTTCCCTCCAGAGACAGGTAGGTCTATCCATTCTATGTCTATCATAACCATATCGTGGTCTGACCATGTTATCGGTACAATTTCGGGGAGTGTAGTGGTATCGAGGAGATCCTTAGTGAGGTATATGTAATCAATTCGGGTGAACGTTTTGTGCGGGTTGGAGTAGAATGTATAACCCCTTTCGTCGGGGTGTTTGATTCTCCACACGTCTTTTAAATCATACATATCTGTGGAAAGCTTTTTTAAGAGAGGGTGCACATGGGAGTGCTTGAGGGAAAGAGGGAAAGAGCCAGTGGCGAAGAAGTGGTTACAGAAGTCAGCAAAATCCAGGGCGGAGATGTTGTCCTTGATGGTTCTGGAAGAGCAAGAGAGCACCTGTTTGGAGGAGGCTTCCATAGAGCAGACCACTTTAGAGACCTCATCCAGTGTTATGGGCTGGAAGGAGGAGAGTGTGGGAGTAGAAGGGGTAGGTTGGCAGGGGAAAAGGAGTGGGAGGGGAGATGGGGGTGGGGGAGCGTGAGGACAGGATATACTGAATCTTGGATGTGAAGTGGGAGGCCAAGTCAGAGCAGAGAGCCCGGGAAGGAAGGAGAGAGGTGGAGACTGCCAGTGGATTGACTAGCTTCTTGCAGATTTTTAAAAGTTCTGCTGTTTTGTTAGTGGCTCTAGAGATGCGGGCTTGGATGTGGGCTGGCTTCTTGGAATGGATAGAGAAGCAATATTGCCTTTTGGATCAGGCAACAGGCCAGTTTGTCAGAGGATAGGTCCAAGGTCTGCCACTTTCGTTCAGCAACTCTGCACTTGCGTTTCAAGGATGCTAGATCCGAGTCGTACCAGCTGCGGTTCTGGGTGGCAGGTTTTAGGTGACTCCTCATGGCAGGGGAAAGGATGTCAAGGGTATTAGGGATGGCAAGGTGCAAGTTGGCAAGGACAGATTCAGAGTAAGTCAGGGGTGGGAGTAACGGGGGATGAAGGTGGGGGCAAAAGCAGCAGCTGACACACGCTTCTTTGGATGAATGATGGCGAAGGAGGCTGGCAGTGCAGGATGTGGCTCGGCTAGAGTACCAAGGGGTTCCAGGTGGGTGGAGAGGAGAGAGTGATCAGACCAGGAGAGAGGGGTGGTGACCAGATTAGAGATAGGGATGTAACCAGAGATGAGGGCATCAAGGGTGTGGCCAGCAGAATGAGTCGGGCCGGAAGGAAGAATAGTGAGAGAGAGGCAGTCACAGAGTACCCGAAACAGAGGTAGATGATTCAAGAGAGTCAAGGTGGATGTTGAAGTCACCAAGGAGGAGGAGGAGTTAGGAGGAAGAGGTTGAGAGGCAGGCGGCGAGGTCGGCCCATTCAGAGTGGAAGAGGGAGATTGGGCCAGGGGGTCTCTAGATGGTGGCAAGGGTGAGAGACAGTAGGCGAGACCATGAGCCTACAGACGAGGCATTCGAAGGAGGAGTAGGAATGATGGAACAGGGACCCACTCAGGGAAGATCAGGGCCACTCCACCACCAGGGTTGTTGGGTCTGGGTTTGGAGAGGATTTTGTAGCCCTCAGGGAGGAGAGTGTCAAGGGCAGTGACAGAGGTAGCATTGAACCATGTTTTGGTAAGAGCGAGGACATCCAGGTCAAAGTCTTCGAGAAGGAGACTGATGTCAGAGGAGTATTTGACAGCAGAGCGAGCATTCAGAGTAGCTAAGGGGAGCTGGTTACCACCTTTGAAGGTTTTGCTAGGGGGTGTACAGGGTTGTGGTACTCCCAATAGTGGTGGTGGGGAAAATGGGGAGAGAGGGAGAATGGGTGGCAGGAGAAGGGAGGGAGTTTATGAGAGAAGGAAGGTGCCAGTTGAGAAGAAGAGTGGGTTGAGAACCTTGGGCCATGATAGTGCCATTGTGATAGACATTAATGATGCATCTAGAGGATGAGAAGTATGGAAGGAGTACTTGCCATCATTAATGGGTGAGGAGGAAAAAGAGTGGAAACCAGAGGGGGGATCCATAGCTCAGGGGAGGGGACAATGAAGAGGATGTTCGTAAAAAGTCTGTCTGGAAGTGACCTTGACGTAGGTGTCAGCGATAGGTAGACCTAAATTGTCCAGGAGAGCTTTTTTCTTCCAGACTTCGTGAGAGAGGTGGGATAAGTAATAGAATAGCAGTTGGTAAAGAAAGGAGATATGGAGAGTGCCATGCAGTAGAAGGGAGAGAGAGATAGACATTTTAGCTGCACAGTGCACAGGAACTCACCAAGTGGCCTAGCAGTCTGGCAGGCACAGAGGAGGGGGTATGCAAAGACAAAGTGCACAGAATGAAAAGCACATTTGGATTCAAAATTGCCAAAAAGCACTAGAAACTGCACAAAATGGTGGATGCAGTGATATCAAAGTACACCTGGATTGGAAATGCCAGAGAACACCAGAAACAGCTAAAAAAAAAGGAGGATGCATTGATATTAAAGCGCACCTGGATTAAAATTGTCAAAAAGCACAGTGAATGGCACAAAATGGAGAATGCAGTGGAATTAAAGTGTACCTGGATTCGAATAGTCAAAAAGCACAGTAAACTGCACACAATGGAGGATGCAGTGATATTGAAGCGCGCCTGGATCCGAAATTGCCAAAAGGCACACTAAACAGCACAAAGAGGAGGATGAAGATAGTAACGGTGAAGAAGAATTATGGGTTTTCCCCTGGAAGGCAGCAGAAGCAGGCTGAGTGAGTTATGGCAAATGCACAAATCAAGTTGGAAGAAGATACAGGTTGTAGACAGGGTGAAGGGCAAGGGAAACAGGATTCAGCAGGCAACCAGGTTGTAGTGCATGAGCAGGTGACCCGGGAGAGCTTACCGGTAGTAAGCAGTAGCACATTTTGAAAGGTCCTGAAATGCAGTAGTGGAAAAAGTTTGGTAGTTGTGAGGCGTGGGCCAGAGAACGTTTGGATTGGCCGCATGGAGGGGGCACCCTCCAGTGCTGTACAGAGCCAGACAGGGGCCTTTGTGTGGGCCTTGATGCTGGGAGCTGACTCTCTTGCCTCCCGGCTCCCAGTAGGCCAAATAGCAGGAAGGGGGAGCCAATCAGGAGTGGTGTGACTCTGTTCCATGCAACCCTCTGAGGCATACTGGTGCCGAGGAAGATGGTGGCCATGCTGAGAGATGAAATAAGCAATGGAGCTGGCGCTGCCCACACGTGGTTCCAAGGTGAAAAGAGGCAAAATTGCAAGTTTTGCAGCACAGAGATTCTTTAAAGACTGCTGCTGATTTATAGACCCAGCACGCCGCAGTGCACACTCTTGTCCAGAATTGTCTTACCTTCTGCAGAAGCGCTCCAGGGGGTCACCAGTGCTCAGGGCATGCTGCTGGGTGTGGTGGGAGGAGTGGGGAGTCAATCAAACACTTTGTTGCAGGAAGAGGAATAGAATGCAGACCACAAAGCTACTCACTTTGCACTAAACAATTTATTGAAATAATGTACTTTTGTAGCTAATGAGGTCTCTACGCATACAACCATGTTGAACCAGATTGTATCACTGATGAAGGAGGTCAAAGTGTGTAAGATCCTGGCAATGGGAGGGCCCAACCATGCAAACCTAGGGAACCAGCCAAATACCGAAATCGTAAGGGTGGATCCAACAAATGAGGATAATCAGTTGGAGGTGGCTCCACTTGAGTCAACGATTGTGGACTGGGATAATGCCTCAACGGGTGCCTCCCCAATGTCCCATCGAGAGAGGAGACGGAGAGCGAACAGACATGCCAGTGCTCAAGTGTCAATGTACAAGCAAACATTTAGACAGCTGTAAGTATGTAGGCTGATGAGGAGATCATCACTATCTGCTCCTAGAAGAGCGCTCCTCCAACAAAAATGGCAACAAAGAAAGCTGCACAACGGGCTTGCAGGCAAACCTCCAAAACGGGGAATCTGACCTCATGGCTATTAAGTAAAAGGTAAAAGAAAAAGGCGGTACAAAAGGCCCCTCCTGTGGTTAACAACTCAAGCTTTGAAAAGGACTTGAACACTTCAGAGAGTATGGATGAGTCTATAGTTGCTGTAACAGCAACCGCCACAAATAAGGAGGATGAGGGGGAAGGTGTGGGGTTGAAGAACCTAAGAGTGGTCGGTAATGAGAGTTTGGATCCAAGACAAATGGGCCTCGCCCAAGCGGAGGTGCTAAAAATGTACTTTGACCTACCAGTTAAAAGTGTCACAATATCAAAACTATTTGAATATTGAGTGCTTCGGAGGGTGGCGCTGTTGAGCAACCCAAGATGGCTGCCTAGTCTTTGAGCTCTGTGGGGCTCCGGACGAAATCCGCCATCAACTGCGTTATTAAATATCCTCGCGACCCAATACTTCTTGGATCCACTTGGGCGACCTTTCTGCATGTGCCTCAGCAATCCCGGTCTGAAACGGTCCTGGGAACCAGTCGAATCGGGCGGCCCTGCCGGCTTGTGGCCTCCTGACTGGGCCTCCGAACGCGCCCGGCTCCCGCCTCCTCCTCCCTGCCGAATCCCGCAGAGGCCGGCGGTGAATGCTGGGCACGGGACCTGCGGCCCCTGATCACTTCCCGGGGCCCTCTGGCTCGCAGCCTACACCAGTCCCCCCTGTGGACCGAATCCGACATCGCCTGTGGCCTCCCTCCTGGAGTACACTGTAACGCGGACGGCCGTTGCGGGGGCCTGCGCTGGAGCGCGCCCCCATTCTTCATCGACACACCAGCTCCGCGGCGCCTGCCTTGCGCCCCCCCTGTGAGTGGGACTCTGCCATCGGCTCCGGCCACCCCTCCTTGGGGCACACCACCGCACTGGCGATCACCGTGGGGGGCCTGCACTGGAGCGCGCTCCACCCCTCCGCCACACAACCGTGCCGCAGCGCTCGCTCCATACCCCCCCCCGGATAACTCTGCTGCTCTCCCTCGTGGCGGCGCTGGAGCCCTGTCCTCACTGAGCTGCGGGGTGAATGGTCAGGAGCCTGGTTGCCCACCCGATATCTGCAGCTCCCGATCCGGACACCGACGCCCAGGTGAGGAGCGGGGGGGACCCGAACCGAGTCACTCGTGGCCTACATCACCTAGTCTTGCCGCCTAAGAGGCCCAGAGCCCAGGCCTACGCTCTGGAAAGGGGCGCCGCACCCGGATCACCTATGCCAGAGGGGCCTCTGTAGACCCTGGCTGCTGGACACACCAGCGCCTCCTTGCTTGGAGCTCCTGACTGTACCTGGGTTTCCCCCTTTGACCAGCTGAGTGTTTGGCCTCCATTACCATTCCGCTGCCATAGGCGCATGCCTCATCGGAAATTCTACCGGCTATGCCCAACAAATCCAGAGGGAATTCGAAAGGGGGAGCCATGGACAAATTTACCAAATCTGTCCCGAGGTCGGAATCCGCCCATACATCATCCTTACAGGAGGAACCAGTTCCGGTCCCTCATCCCCTTGCAACTGCCCCCGATCTAACTACACTCATGGAAACCATGGCTAAAAACTTCGCCTTGTTCCACGAGATGACATTAACGCCAATGTGGCCTCCCTGAAGACACGCGTGGACCAAGCGGCCACCAGAATCTCTGACGCGGAGAGCAGAATTTTGACAAACGAAGATGACATTTTAGCCTTGCAGAACACGGTCACCTCCCTATCCCGTGACATGAGAAGTATGAAAGCTAAGTGCGACGACTTGGAATCGTGCTCTCGCAGAAATAACCTGCGAATCATCGGTGTTCCCGAAAACGCCCTAACGGGCACATGGAAGACGCCATTGAAACATTGCTCAAAGATCTCCTCGGCAACCCGGCCCTCTCGCCCTACTTTACTGTGGAGCGCGCCCATCGGGCCCTCTCACCGCGCCCCAAACCAGGGGACATTCCCAGACCCATCATCGCCAGAATTTTAAACTACCGCGATAGAGACCTTATCCTGCGCCTGGCACGTGAGAAGGGCGAGCTACGCTTTGAGGCCAATACCATTAGGATTTTCCCTGACTTTTTAATAGCTGTACAGCAGGAGAGGCGCCAATTCCTCGGGGTCAAGAAGTTGCTCAGGGAGCGCAATATCCCATACGCCATTTTGTTCCCCGCTCATCTTAAAATCACATACAGTGGCAAACTATATTTCTTCACTGTGTCTGACGAGGCGGTGAAATTTATTGAAGCACACATCCCTCTCCATGATCCAGATGGTGGACACGCCGAAGGAGGCTGACCCAACGCGCCGCGTCCTAATGGGACCTAATTAACCTATCAAGCAAAACCCCCTCTTCCTCATCAGTGTACATGTGTAACTAGCAATAATCTACCGCAAGCTCACCACGCTTGGCCCCATCTATGGCCCTCTGGCCCCTGGCTCACCGCTGGTACTTTGGACACTGATCTCTGTGCGTCTTCAGTGCTTGGAATTGAACATGACTACTTAGTACTCCTCGGTTCCCATCCTAAATTCAATGGCCAGCTGACCCTGGGACCTGACACAAGATCCGTTTACCGCAGAACCTACACCAGACAGCTGTTGCTGTCCTACATGATACTTAAGCGGCCGTCCTCACGGCAACAGCACACCCCACTGCAATGGCAATGTTAATGTTTGATTGGGTGTTTTCGATGGCTGGCCCCAGTTGGGCCATGGTGGGGGCACATCCCCGTTGGATGTTGGCCCTCGTCATCTTTTGTTTTATCTGGTTTGGGGGCAGGGGGGACTGCACTGCAAGTTGGGGGTGGGCAGTGAGGGTGGGGGGAGATTGGTTGGGGAATGGAAAAGTGTTATGGTAAAAGGTGGAGGCGGATTGGCAGACCGCATCGCATTGGGGCATCCGCATCGGAGGGGACTTTGTCTCGCATCTGGTTTACGACAACAGTGGTGGGATGTACATTAGACTTGTGTGCTGCCTATAACTGCGATGTCTAGCGACCCGCAGGGACTGAGCAACCTTGTTGGGGTTCCGGAGGTTGTGGCACACGTCGATAGGCATGGGCGCAAATGTTACCTGTGCAAGAAACGCACCCTATGGGCTCTCCAGTTAAGTGTATCTTATCTAGATCATTAGAATGCCGGTAACTATAATGTCCTGGAATGTTCGGGGCCTAAGCAACTATACCAAGGGTCGCAAGATTATGGCATATGCCAGCAGGCACGGATGCAAAATTCTGCTCCTACAGGAGACACACTCCACGGGCCCACTGGCTAGGAGCATTGCGCCAACCTGGGGGCCTCACAGATATTTCACTTCATTCTCCACTCGTGCCAGAGGAGTGGTGACATTGATCCATAAGTCACTCAAGTTTGTCCTCCACAAGGGCTACATAGACCCGGAGGGGAGATACATAGTGTTGTACTGCGCCATTGCCAACAGTGATTATTTGCTGGAGAATACCTATGGCCCCAATGTTGACTCTCCCGAGTTTGTTGATCAGGTGATATCCATATTACTAGGGTACGTGGGGGTGCAGATCATCTGGGGTGGGGATATTAACTTCATCCTTGATACTATGATGGACAGGACTAACACAGCCCCCAGGCCCCTGCCAGGCGCAGCGCGTAGACTCCTGACTCATTGCGCGACACTCGACATTCATGATGTATGGAGG
The DNA here is from genome assembly GCF_040938575.1 of Ambystoma mexicanum. Lineage (NCBI taxonomy): Eukaryota > Metazoa > Chordata > Amphibia > Caudata > Ambystomatidae > Ambystoma > Ambystoma mexicanum. Next base: position 1,283,248,000 of record NC_090931.1, on the reverse strand, counting down.
GCATTACATCCGCAAGCGCGGGAGTACACCTACTACTCATCAGTGCACGACAGTTCTTCCAGGATGGATCTTTTCCTACTGTCCGGCCCTTTGCTGGGCAGGGTGGCGGAAACATGCATACTTGCACGCACACTGTCTGACCACTCGCCGATTGCGTTATTCCTAGAACTAGGTATTCCGGCTCCCACCATCAATACATGGCGTTTCAAATCGGCCGCTCTGCAAGACATTGTGTTTAGGGCGGAGATCCTTGCTGACATTCAGTCGTACTTTGAGCACAATCTGCCACAGTCCACCACTCGGGGGGGTCCGCTGGGATGCCTTCAAGGCCTTCATCAGGGGGGCGTCCATCTCTAGGGAATCAGCCGTCCTAAAAAACCATAAGAGCTACCCTATCCCGCACTGAAACTAAATTAAGGGACCTGAGCGAGCCCAACCAGCCTCCATTGATCCGGGAGTCCTCTCCCAGATCAGCGAGGAGCTCAAGATCTTCAACGAGCAGGCCAATAGGGAAGTCCAGTACTTCAGCCGCCCACAGGCGGCACGGAAATATGGCGAGGGTGACAGACCAGGCAAAACACTGGCCGCTCTGGCGAGGGGGGAGTGGGGTCAATCCCAAATTACTTGTGTTAAGGACAGTCAGGGGCGATACAGTGGTCTGATCAGCATATCCTGGAGGTATTCACAGGCTTCTACTCTGATTTATACTCTCAGCCCCCCGAACATGGTGACTCCCAGATGCGGGAACTCCTGGAACAGATTCCCACCACCATCGTTTCCCCCACTACAAGAGACCAGCTAGACTCCCCCGTTACACTGGATGAGATAGTGGAGGCTATCTCTATTCTCCCAAAAGGAAAGGCGCCGGGCCCTGATGGGCTGACGGCGGAGTTCTATCAGGAACATGTGGCTATACTAGCCCCCGAACTGCTCGGGATGTGGAACGAGTCTCCGGCTGGGATCCCTTCCCCCAACATTACGCGAGGCAGTTATTACGGTTCTGGTCAAGCCTGGCAAACCTGCTGAGTGTGGATCATATCGGCCCCATTCACTTATGAACCTGATACATAAATCTTTGCCAAGGTGATCGCCAATCGCTTCCTACCTATTATGCCATATATGGTGCACGACGACCAGTCGGGTTTTGTGCCCGGGAGATCCACATCACATAATTTCAGGAGGCTCCTTAACGTCCTGGCACGAATCAATCAGGACGTGAGTGCAGTTGCGGTCACCCTGGATGCCCAGAAGGCCTTTGATATGGTGTCTTGGAGGTACATGTGGCTGGTCCTGGAGACCATGGGCATTGGGCCTAGGATGATTGCATATATTAAACTGCTGTACACCTCTCCGGTTGCCAGGGTCCGAGTCAACTCTCAAACGTCTGCTTTGTTCCCTCTTTTCAGAGGCACCCGCCAGGGATGCCCGTTCTCCCCGATCCTGTTCGCACTGGCCATTGAGCCTATGGCGTACTTTGTCAGGGAGCGCCACTCACGCAAAGGGATACGGCTACAGGGTACCCCCGAGATTATTTCACTTTATGCAGACGAAGTACTACTGTTCGTCAGAAACCCAGACCTCCACCTCGACCCTATTCTGCGCGACATTACTCGTATCGGTACATACTCTGGATTCACCATCAATTATGCCAAATCTGAACTCTTCCCCCTCACGGGCTCCACGATTCAACCTGCCACGGAGTACCCGCTACGTTGGTCTCCCGACGGGATTAAATATCTGGGAGTCCAGGTGTCCTTGACCAAAGAAGCTCTCTTAACTAACAACTACCTGGCCACGGCAGAACTGGCGGAGTCCAAGATAGTGCGCTGGTGCTCTCTCCCGTTGTCTTTGGCGGGTAGATTATCACTGTTTAAAATGATTTTACTCCCCAAACTGCTGTACACATTCACGAATGTCCCCATATGGCCCGGCAAGAAGTACTTTGCTGATCTACACAAGCCCAGTCCAAACCACCATATCGGCTTGGAGGCGGATAGTTGCTGCGGGTGTGGAGTAACACCCATACTACAAGTGGCTCCACGCCTGGCAGTTCCCCGGATTAGAACCTACAAACGACATGGCCTTGGCACGACATTGGCGGTCCCTGGGGTTCCTGGCCCTAACCGACTTTTACCTGGATGGGCTATTCATTACACCACAGACCTGGAAACCGGGTCACTCGGGATCACCAATGGAACTGCTGCAATATTACAGACTCGGAGCTGCATTCCGCGACACATGGCCTGAGTTTCCCCATGAGCCCCCTGACTCCCCTGGGATTTTGTACATCGCCAACTCGGGTGGTGTCATCACTATACAAACTCCTTCTCACAACTGCTACACCGCAACTCTCTAGGGTACGGGATGACTGGGCCTCCGAACTGGAGCTAGAACTCACGGACCAGCTGTGGGGGAAAATGTGCTCTCACACTAATAGGGTCTCCCTGAATTTCCGATACCGCACCATACAGTATAAACTGTTGAACAGGCTCTACTACACACCGCGCAGGCTCTTCAAATTCGCCCGCTCCGACCCACGGCTTTGTCCTCGCTGTGGCGCGGTAGATGCAGGCCACTTACACATGTTCTGGGACTGCCCACGGCTAACCCCATTCTGGGAGGAAATCCTGAAAACTTTCTCTGAAATCTGTGATACTGTCATTGAGCCTGACCCGCTGGGTGTACTGTTTGGGGCTTGGGGGAATGAGGGAACAGAGGGGCTGCTAAATTCTTAAATGTGTGCTGTGTAATTGCCAAAAAATGTATCTTACAGGACTGGAAGCGCTCTGCCCCACCTACCTTCTGGTCTCGGAACTGCGAGGAGGAACACATTAGCACCCACTGTCCCGGTCTAAAACATTTGGACTGCCTTTAATAGTTACCTGAATGGCCTTGATGCCGGCTCCTCTATGGATAATTCACCGTAATTATTGCTACTGCGTGCTGTGTTACTTGATGCTCCATAGTGCTGCGATCTCCATGTTATTACTTCTCACTATTCATATGTGCCACTGAACTCTGTTAAAATATCCAGATTGTCTCTGTATATCTGCTCCGATGTGTGTGTTTGTCATCTGCCTCTGCCAACAAAAATAAAAATTAAAAAAAAAAAAAGAATATTGAGTGCTTCCATCAAATAGATGCGTTTTGTTAACTTTATTTGATCACTTACCTGCATTGAGCATTCTCAAAAGTAAGGATTTTGAATTTGTGGAACATTTGAAAGGTCTTGACATTGCCTGTTGTGGGATATATTTACCCACTCAGCAGTACTTCCCCACATCACCAAGCTGCATTTCAGCAGAAACAGCAAAATGGCTGCACTGGTTCCTGTGAGCACCATTGCACCCAAACTGTGTTTAGCAGCAACAAAAGGGTGGCTGCACTGTTTTGCCAAGCACCATTGGGCAAGATGGAACAAGGAGCACCCTGAGAAAGGCTACTAGGGTGTGTTCTTGTTTGTCTTAAAGAAATGGAGTGAAAAAGCAGCGCTGTTCTCCAGCATGGGGTCTGGCATGGATTCACATGCTCATGAATATTCCCCGTCGTCAGGCTGGCAATCCTCGGTAAAGAAAAAATCATTATCAGTTTAGTTTCTGATCTGTCTTTCTTAGTAGTAACCAATCACTGGGCTCTGGGTCATACTGCCCCCAGCCAATGACTGCCCTCTACCTAAGCCCCGCCCCTGGCAGCCATCCTCAGATTGTTACCGCACGTTCAAGTGTTGAGAGTTTTATCTCATTTTTTCAGTCAATCGAGTCTCAAGCTCCACCGTTTCTACTTACGATCAACGGGGGCTTGTTTCGGAATTTTCTACGCCCCTCAAGGGTGAAGTCTTCGTCGAGTATGCTTCTTGGAGGATTCCAGAAGATCTGAGGCCCACCTCGTGGACATGGCCCAGGACAAGGGAAGCTGGACACCCGGATCCAAGCTGTTTAGGAACTGCCCTGGATGCGGATTACAGAATGTTTTCAAGAGAATGAGCATTCGAGATGTCTCTACTGCCTTCATGAAGACAAGACGCACGTGGAAAAGGACTGTGCGTTTTGCAAGAACCTGTCGGAACGTACTATGAGGGATCGTCGGACTCGCCTCGCCAGCTGGCTGGAGAAGGGCCCAGCAGGTGAGAAGAAGTAGAAGTCCGAGCGGTTTTCTAAGTCCTGTGAGGGCGCCCCGGCGACGGGGGCTCAACAGAAGGCAAAGCACTGCGAGTCCTTGGGCACCGGGAGCGCCGAAGGGTCGGGCTCCTCGGCTGCCAGGCAGGGTGCACTCTCACCGACGCCATCAACCACGAGCCAACGCTCTGGCTCAGGGAAGAGAAAATCTGAGAACACGGCTAAGCTTCTGGAGTGGCACCGGTCGATCTCGAAGGGATCAGCCGAGGGAGAGCGAAGCTGTGACCCCTCCCCCAAGGTGAAGGCCTCAAGTGCGCCCAAGGTGGTGAAGGCCTTGATCCACCCGGTGAAGGCCTCTATTGAGGGAGTCGCGGCAGCCCTGGCGAAACCTGTAGAGGCTAACCCAGTGGAGGCGACCTCGGGCCCAGAGTTTCCCTGCCGCCAGAGAGGGAATCCTCTTTTCAGCCCATCGATAAGACCCCTGTGAAGACCCGGTGGGAAAAGATGGGGGGTGGTGGCCGTCACGGACACGGATACAGCCTCTGAGGAGGAGCTTGTTGAAGAGGTTCGAGGAAGTCCGGTCCCACGGGGGGAACCCCGAGGAGGCGGATGAAGAGAGCGACGGTGGCATCGACGAGACTCCCGTGGAGGTGGAGCAACCGTTGCGCCCGTCGCAACCAGTGCCCGAGCCTCAGGACAACTCAGTGGCCATTTTGATGGCAATCCAAACCTTATGCACGGAGATAAGGACGAGATTGCCCCTCACCCCAACGGACGACCCGACGGAACCCGGGCCCGTCGGGAAGCCCTCCGAACAAGCGGAGGAGAGTTCATCCCCCCCGCCATTCCAGCCCTCACGGCCCGCTCAGCCTTCACCTCCTTCCCCTGAGCCTAGGGATGACACGGGAACGGATACGGCCACGACGGGGACGGATGACGATGGTGGTGACGACAGGATGGGCCTCCCCGCCCGACGAAATTGGCTCTTTCCACGCCATGATTGCCAGAGCAGGGAAGCTTTTTCAGCTCTGCCCTGAGGAACAGTAGAAGGAAGGTTTCCTCTATCAGCGGCGCAAGGCCAAGAGGAAGACGGTCCTCACGGTACCATTGATTGACGACATCTGGGAGGAGGGACTTGTTCTCCTGAAGAACCCGTCCATGACGCCTGCCAAGAAGGACCGGTACGAGAAGAAGTACCGGGTCCCCGATTCCGCCCCTTTGTGCCTTAGGGCACACCCGAACCCGGATTCGGTCGTCTCGGCGGCGGCCAAGAAGGCGGCGGCTGGGGCGTCATCCTCAACTTCAACCTCCCCACCGGACGGCGAGGGAAAGAAGCTAGACGCAATGTGACGACGAGTCATCTCATCTGCGGCGACGACAGTTAAGGCGGTCAACGCCCTAGCGATTGTGGCCCGCTAAAACAGGGAGCTGTGGTACAAGATCGCTCCCCTGCTGGACTTCCTACCGGACGACAAGAGGTCAGAAGCCCTGGAGATACTACAGGAAGGTGAGGTGGCGTCGGACCACGCCATAACGGTGGCCACGGATATTGCTGACACCGGATTCTGCCAGTTGGGCAACAGTGTTTGCCTTCGACGGCGGGGATGGCTCAAGGCGACTGATTTCCGCCAGGACGTGCAAACCAGAGTTTTGGACATGCCCTTCGACAGGAACAACCTGTTTGGGAAAACAGTGGATGAGTCACTTCAGGCCATCAAGACCGACACGGAGACGGCTCGGGCCTTGGGAGTGTTGCAGCAACGACGGCCGCCCTTTCGGAACACCGGGGGCAGACAGGGTGCCTCCAAAGGTTTTTGCGGCGGCTCCTCGATGTACCGCCAGGCGACCGGCTCCTCGTCGCAGGAGGCTTGTAGAGGAAGCGGCAAGTCAGGAGGATCTCGTCATCGTCGCCAAGGTGGCAAGGCCCCCTCCAAGCAGGACTGAACCGGCCGTAGCGTCGGGCCCCCACCTGAGCACCCCGGTGGGAGGCCGGCTGGTGAAGTTCGTCAGCGTGTGGGAGTCCATCTCCACCGACCGTTGGGTGCTGGATGCCCTGGCCCGCGGGCACACTCTTGAATTTCTAAAGAAGTGCCCCCGCATTCCTCCCGTGGCCAGGAAGGAAAATCATGTCCCTCAACTGCTGTTAGAAGTAATGGCGATGCTCCAGAAAGGTGCCATCGAGCTCGTCCCGAAGAGGCTCCGGGGCTCCGGAGTATACTCAAGGTACTTCCTCGTCAGAAAGAAGACAGGTGGTTGGCACCCCATCCTGGACCTGCGGCGGTTAAACAAGTACATCAAGGCGCAAAAGTTCAGGATGGTCACCCTCCAGCATGTGCTGGGACAGCTGGAGGAGGGCGACTTCCTATCGTCGCTGGACTTGGAGGATGCTTACTTCCACATCCCCATTCTAAAAGGTCACCGAAAGTTTCTCAGATTCGTAGTTCAGGGGCGGCACTACCAATTCAAGGCCCTGCCATTCGGGCTGAAGTCGGCTCCCAGGGTGTTTACCAAGTGCCTCGCACCAGTGGCGGCGCGGCTGCGCCTGCCAGGATACACGTCTACCCCTACCTGGACGATTGGCTCATCCGGGCAAGGACAAGAGAACTCGCTGTCGAACACACAACGGAGACCGTCCAACTTCTCACGGACCTGGGATTCTCCATCAACTACTCGAAATCCCACCTGGTCCTGTCGCAGGTCGCACTGTTTCTGGGAGCCAAGCTCAATACAGTGGCGCGATTGGCCTCGCCGTCAGAGGAAAGGACGAAGGCCATCTTGGACAAGGTGCAGCGCCTGCTGGCCTCGGACGTGGCCAGGGTGAGATCCATCAAGTCCCTGCTAGGAATGATGTCCTCATGCATCTACCTGGTGCGCCTGTGCAGACTACGGATGCATCCTCTACAAGAGTTCCTCTACGCCCATTGGATACAAGCGACGGGCAGCTTAGAAGACAGGATCCCGCTCAACGAGGCTTTCCGGCAAGCGATCCGTTGGTGGGGCACCCGTGCGCATCTCACGGCGGGCAAGGACTTTCAGACCCTGATACATCAGGAGACAGTGATGACGGACACCTCCCTGGAGGGTTGGGGAGCGCACATCGGAGATCTGCACACGAGAGGCCTTTGGCTCCCGGAGGAGAGGTCTCTCCACATCAACATCCTGGAGCTCCGAGCAGTGTTCTGGGCCCTCAGGTCGTTTCTCCCGTCCCTCAAGGGCAAGGTGGTGAGGATCTTCACCGACAACACCACCACAATGTTCTACATCCGGAAGCAGGGAGGCACCAGATCCCCTGCCCTGTCCAAGGAGGCCCAGGATCTGTGGCACTGGGCCGTCGCCCAGGGGATGTTTCTGGTGCCCTTCCATCTAGCAGGAATAAAGAACGTCATCACCGACTCACTCAGCAGTTAGCTGCGCTCGTGCCACGAGTGGGAGTTGCGTCAGGATCAAGTGGACCGACTTTTCCAACGATGGGGCAAACCCCAGATCGACCTGTTTGCGACGGCGACAAACTCCAAGTGCCAGAGGTTCCCCAGCTGAGGAGCATGGGCGATGCTTTCTCGTTCCCATGGGACGGCCTGTTCCTGTATGCGTTCCCTCCGTTGTCGTTGCTGTTCTGACTCATCAACCAACTCAAGAGGTCCCGGTGCAGAATGATCCTCGTCGCACCCGCGTGGCTGAGACAGATCGGGTTCCCGGACCTTCTGGACTTGTCAGCGTCCCCCCCAGTCAGATTGTCGACAGACGCAGATCTTCTCTCCAGAGAAGGAGGTGCCATCATCCATCACGACCCGGAGTTGCTGAACTTGCAGGTTTGGAGGGTACGATATCCCAGCGGACTGCAAGGAGGTGCTTGCAAAGGCCAGGGCGTCCTCAACTCTCAAGTGCTATGGACACAAATGGAAGAGGTTCTCTGTCTGGTGCCGTGCACAGAAGATTGCGAATTACGGCCCCTCAAGTGCTGCCGTACCTGCTGTCGCTGACCAAGGCGGGGCTAGCTCACACTTCTATCAAGATCCATCTTGCAGCGATTTCCCGTCACACCAGAACACACCAGGACGGGACGGTCATCCCTGTGGTCTCATCGTCTGGTGAAGGAATTTATAAAGGGACTGTTCCCATCATTCCCACCGGTGAAGGCTGCGGCCCCGGCGTGGGAGCTCAACGTGGTGCTGACTAGGCTCATGGGGCCGCCATTCGAGCCTCTGCATTCGGCACTGTTGAAATTTCTGTCGTGGAAAACAGCGTTCCTTGTGGCCATCACCTCCGAACGACGAGTGGGAGAGATCCAGGCCCTATTCTGCAAGCCTCCATACTTGACTTTCCACGAGACGAGGGTGGTGCTGAGGACGCAACCCTCCTTCATGCCCAAGGTGCCGTCGGACTCCCACCTCAACAAGCCCTTGGTGTTGCCAATTTTCTTCCTGTCGCCTTCATCGCTGGCCGAGAGGACTTTGCACTCGCTGGATGTAGCTACAGCGCTGAAGTTCTACGTGGACTGCACAAAGAGTCTTCGGATGACATCACAGCTTTTTGTGAACTTTGGACCTGTGAATCAAGGGAAGGCCCTCTCGAAGGCTTCCATTTCCAGATGGCTCTCCGGCTGCATCATGCACTGTCATCGGTTGGCAAACCGACCGTTGCCCGGCCGTCCGAGAGCCCATTCGACCAGAGTGATCGCTGCTACTACAGCGTTCTTGTCTGGTGTGCCCCTGCTGGACATCTGCAGGGCTGCTAAGTGGAGGGCGACGCACACCTTCATGAAATTCTACTGCGTCGGCCGGGATTCCAGGGAGGAGTCCAGAGTCGGCCAAGTAGTGCTGCGCAACCTGTTCGCCTGAAGGTGGGCCCGGTGAGGAGGTAAGAGTTTCTTAATGTTGAGTTTATGTAATGCTTAATGTTGAGCCTTTGCCACCTCCCGTGGTTGTGCATGTGTGTACTGCTATGTATTCATATATTCATGAGCATGTGAATCCATGCCAGACCCCATGCTGGAGAAGGAACAAGTTACTTACCTGTAACTGTTGTTCTCCAGCATGGGTCTGGCATGGATTCACATGCGAACACTCCCTCCTTCCCCTCTGCGGCTCTTCACTTGGTCATACTGCCACTTTACGTGCTACCAAATCTGAGGATGGCTGCCAGGGGCGGGGCTTAGGGAGAGGGCAGTCATTGGCTGGGGGCAGTATGACCCAGAGACCAGTGATTGGTTACTACTAAGAAAGATAGATCAGACACGAAACTGATACTGATTTTTTCTTTACTGAGGATTCCCAGCCTGACGACGGGGAATATTCATGAGCATGTGAATCCATGCCAGACCCATGCTGGAGAACAAAAGTTACAGGTAAGTAACTTGTTCCTTTTGCTGAAAGCCCAAAATTTGCATTGAAAAAGGGAATATTTCACCTTTAAAATGATGCAGCTTTGATTCTATTTGTCCTTGTTCTTCATCAAACTACCTTTATAAAAAAAAAAGACCCTGTCATGCCCAGCCATATTCACACTGTGCTCCATCAGAAAAGAGCCTTATTCCTGAAAGACAGGCTGCGCCAGCCAAACCTGAGAAAATCAACAAAAGCTTTCCTTCAGCTACATGGTAAACGCTTACATTTTGCTACAAAATGTCAAAAATCTCTGCTTGAATAGATAATCACAGCTTTCTGTGCACATGTCAATTTCATGACGACTTTTGCCTTGTACAGACTGTTGCGTAAAATAAGCTGTCTACACCTCTCGAACAATATTGGAAAGTAGATGGAAGAGAAATCCCACCAACATTTACCATGTGTCAAAAGAGGCTTGTGCAAACCAGAAAAAAAAATTGCATGTTTTAATAAGTGCAATGTTGAACGAAAGCTTGTCCGTGCCTAGCAATGTAAAGGAGTTTGTTGCTGGGGAAACATATGGGCTGTTTATTCAACAGGCTTGTTTTGATTCAGGATAAAATAAAAGAAAAATAAAACTGTTAAACTGCATGAGCTAAGGCTTCCCCCAAAAAGGAACCACCATAAACCTCCAGGACACCAAAGTGATAATTGCTAGGTTGGAAAACTCTGACTGACCAAGACAAAGAAACTTCACATAATAATCAGACTTGGGTCTGGGTTGAGCCATCTTACAATGGAACTTCCAGGACACGGATGTGCGAAGTGAAAAATAACACCTACTCGGGACTTCTACAGGAAGCTTCAAAGGAAATCTCTGTGACAACCCTGGATTGAGGGGGTATCTAGGAAGCTATGCCCATAAATGGGAAACAATACTGAACATTTGTTTCCAAAGACCTTTTATAAATAAAATGTGTAAGACTTTTATCTTTACCACAGGACTTTGCAAATATGTGAAAAGTTAACAATTTAAATGTGCTTTTATGGGCTTTCATTTAAGATGTCATAGACTTCACTGACACATGGGGAATAGAAATGGCAGAGAATTGGGTATTATAAGGAAAGTATCCATGATGCCATTGCGAATTTTAATACTTACATACCTAATGATAATCCAGACCCATGTATAAAGTTATAGAATTTTAAGTAATATAATTCTCACTGAAAAGCGCGAAAAACTGGTAGAAGGGCGAAACAAGGTCCCTTCAACCGTGAGGATTGGACTGCTATGCTCTACCTACAATATGTAATCTGCCCATGTGATTGGTTAAAGTGCCACAAATGTATAAATGTATAAATTAGGTTATGACTGTTTTTTGGCAAAAAGGACTGTGGGATGGCTTTTTACCTCATAAAATGCAACCTCATAAACTGGGACTCCTCCTCGAGGAGGCAACCAACATTGATTGTCCTATCCGCTTATTGGAAGTAGGCCTTGCTCAGTTCTGCCCACCAATAATTCTGTGATATCACCATGCTCTGTAAATAAGAGTGGTTGACAGAGCTCCAGACACACACTCTCCTGAATTTGCAGCGCCTGCGTTCCTGATCTTCCACATTCATCCTGCCAGACTCCAGATTTTACTACAATGCCAAAGCATAGCTGACTCTACTCTAGCAAATGCCTAAATTAAGAAAATCCCACTAATATCCCATTAAAAAGGGGAAAGGCTGTGGTACCTTAGCATCCTGAGACCAGACTGGCTTGTCCACTACCTGTGCCATCCAGTGACCCGAATTGCCCAGCTGCACTTGCCACCCGGTGACCAGACCTTTGCCCAGCTGTCTTTTGCCAGGAGAGTACGCTTCCTGGTGACCCGAGTGGTGCAGTGACCAGAACCCTGTTGACTGTTCTAAAATTCCCAAACCCAAGCGTGGACTGTGAGTATCCCACATCCCATAACACATAGTCTACCCCATCTTGACCCATTTGTCTTTGTTCCACTCTCTAAGCAACCCAATCCATATCCTGATAACGTGTCCAACTGTCAGAATTCTCTTTGCCTTTTGTCCTTGATCTCCAAGCGTTAGCGTCACTTTTCTCTTAATTTCTGTCTTGCATAGATCATAAGTCATTCGCGATATTGGGCCTCATTACGACCCAGCCGGTATGGAAAGAACGGTGGTGGTAAAAACGCTGCCACCGTTCTTTCCAGACCGGCTGATTAAGAGTCCTGCAGGCGGGAAGTGTCACTCCCGTCAGGTCTGACCTGGCGGGTTTAACACCACCCGCCTGCAGGCGGACATGGAAACACTGGCTCTGTCATAGACGGAACCAGTCGTTCCATTCTTCCCATCCCCATGGAGTCCATTGGGGCTCCATGGGAATGGGGATTTACACAATTCCGCCTCTGGAATTCCTGGGTCACCGGGGTCGTAATGCCCCGGTGATTCCGGGAATCACAGAGGCGGAATGGTAATACGGGTCCGGCGGTAACCTGCCAGTTTTTCCAGCTCGGTTACCGCCTGACTCGTTATGAGGCCCATTGTGTTTAAATAAATGAATTTTCCCTAAAGAAAAGGGGTACACTGCGTGAAGGGTTACAACTGCAGCGTAACTTTTAAATTCACGGGTGGCGTTCCTCTTTTCTTAGCCATTGAATCTAGTTTAAGTAAAATTTGTCCTTCATTTTAAAACCGATTTTCTCTTTTTTACTGCTATATTTTCCTAAAAACGAACCTCACTCTACCTTCCAAATCTCTCTCAATTCTCCAGCTAGAGACCTATTTTCACCTGTATATTGTCCCTGTGATATATATCTATCCCTCAGCCCAGAAGCTGCATTGAGAATTCAAGTATTTCACCCTCTTTTCCTCAAATTCGTTTGTGTCATTTTAAACAGGAATTAAGAAAATTGCAACTTTCCAACGTGTCATTCGGCTGCAGCATGTTTTAAATTTCCACTTGTTTTTGAATGGTATGCTTCTTGTTGACCCCTTGCCTTGTGATTGCTAGGGTTTACTGTTGTCTTGAGAAGTCATATTTGTCTCAAAGATTTAACCGCAGATTCATTAATTATTTGTCAATTTCCGGGTGTCATTTCATGCTATTACAAAGGGTTTAAAATCCGTTTTCCCCTCTTATTTTGTGAGGGAAGGTTGGATTTGGATTCTGTTCGCTGCCTTTCATCCCTGACTACCTATTTGTGGGTTGAGGGAACATTGCAGGGGAAACCTTAACTTGTTATCTATCCTAATTCAAAAGGTGCTCGTATTCAATTGTGCTTTGGATATGTTCATATAGAAGGTTAAATAAGTGTAGTTTAGTAGTTTTATTGTAATTATCACCCCATTGGTGATTGCTGCCCAATATTACAATTTGTGTTATTTTTGTGAATTCTAAAAATAAATAAGTATTGTATTTTCACCAACTGGCCTGGTTCATGGTCCATTGTGACCCGGGCTATTTGTAAAGGGGGTGTGAGACGGGTTGGGTATCGGCTCAATTTGAATTAATTGAAATTAAAGAAAAAGCATTCCTATTGAGCACCACATCCCAGGCCAAGACCAAGTGTCCTGGTCCACAGTGTGACGCTGATTGGAATCCTTAACACTGTACAAAGTTTCATTGTCGGGACGTTGAGGTGGTCTCACTGGTCAGGAATAAAGCCCCTTCTTTATTGAAATGGGCATTAGACCTAGACCAAATGGGAAAACCTAGGAAGGGGGATTCTGTGAATGTAAATAAACCCATCACGGCGTGTAACAACGGTATGATGAAGCCGTATGGTAAAAACAAGCAGGAGTCTTAATCACATTGGGAATGGTTACTATCTTTCCATTCGATTCCAGTAAATAGTTCCTAGCACATTATTCATTATCAATTCATGGAACGCAACGGGTCACAGGCACCTATTTGCAACAATCAGATATGATCCTTATTCAGGAAACCTGGTTGTCTAATGTAGTTCATTTTGATGGTTTCCAAAGTTTTTCTAACCCTGCAAAAAAAGGGATTAAAGGTAGACCATATGGAGGTTTACTAACGCTAACTGCAAATCGGTATAATGCCTATGAAGTAAAAGTTGGTTCCCAATGTCCTAACGTCGTCCTAGTAATGGCTGAGTTTTCTGCCAGGTCTAGCATCTTGCTGATAAACATCTATGAGCCAACCAAAGCAAACACTGATGATATTCAGGATAAAATACTTGAATAATTACCACTCAGGGTATAATGCAGGGTGCTACTGAAATATTAATTGGGGTGGGGGGTTTAAATGCTAGAAGTATTTGGCTAATAACAATGGGACATTTGGTGGGTTAGAAAGGAGAATCAAAGATGAAAAGTACAAGCAAAGGGCTACCAAATAGTTAGACTTTTTTGGGATGTTCAATGTAACTATTACCAATGGTACTATACACGGGGACATGCCTCCTTCGGTAATGGGGAATGGGTGAGACTGTGGCCATTATTGATTACATTTGCATGTCCGAACAACTGTACCAGACAATTCATTTTATGACCATAAGACTTACCTAGTTCAGCGAGCACGGAATAGTGACACTTGAGATATCTAATAATTAATGTCAAGACAAGAACTGAGGGAAGATGAGCAATATTATAGTGAGTAGTGGAAAGAACAGAGTAAGATGGTCGGATCAAAATGTAGTGGCCATAACAAGGTATATAGCCCTATTGGGTAGTGGTTATAAATCATACGACTCCCCAATTAAAATTGTGGATTGGATAGGTTTGATCACAAAATTATTCATGCCCAGCAATAGTCCCTATAGAACCAAAGATGTTATTGCCCACATCCACCCATAGGAAAATGATATATAAATGGCAAAGTGGCTGTTAAGACAAGAGATTCGAAATATTGATAGAAAAAAACATGGACGTTGGAGAAATGAGCCAGACCATAAAGATAACTAAAAATTGATATAAGGTTTGGGTTGAATCTTATCATAGATCTGTAAAAGTTCAAGCCTGGCAACAAATATATCACTCCTTGAGGAAAAAGGACACTAAACATTTGTGGTATACATTTAATAAAAGGCCTAGCCTTTTTGACAAGGCATTGCTGAATGTTATACCTGCTAAAACTGGGAGGCCTCTATTTTAGATAAGTTTAAGGTGGGCCATTGGCCGGTGGAAGTGGGTGAAGGCAGGCTGCATTTGGAGGTTGCTTACGTGGCTATCTTAGCCCTAATTAAGAAATTGAAACGGTCCCGTGCCCCGAGCCAGGACGGGGTCTGTAATTTGGTTATGCTGGCAAACCCTGAGCTATGGACCGACATACTGAAAACCCTCTTTGATCGAGTAATAATCACAGGACAGTTGCCATTATCCTGGTGCTTATCTTATCTAGTCCCAGTAAATAAGCAAGGGAGGTGAGCGGATCACAAAAATGATAGTCTCTTATCCTTATGTGATGGACCTGGGAAGAAAAAAGCGTCCGTGCCCCTCTATATATTATATATCCAAATGGCTAGTGCTTTCGACACAATCAATCGTGAGGAACTATGGGTCAAATTTAAAAAGATGGTAATGCCAAGCTATCTTCTTTATGCATATCAACTATTGCATCAGGGGACTAAGTCGCAGGTGAGGTTGAATTGTGCCGGGCACATGACCTCCCCTGTTCACGTAGAGAGGGGGGTTAAGCAGGGGTGTGTCCTGTCTCCGGTCCTGTTCAACCTCTACCTGGCAGATCTCGATGAACGCATTACTAGTGAGGATAGCTGTGTTCCTAGGTTGGGAATAGAGAGGATACCTTATCTGGCATACGCAGACGATCTGGCCATCTTCGATGCAACATATGTTGGCTTGAAGAAATGTTCAATTAAGATGGGATATGCTACAGATAATGACCAAACGATTAACTATGACAAGTCGAAAATGATGAATTTTGGCAAAATAAAAGTTTAAAAAAGGGACCTGCAGGTGGAAGACGAGATGATTGAAAACATGGCGTCCTATAAATGCTTGGGATATGATATTGATGTGAAACGTAATGAACATGGGTTACTTAAACCTCGCCATGCAAAAGCTATATCATGTTAAAAAATGTTGTGTATAATAATCTTGTCTTTAATGCTATGTGTATTGTTGCTTTGTATCACCAATAGTTCACAACTGCGGTTACATTTGCCTTAGAATGTTAATTTGTTAACTT